>NC_082386.1:11404806-11504806 GCF_031168955.1 Gadus macrocephalus
CAGCTATCATGCTGGCCTTTATCTTGAGGTCCAGAGGAGCGTCGCTGAAGGGAAACATGGATTCAAAGTTAAAACCACAACACGCATAGACAAACACACAGACATACACAATAAATTGCAAATCACAATTTGTGATGGATTTTTGTTCCCGCCCTGAACCGTGGACCCTTCGGATACATGCCCTGCCTTGACTGGCGTCACACACATCTCGTTGACCCAAAACCATCCACAATATGCATGTTGTGTGTGCTTGCGTGTGTGCTTGTGTGCCAATTCCTCTTGCATGAGAGCCACATACACACTATACTCAACATCGTCCAAGCCACCACCGGACAGAACATAAGCCGATACTGTGTATTCGTGAACCTGGAGAGGGGGGAGGGCTCCCGGCAGCACTTGTTTTGAACGGGTGGGTAAAGCCGGGGGTCCCGGTGCCAACGGGGAGGGGCTGTCACTCACCACGCCAGGGAGGGGGAGAGGTTAACCTCCAGAAGCCAAGGCTTGAGGTCGGTGTCTATGAGCACGTCGAACCCGTACAGCTCTGCAAAGGAGGGAAGCGCAACATCATGAGCAATTTGCGCCTACAATTTGTGCGCGCATACCTGCCTCAGCACGTGTGTGTGTGTGTGTGTGTGTGTGTGTGTGTGTGTATGTGTGCGTGTGTGTGTGTGTGTGTGTGTGTGTGCGTTTGTTTGTGTGTGTGTACCATTGTGCGTGCGCACGCGTATACTGTGCGTGCGTGCGTATGATTGTGTGTGTGCGTGTGTTTGTGCAAGCAGAGTATTTGTGTTTTGTGCATGTGCGTACGTGTGTGCCTGTGGGTGTGTGTGCCTGAGTGTGTGTGTGTGCATGTGTAAATGGGATGCAACCCAGAGAGATATGGCCACTCTCTAGCTCTTTTAAAGGCAATGATCAGAGTAAAGCAGAGTTAAAGCGAGAGCACACCAATCTGGTCAACCGGTTTGCCAGCATGGCCCTCTCTGTCTTTCTGCTCCTGATTACACGCACATTACTCTGTGTATCCAATCACTCACGAGAGAGACATACATCAAAGTACGGTACTGAGGGATTGGCTGCACTGCATTAGCTAAGTACACATACACACATTTCGACTCTGTTGGCATCGCTTACATAAGCTCGGATCAAAAACAATTTGTGGTTCGGCGAACGGTTTCATGCACGCCGTTGATAATTCTGCAGTTTCTGGAAAGGTTTTCAGTCTACAGATTGTCAACGCGTATTAAAAGGAGCGACAGGAGTCTACTCTGCTGTGGCGTTTCCACAGCAATTAGGTGGAAGTCTGGTCCGCCCAGGCCAACGGTTAGATGACATCGGAAAATAAAATAGAAAGATAGCATGTAGCTAAAGCCATGCAGATCAGGGTAGATGCTAGCACTTTCTTCTTTGTTTTTCTTCAGTTCTGCACTTACTCAATTAAAACATGGGTTCACCCCACAAAGCCACCCGAATGACTTACACACCACTTCTATTTATACTAACAGCGGGTGTGTGTATGTGACTGTCATACACATGCAAACCCACTGGAAGGTTTAAACAGCCATTTCACTTTTAACGAGTTGTGCCACCATTAGCGGTAATGACCTCAAGCAAGCACATTAGCGGTTACTTTGTGGCGTTTCAATACAGCACTGCTTTGGTTCAGGAACATTGCTACAAAATACATTTGACCCCAAACACACACACACACACACACACACACACACACACACACACACACACACACACACACACACACACACACACACACACACACACACACACACACACACAACGTATCCCATAATACAACAGGATTGTACTGTACACCCCCCTACTCTCACCTCCACTAGCGATGAGCACGCAGCCCTCACGACGGTGGGGCAGGGCTGGCTTGTAAAAGCCCCAACCCAACCAGCCAAGACCACCCCCGACCCCACCCCGACCCCACCCCGACCCCCCCCCGACCCCCCCGCAGCCAGAGCAGAGAGGCCGACCACAGCTTAGCTTTTTGTGTTTTCCCTTTACAAGGATTGGGGCAAAGCACAGCGGTAGAGCCGGGGAGGGGAGAAGCACTCCTGGTCACAACTTCAAAGAGCGGTGTCTGTTGTGAAAATAGGCCAGCGGCATGGGGCTTTCAAAGCCTCCGTGAGCGCCGCTGTTTGCTCGGGAGTCGCAGGTCAACGGCGGTGTTAAGCACACAAGAGCCAGCTAAAGGGCCAGAGACCTGCCCTTTCTTTCCCACTCATTTGGGGGGAGGGAGTAGTGTGATTGACAGAGGCTGTGGTGATCCGGGTTGTGTGCGAGTGTCGCAGAGCCCGCCTTTCCAGAGGGAAAGTCTTGGGAGACAGCGTTGATTGACTGCGTCACAAAGAGGAAGACGTCATGATTGACAGGCAAGCAAGACCAATCACGAACCGTACAATGGGAACAGTACTTTCTGCAAAAACAGACGCTTGTTGAAAGAAACGTGGATTAAAATAGGATTTTTAACAATTGCCCTGCGGCCTAACAAAAAGAGTAATACCCGGTGAACTGGGTAACCCATGGATGAAAAATAAGAATAAAGCTGGTTCTCTGATTTCATTAATTTCACGTAATTTGAATGACAATGCAGACGGCCAATGAGAATCGTGCAATGAGGTTCTTCAAGACGCTGTCCGGCCTTACTTGCTCTGCATATCAGATGCTCAGGATGGGTCACATTGTGCGGTAGTGCCTTGTGAATGAACACCATGTGACTGAACACAAGAGGCTGAGGCCAGTCAATATGTAACTTCGAAAAAGACTCAAGAGGAAAGACTTAGGAAAGACAAAGGTCAGTTTGATGGATGCCAAGATCAACCTGCCTTTGACCGTCCTGAGGCTTTCGGATAAACGCTCTCCAATTATCACAGCTTGGTCCATACATTGACTCTCAACCTTTCCAGTCTGTCTAGGTGAACGCATGTCCTAATCGTCTCTGACACTAGTTGTCAAGGGAACAAGGTAATTGTAGAGGGTTTAGTGGGATTTTCATCCAAGATGGAAAGTGCAGACTCATCTCTGTCTGCTGAGGATGGACTGCACACCAAACAGTAGTTGTTAAGAGATTTCACAGTTATTTTCCAGTTGCATGAGTATTTCTTTGTTTTTTTCCCTTTGACATAGAACACGAACACACAGGGAGAGAGAACCAGAGAGGGAGAGAGAGACATAAAACCCAATGCATTAGACTGATGCAGCACACATGAAGTCAGCCTGTGGTGGCTTGTCAACAGCACCACAACAAGAGGAAAAAGCGCGGGTGCGTGTGTGTGTGTGTGCGCGTGTCCCCACAGTTCTCTGCAGACAGGCCCACTCTGAGTGACAACCCCGCCGCGCATTTTCCCTCCAATTAGCCGCAGACGCCGCCCCTGCCTCGCGAGGCGAGCCGTGCCGCCCTCTGCGAGGCACGCTCAGTCCTGTGGCGGGGACCGCTGGCGGCGAGGGGAGCGCCGCGTCATCAGCCCGCGAGGAGCCCACAACAAGCGCCGCTGCCGCCGCCGGCCGGGAGGAGGAGAGGCGGCGGGCACCCACATCGCACCCAGTAAAAGAGGGAGGGAGCGTGAAGACGGGTGACATGGAGGATTTGTCTTAACACCCTCCCCCCTCCTTCTTCGACTTTGGGACCTGTGGTGCTGGAAATGGTCGCGCCTACCAGAGACAAGACCCCCCCCCCCCCCCCCTCCCCCTGCCTCCACAGCCCTAACACCAGCCGTGATGTTTATGGGCCTGCATTAACAGCAGAGAACAGAAACAGAAGCAGCAGCAGTGACGAGCATCTCCGGCGTGGGTCGGAGTCTGTGTGCGAGCAGAGGACGGTCTGTCCTCCATTCCATGAATTGGTATTGTTTAAACTTTCCCTCCTCCATTATGGCAAGGAGCGGAGCAGCTAGCTTGAAGAGAGAGAGGGAAAGCGAGAGACACAGAGACGCCCCGAAGACTGGAGCTTTTTTCAAAGGGCCCTGTTTATAGATTTATCTTGATGGGTGTGGTTTGGGGGTGGGTGGGTGTGTGTGTGTGGGGGGGGGGGGGCAATCCATTCATCATGCTCGAGAAGATAAGTGAATTCTGACCATATCGTCATCATCACGACAAATCCATCCTCTTTTTTCGAGTGTAGAAGAGTGGGTGACTATCGGATAAATGTAGCAGGGTTGGGGCGAGACGCGGGGGGGGTGGTGAGGGGAGGGCGTGGGGGAGGAGGTGAGGGGAGGGCGTGGGGGAGGAGGTGAGGGGAGGGCGCGGGGGAGGAGGTGAGGGGAGGGCGTGGGGGAGGAGGTGAGGGGAGGGCGCGGGGGAGAAGGTGAGGGGAGGGGCTGAGGCGCTGGATCAAACCACACTGAGCACTTAATGAGGGACGTTGGGTGGAACACAGGACCAGTGGGTGGAATGTTTGGCGTGTAATAAAATAGGGCCCTGGCTTGGCTAATCACTCCTCAGTCAAAACATCTCATAATCAGCATCCCTCGGCCCGGAGCCGCTCCATTAATCACAGGGCTGGTGGTGGGGAGCTGCATGGGTGGCATTCGATCACCCCTCGCGCGCACACATGCACGCACACATGCACGCACACATGCACGCACACATGCACGCACACATGCACGCACACATGCACGCACACAGACGCACGCACACAGACGCACGCACACAAACAGGGACAGGGATACACACACACATGGACATGCAGGAGCACAAACACACACACACACACACACACACGAACACGGACACGCACAGACATACATAGATACACACACACACAGACACACGCACGCACGCAAATGCAAACGGACATGCAGAGACACACACACGAGCACATACACACGGACATCCACAGACAGTCACACACACGCACAGAAACACACACGCGTAGACACGCAGGAACGCACACAGACATGCATAGAGACATACACACGCACACAAGGACACACACACACACACACACACACACACACACAGAGACACACACGCAGAGACACCTCACCAACGAAAGCACAGAGATGTTTTCATATCCAGTACCACATCAGAATACTATAAAAAGATTTCATGTTTTTAATGTATTGAAAGACGAGATTAATTTAACAATAACAGGGACGGAATAAATTGCGGGCAATCTTGTGGACGGGAGAGGAGCAGATGAAGAAGAACAGAGCGAGCACAGCACACACATGTCCGCCCGCATGGGGGGGGGGTTCAGATTGACAGAGGGGAAACACTTGACTAACCCCCCCCCCCCCCCCCATGTGTCTGTCTCTGCAGAAATGTAATATCATAGGCCGAGACGCGCTGATACTGTGATTAACTCCCATTGGGGTAAGGAGGGGGGAGGAACAGGGGGAGGGTGCTGGGGGACGTGTCGTGGGAGCCGACCACACTGTTTCCGTTGGCGTCGTGAGGCCGTAGCGTAATAGTACCGGCAACCCTGATTGCTTGTTGTTGTTGTTTTTGGGGAAACAGTGAACAGGTCGTGCTGCGTTCTGGTGACGGAGCAAAAAGCATCTGAACGTGCGGGAACGGAGCGACGCTGCAGGCCTGTCGGGAGGCTTTTCTGCCACCGTCGTTACTTCTGCCTTTCGAGGTCGGATTTCACAGAGATCTTGTGTTTCGGTTGGGTGCTGAAGGACGTGTAATTAAGTAGTCAACTGATAATGCCAGACGAGGGAAGGAACAAGATTGGATTTATGATGTGGGAGTGCGTGTGTGTGTGTGGATGAAGGATGCTCTAAACAGCCGAGTCAGTCTGATTAGAATATTGGGCTGTGTGAGGCTGCACACCTGTGCTGCATTGAGATGTCAATGTGCACAGGTTAAACCAGCCGTCAACAGACACACTCTGGGAGAGATCTCCCCTCAACACAGGAGTGATGCCCTGCAACCAGCGAGTGAGGCCCCTCAGCCCAAGAGTGAGGCCCCTGATAGCATCTCCATACAGGCATACGGGAATCTAGCCTGTTTCCACGTGGGAAACAGCCCAAAACACAACCCCTGTTATGTCTAGGGGGACCTGCGTGGAGCTCCGTCTATCTGATGGTGTTGAGGGACGGAGGAGAGGGTGTCGGTGCGTTCACACCGTCCACGCTCATCTCCCCACCTCACTCGGGAGCATGGAGAAAATATTTTGGGAAGATAAGGAGCAACTATCATGTTGACACCTCAGTCGGACTGGGTTGTTCAAGAGGAGTCCGGATCGTGTGCCAATGCACAGGGCTCACCGTCTGTTGCAATGTATGCCTGCACATGTTGGCAGGTAAAAGGTTCTGCCCCGACATGAACTCCTTTTGTTTTTGGGTGAGGCATGTGGCTCATGAGGTAGAGCTGGTTGGCTGGTAACTGAAAGGTTGCTAGTTTGATCCCCGGCTCCTCCTAGCTCGAGCGTCGAGGTGTCCCTGAGCAAGACACCCAACCCTACCTGCTCCCGAAGAGCTGGCTGTCGCCCTGGTTGACACTGTCGTTGGGGTGTGAATGTGTGCATGAATGGGTGGATGTAAGACAATACTGTACAGCGCTTTGAGTGGCCACTGGATAGGAAAGTGCTGAATACATGCAGACCAATTACCATTTATTTCATCCCCAAGTCAAGCTTCCTTTAAACAAGAAGAACAGTATCCAAACAAAGCGTGGGACATAGAATTCAAGTATTTCTTTGGAGTACGACCCGATTCTGATTATTCTAGTGATTTTAAATCATTGGTGTATGCAAAGTTGATGAGAGAGCAGGACAGAAAATGGAAAAAAATTATGGGAAGGGTAATAACAACAGAGTAATGTGATCCATGTGAAAAACCATGGTCAAATCTTGCTTAAACACCAGACAGAGAGAGAGAGAGAGAGAGAGAGAGAGAGAGAGAGAGAGAGAGAGAGAGAGGCAAACACAGACTGAGATAGAGCCAGAGACAGAGAGAAGGGAAAGACTCAGTCAGAGAGAGAGAGAGAGAGAGAGAGAGAGAGAGAGAGACAGAGAGAAGGGAAAGACTCAGTCAGAGACAGCGACAGCGACAGCGACAGCGACAGAGGGGGGGAAAGACTCAGTCAGAGACAGAGAGAGAGAGAGAGAGAGAGAGAGAGAGAGAGAGAGAGAGAAAGAAAGAGAGGGAGACAGACAAAAAGAGAACGGGCAATTATGGCCAACACCAACATGGGTGATCGCTCCAAGATGGAGTTCATACAGCAGAGCAGCCAAGCAGACAGTAGGCCCGAAGGATGGCAAGCAATAGGGAGCAAACTCAGACAAAAGGCTTTGACGAGCCAATGGTAGGAATCAGAGAACACAAACAGTGTGTGTGTGTGTGTGTGTGTGTGTGTGTGTGTGTGTGTGTGTGTGTGTGTGTGTGTGTGTGTGTGTGTGTGTGTGTGTGTGTGTGTGTGTGTGTGTGTGTGTGTGTGTGTGTGTGTGTGTGTGTGTGTGTGTGTGTGTGTGTGTGTTGGGGGAGCTCCATAGGGAATGACTATGTATACAAACATACCAATATGTAGGAGTAGCATAGTGGAACCATTTCACAGTGATTCTGGGAAACCAACAGGGAGATCTGAGTGGATGTGAGGGAACACGCAGAGCAGAATGAGAAACAGCACAATGATGTTTCCATCCAACGAAAGTCCAGCCCAACCTGGAGCCACACAGGGGATGGCTGGGGTTTGTTTTACAGAGGAGGACGGGGAAACGGTGTGACCTTTCTGCAAGAACTACTAAACAACACCGCCATAACAAACAGACACATCCCGCCTTATAAAAACATACTGCAGAGTGGGGCTTCAACCTCCACCGATGCATTCAAACACAAAGCCAGGATGAAATTGAAAGCATTTGTTGTGGCGGGTATGTGGCCCTTACCGAAGCAGTTGGTCCTGTACGGGCAGAACATCTTGCAGGCACTGGCAATCTGCAGTTCAGCACTGAGCACCGCCTTCACAATGAGGTCTTCCACCTGCTTCATCAGCACTGGAATATGCAACAACAAAAAATGGCTACAACATGAAAGGCACAACATGTTCTCACTTCTCATATAAACCAAGACAACGGATTAAAGTTAACCCAGGCCCGACACGTTTATGGTTAGCGGCACTTGAATACTTTCCCCTCGCCTGCTCGTTAAATAACAAGGGGAAATCAAAGGAAAACACAAAGACATCAACATCAGCCAATTGTGTTGTGATGAAAAGAAAAAAGAACATCTGAACTCACATGTGGTGTCTTTCCCCTCGTGCTTCAAATACCTCAACATGGCACTCATGCTCCACTTGTTGCCGTAATCCTCCAGTTCAGGGTCATCGCAACTGAAAAGGAACAAAAGACGGGCGGCTGTGACATGGGGGCTCGCTGCTGGATGCCAGGAATTGCGATGCGGCGCGGCGCTATCATCCAGGTTACAGAGAACGGACCTCTGGACCTGAGAGCCCACACACACACACACACACACACACACACACACACACACAGCCCTGCTCCAAGAGGAACCGTTCCTTTGATGCTGTGAGTGCACTGGGAGTATGAGGCTGCGAGGAACGAGGTTTCAGCTCACCTGACGTAGTCGCTGCTCTTTTTGTTCACGCTGGAGTTGGTGAGATGCATGAACTGGTTCTTGATGTTCTTCGAAGCCCGGTCATACTTGACCGTCGCGAATCTGTGGGCCAGAGTATGACTTTTAGTTTTTTTTACAAAAGCGGATAAAAAAACCACAACAACACATTGATGATTAGGTCAATTGGGCCGATATTTCTTTTTCCAAAGGTGACATAGTTACACAGCTGAGACAAGGGGGACCGCACTTTGGCAGGGATCGGGCTGGGCTTGAAAGTGATGCACGCCACACAGATAACAACGATGTTCTGTGAGCTGAGGCATCGCGTTAAACTGAACGGCCAGAGATTCACAGCAGGGTTTACAACATGGTCACCGTTTGTGGGCCAGTGTTTTTAAATTCAAGCTAACAGAGGGCACTGGGGCTTATTCAGGACAGCTTATTCAGTCAGTATGTAACCAATCTGGGATCCAACAGTCCTACTATTAAACAGCAGAACTTCAGACTTTCTGACTATTCTACTCCATACTCCTTCAAAGTCATTGAACATTGTACCAAGAAAATAACAAAAGTAAGTAGTGTAACATTTTGTTATAAATGTTTGTTATATATATGTTGTATTGTTATAAATCACACAGACCATGGTTTGGATTTGAAAGGAAAACAGGATAGCATCACGGCGGTGGGAGAGCGAGTTAACGCTGCCCTCTACTGGTCATGGAAAACCAAAAGTGGCTGCTTTGTCTTTGCCACCACCTGATCGAATGAATGAACGTAGGCCACAGAAAGTGCAACGCACTGCATGGAAAGGTGCATCCCAACGAAAGGAGCATTGGCGCTCTGTCATCGTACGACAGACGACAACAGACAAGAGGAAGACACGGTTAACCGTGGGGTCCGCAGCGCACCTGGCTAGGCCCTCTTCGTAGAGGTAGACGAGGAGGGGGTCGTACGAGGTCACCAGCACGTACAACCGCACGTCGAACTTGAAGTCTGCAAAACAAGGTCCACAAATGAAAGGCGGTTACACTGGCGCAAACCTTTTTTTAACTCTTCGTACCTATGAAACAAACGGGCAAGCTCAGGACGCGCGAGGCGGCCACTCACCGTGTATCAACAGGGGATTGTTAACGTAGCGAGACACCAAGATGTTTTTGTCCATTGAGATCTGGCTTGGCTGCGCGACAAGAACAAAGGAAGCACATCAAAGCCAATCGCTCACACGGTCTACCTCATCCAGGGAGGCCGTCCAGAACTCACTTCACACTACATCACAACAGGGAGGGACGCACTGACGCGCGCCACTCTGTTGCCAATCTGTGACAGTGTTGAGAAGAAAGAGCAAGTTAAAAGAGAGTTTGAGTTAACAATACAAAAGCGGCATTGGCCGTGACAGGCAATAACAGGCGAGCGCTTTAACGGCACTCTATGAAAATATAATCCACTGGCAAGAGCCAGGGCCGGCATGAGGTTAAAATGTGTTGCAGGTGGCGAGGCAGAGAGAGAGAAACCTCAGTGCTGGCTAAAGTTCACAGAGAACCTTAAAAACGTCCTTCTTTCTTCTCTCCAGATAGCGCCTGGACATTCCTTCCATCTTTTCATAAAAATGCCTCCAGAAGAGAAGAAGCCGTGGGAGGTGAAGGGGGGGGATGTTGTTCAAAAGGGAGACAAGTGTGGAGCTCCTCCAAAGACTGAACCTTGGAAGTGTGTGATTTACTCAGTGGGTGCTTATTAATGTCCGTGATGCTGATGTGTGCTTAGTTCAAAAAGATGGCTCTATCACAACTCCCCCCCCCCCCCCCCCCCCCGCGCATCTGGCGGACTCAGTGTCCACTCAGCATGCTTTTCCATGAAGTAATCTACAAAGTTACTACAATACTTTTGTACACTCGTGTTGGAGCCCACACGTGTATTTTCTTTTTAGCTTTGAGTTCAACGTAACCGCTCCCTGCCGCTCGCTCTGGCTTACATTGCTGACCAGGTAGATCCCTCTCCCTCTGGAGGACGCAACAGGTTTGATGATCCATGGCCCTTTATCCTTGGAGAAACAACCTGAGGAAGGACACGAGGCAGAGGTTAGCGTGAGGCGGTAGGGAGGCGGTCGGCGGTGGGTGGGGGGACAAGGCAGTGAAGCGTGACTCTTACTGCAGAAGGTCTTGTACTCGGAGGGTAGCACGAAGGTCTGCGGGACGATGTTGAAGTTCTTGAAGCCGTGCGCCTGCTGCATGCGCTGGATGTTCTTGTACAGTCGGTCCTTGCGCGTCAACTCGTAGGACCTGAAACACAACCGGACCCCCCGTGCTGCCAGTTTAAAAATAGAAAGACCCGGGCCTACATAACGTAAGACCCCATGAAATACAATGAATAAAGCTTGAGTAAATACAATCCGGCTTTGGCTCCCTCCTCCTGATTTCATTGCATGTTTTCGCAGAGGCTCCTGCTCCAAGCTAAACAGACCTTTTTTCTGCCAAAGCCAAGGAAAACATGGGCTGGAGCAGAGCCTGCGAAGGGGCTCAGCTGGGTGAATGCGAGCAGAACCAGGCCGTCCTACCTGGGGAAGTGGTTGACCTTCTGGAAGTCCTGAAGGGTGCGCAGGAGGTAAGGCTTGAAGTGTGAGCCGGTCCACATGAGGTTGAAGTCATTACTGTTGGGGTGGATCTGGGAAAAAACAGACACACGTTTCGGTTTGACAATCGGCTCGTCGGACCCCGCAAATGATTTCATTCTGAGCTCAGAGCCGTGATGGGCTCTCATGCCAAGCGATAAATCAAAAACCAAAAGGATTATTTCAGTGCAAAAAAGCATGGACATTGGATGCTGCCAGTCGCCCCAACAACAGTATTATGTTCTGATCTCAATCACATGTGACAGCTCGGCTGGAGTGCATCTTAGGAGCTAATCCATAGAAACACAGCCCAGCTCTCCTCAAATCATATCACTGGGTTCACCAGCTACTTTCATCACCATCCCATTACCCTTTGTTTGTGTTTAGGGCCAACAACTGGATCACACACACAAACACACACACACGCATGCGCGCACACGCACACACACGCACACACACACACACACACACACCGGGAGTACAGATGTTTGCAATATAGGCTTATTAAACGTTGGCGGTTCAATACTGGACCTTTGATGATTATGAGTTAGTGGGAGTTAACAGCACTAGCGTGACGTATTAGAAAAGGGGTTGAATTTATAGTTACTGCTTCAAACCAGCAATAGCACACTCGTGAAACCGGATCCTTTTCATTCTCCTAAGAGCCTTTCTAAAGTAATGCATTCGCAAGCTTTGACATCTGGCAAGTATCCATTCAAGGCAGAGAATTATAAAAAAAAAGCTTAATATCCATTTATCTGACAAGGGGCATCAAGAGCATTGGCATGCTCCTAAAGACAAGGTAAACTGAGGTAAACAGCAGCTTCAGAAACCATTCCAGTTCAGCCTGGGTTGGGATGAGAATCGTCGCAAAGCCCCGAATCAGTTTTTGCTATTTTTAATGTTATCGAATTTCCATATGGAGATGTTTCATTGGAGCTCAGCCCGTTGCTGGAGCCTGAATTAAATTAAGATATAATGCATGATGGAAGCAAATTGAGTTAAGGAATATGCCACTTGAGTAATTTTCATCTTCTGGCACTATTGCCAGAAGATAGCACTTGGACAAAATTAAGCCCAGATTTGAAAACATCCATTCTTAAATCACTACACTGTATTGATCATTTCCCGCGGCTATCAATGCAGAATACTGACATTGCCAGCAGCCAACAAAGAAACTTGAGGCAATAAAGAGTGATGTGATTTTCTAAGTTGATATGAATGTAAATGCTGTGGGAGCACTTTTAATTATGCAAACATGACCTACTGCAAAATTTGACTTGATTTTTGAGTTCAAGTCGATTAATAATATCATTTTGAAATAGCCTAAACACACACACTCACAAATACACAAACATAAACAGATTGCCAAGCTTTCGGGCACACACATGCACCCCACACACATACACACACAAAAGGTCAACATAACATGATTTTATATTATGGAAAGAACATAACCTCATTGAATCCATGGTTTGTGAGTATTCCTCTGACTAGGCGACTTTCTGTGCGAACAATCTTGAAGGCCATGTTATATCGCTCTGTAGGAAACACAAAAAAACACAACAAGCTACACACACGTTGCCGTTTTTTCATTGATAAAAACAAACATGTTACACACAGTAGTGATTGGGATACATCAGAATAGTGTTGTGTACGTCCCATAGAGCAGACTTGAATCCTTTGAGATAGTGTGAGTCTTGGTGTGTGTGTGTGTGTGTTTGTATGTGTATGTGGGCCCCGCAAATAGAGCATAGGATCCCATTCTTTGAGATAGTGTGTATGTGTGTGTGTGTTTATATGTGTGTATGTTTGTGTACACCTCCAATAGAGCATAGACTCACATCCTTTGAGATAGTGTGTGTGTGTGTGTTTGCATGTGCGTGTTTATGTGTATGCGTGCATGCGTATGTGTGTACCTCCAATAGAGCATAGATTCCCATCTTTAGAGATAATGGCCTCGGCGCAGAACACCAGGACAGGGATCCTCCTGCTAAGGCCACTCCAGGCGATGCAAGGATGGTCTCTTAGAGATAAAGAAACACGTCTATAAACAACATCCTGGTCGAACAAATCAAGAGACCCTCAAGCAAGCTAAACCCAGAAGACCAGAATAATCCACAGTAAAAAAAATGACACCTTGAGATGAACTGTATTTAATGTTATGGTTACAGTCATGAATAATAGAGAGGTGGAGAACACATGAGTAGGAAGCTCACCCAATACATACATTTTAAATTGTGTTGTTTCAGAAAGTCTGAGGAGCAACTCATTATTTTAGGATTCATGATAGTTCTAGACGCAGGTGCTATGAGATGGGAAGCTGGTTGATGGCATAGCTCTCTTCGACATGACTTTCATGCTATAAAATAACTGCTACACACAAAGCAAGGTAGTCTCAGTGCTCTAGTGCTTTGACAGGAGCTGCTCAAACCAGCTCTTCAGTGATAGGCTAAAGTATGTCAAAATGAAAAGATGCTTTCTTTTTACTTTTAGTAAAATCATAAGAATGTAGTAGTGCATTGCCCAGACACAAACAATCTACCGAAATCACGCATATCCAGAGAAAAATGAGAAAGACCAACTGCTCCAACACAATGTCATGATATATAGGATAATGTGGTTGGCTGCATCGCCTCAGCCTTAGGAGAAGGGTAATCAATTGTGCAAAATGAATGCTTGTGGACGTCTTTAATGGGTTTCTCTAAGGTGCCATCAATAATACAGGGTCACGACACTAATGTAACCATGCCCTCTGCAGCCATCATGTTCCTTTAAGAGTGAAGAACATTACAATAGTTTTGTTCTGTCGGGTCGCTCAAAGACAGACACTCAAATAATAATGAATGAATTGCTCAATCGTTGATAACTGTTTTACATGAGGACTTGCACACACACACTCAAGTAAATGGTTGAGCGTACTCTAAAGAATGTGTTTTTTTCAAACAAAAACAAGATTGATATTATATTTTGAGCACAATAACAGATATGATAATGATATGATTTTATACCCTGATTTAGTCAAATTAATACTATTAGCACTGCTGCCACTACTACTACTACTACTAGTAATGTATGAGGCTATATAAAAGGGTTTGGGTTTAGGGAACATTATCTAGCCATCATAATGTTTACCCTTAATCTCATGAAGCAGCCCAATTATTATGAGTTCAACCAAGGGACTATTTTCGATGTCATCTAATAACCCACAGTAGGAGTTGAAACACAACCGTTTGACCTATTGCAAATCTAATCAGCGCCTCCACTCACTCCTGCTCATCCTCCAGGTGGGACTCTGAATCCTCTTCATCCCTGACCACAGATGGCATTTCTTCAAAGTGCCGGAAGAGCTGCGAGATGAAAAGCTTTGTGGAGTCCGGCACCTCGGCTTACCATGCCATCTCAGACCTGCAAATAGATCAACGCCAAGTCTGAACGGTTACGGTCACAATTCCATCTCTGGCATCACATTGTCAGACACCAGGTAACAAGCATTAGCTTAAAGGTAGCCAGTATTAAATGTCAAGGCTTATATTTGTATGAATACAGTTTACATTTGGGTTGCTTTAGCGGGTTTATGTCAGCCTTGTGAACGGTCATGGTTCGGATTGTGCTCGGTTATCATGTCTTTGTAATTACATACCGAACACGCGAGGATAAACATGAATTTATCTCGAAGAGGGTAGCCTAGTTGGCCATCCCAGCTAAGCTTCCTGGTAACTACAGCAACTGAGCAGCTAAGTGAAGGCGCATGCGCATATCAGAGACGTTGTGGGCGGAACCACAACGGCCCGTACTACAGGTGATCGCTAGTGGTGTGCAGCGATTGGCTGGATGATGAAACAAGGCGGGACCAAATAACGAACGTCCATTCTATGAATGGGGCGACGCCATGACGCCATTTTACGGACATTCTCATTGGACGAATTCAACGTCGAGGATTGACAGCTCTGTCCGTGCGACACAACATTTCATATCTCATCATTCTTCATATTTCTATGACATGGGGACATTGTAACGCGACAAGTAAACAGGTAATGTAATCTATACGTGTTCGTATTTAACATGGATATCTCCATGTGTATGTATCTCTAAATATACTGAGCACGCTAAATTGTATGATTAGTCCATGTTATACTTCCAATGGTTCAGTCAAATGCAATGTTTCTTTACATTAACTCCTCATAAAAACATAAGCACATCGGTAAACATCATTAGTATTTCCTTTGTCTATTAATGGTTGCACATTTGACACAGAACTGTCGTCCCACAGGTATATCGTATTCGCCAGTCATGATGAGTAAATTCATGAACGTGTTGAGGAGCTGGCTGCTGATGGTGTCGCTCATCGCCATGGGGAACACAGTGCAGAGCTTCAGGGACCACAGCTTTCTGTCGGAGAAACTTTACACAGGGATGCCACAGTTTGGTGAGAAACGTACTTTCATGTCTTTTTAGCAGTTAAAGGAAAAATGTGCATTAATATATGTGAATTTGTGTAAATATTTCTGTTTATATGTATTTGTGTACATAGGGCCTGTGTGTGTGTGTGTGTGTGTGTGTGTGTGTGTGTGTGTGTGTGTGTGTGTGTGTGTGTGTGTGTGTGTGTGTGTGTGTGTGTGTGTGTGTGTGTGTGTGTGTGTATAATTATTAAGCATTTATATATTATATAATGTATTATATAACATTGCTGAAACTTGGTATGTAGTTAAAAATTAGGTACTTCATAACCAATAAAGTACAAACCAATATACGCCTACAAAGGTTTACCAATTTCTAATCATGATAATTATTATAGTGATTATTATTAATCTTATTTGTTTCCCAATCTAGTGAATGGTCTCCAAGCACGAACATTCGGAATCTGGACATTACTAGCTTCTATTATACGCTGTGCGTGTGCCATCGACATCCACAATAAAACGTAATATTGACCAACAAACAGCCTACAGCAGTCTACTCTGTCTGATGAAATATTCGAGATGATCTATACCTCAGATCCAATGCAAATAAAACAAAGAACCTTGCCTTGATTCTGCCAGGCTCTACCACATCACCCTCTGGACCTTTGTGCTGGCGCTGGGTCACTTCCTGTCTGAAGCCTTCATCTACAAAACCGCTCCCGTCACCATAGGAGTGATGGCACCGCTTATTGTCGCTAGTGAGTTCTTCGTTATACTGCATTACCACCACAATATTTTTTTTTTTACCAAGATGCAATTTGCAGACTTTAGCGAGTGCGTTACTCGTAACTTTGAGGTATTTAATGAGAATAAACTTGATATATCTTTGGTTGTTTCTCTCAAGGCGTTTCTATCGTGGGGATGCTGATTGGATACCAGTGTATTTCCGAACACCAGGAAGAAGTTACAGTGCGACAGAAGAAGCGGAATTAAATAAACACGTGGAAAGAGTCCCGCCAACTCACGCCCTAGTTACTGCTTTAAGCCTGAGAACAGGATTCTCAGCAAAGTCAGACTGGGGACATGTTGCATAATGGGTTTAACTTTATTTTACCTTATCCACGTGTTTGGTATTGTATTGTGATGTTCTAGATTTAATATCAGTATCACCTAACCCAGTTTTGAGAATGTTATGATTATGCAACTCCATTGGCTTTCTTGTCAAGAAAGCCAATGTCAAGAAACATTTGACATGCAGGAGAGTATCTTGGTGAAAAATTTTGCCATCTGTTGACCAATTGTTTGAAGGGTAATGAGAAATATAAGCTCTTGATGTGTATTACAGAGTAATCACAGAATATTCACCAATAAACCTTTTGAGTACCAGTTTCATTATGGTTGTATTATTGCTTTTATTTCATACTTTATCAAAACAGGTAATTTACATTAATATCACCAATATATTACATAAAATCCATCCACTGTAAATGATTGAACACAAGTTGTCTTTTCAGAATCATGCATGTCAATGGGTTTACAATGAATATTTCCCACACAACCACACCAGCATATTTAAATAACAATAGTAAACAGACTTAGGTTTCACCTTTAAAATGTAGTCAGATGCACGGGCCTAGCCCGCAGATTGAAAGGTGATTAGAGATATGTAATTGATTCATTTGAGGAGGCCGGTGATGTGCTTGAAACAGCCATCACAGAAATGGCAGTGTTTAAAGTAGAATTAGAATACACATTCTTAAATAAGAACAAAGTAATACCTTTATCAATGTAAAGAATTGGAATATTCAGCGATTCGAAATGTCAGTAAAATATTACACTTGATTAAAAATATTAGAAAAATAATTTGGCGAGGAGCAGGTAAAATAAGAGATAAAGAACACTTAAATACAATCATTCTTAATAAATGTGTCAACAATTATACATTTCAAATTGTATTTGACAACACTCCCAAACCAACAGGACTAACACAAAGAAATGATGTGTGCAATTACAAGTGCAACTGATGCTACTACACATGACAGTTTGAACACATTTGTACCAATGGCTGCTTTATTCCATCCAGCATTTGGCATGAGGGCCACCCTCCGGTTCCTACATGGCTGAGAATGGTTGAGCCAACAAGCTCATCAACCACTAGATAAAAGGCTTGGCTTTCACCAGTTCGGGGGTTCACCGATAAGGAGGGAAATCATTGGTGAAAAGATGGAACCGTAAGCCTTTAGGGCGGGGTCGTTTCTCATTGCCGAGGTAGAGTTTCACTCCGACTATCTGATTGGATTACTTAGCAGCCATTGCGTGACACTTTGGTCACAAGTCCAACCAGTATGATAGTTTTAGTATAAACACACATCCTATCTTATTCAGTTTGTATGTGTTCCTCTTCAAATGAGCATTTAGGGAAAGCAGCTTGCTGTTCACCACCATTATGTTTGAGTGTGCACCCGAGTAATTTGCCTGCTTTCGTCATGCTGTCTGAGGCTGTGAAGAGTCGTCCGGCTCCTTAGACAAGACGTTTAGAACAAGTCTGCCTCACAACCTGGCCTCTTTCGGTGTTGTAGGATTATCGACACCGTCATCCAGGCTTGATTTTTTCTGTGAAATGTATGAAAGATAAGATTAGCATGAAGAATAGTTCCCTATATCAAACATGCATGTAAATACATATTGACTTGCAACTTACATCAAAACATTAAGCTAATGTGCCGACTAATTAAAATATATGACCTGGAAACAATTAATCAACAGCCTTGGCAGAAAAACAAATTCCACTGAGGTCAAAAACTTTTAAAGTTGTTAAATGTGCATTGATGTCCAGTTGTAAGTAAAAGGAGAAAATAATAAAATGGAATCGCCCAACCATTTATCACATAACCATTTACCACATAATAAATTAGATTAGGTTACGAGGTTAAATAAGGCTTTACTAAGATACTAACATCTGAGATGATCGATCAATAAATCATTGATTGAATAAATCAAACTAAATGAAAAAAAAAAGTCAAATCACATACCCTACATTGAGTCCTTAGAGAATACTAATCAATCGGAACACCACATTAATGCACATGCATGACAAAAAACTCATAAATGAATACATCACTGCATTCATTTTAACTGGATAAAGTACATAAGTTAAGATGTGCATGACCTCACCAAAGAGATACCCCAGTGAGTTAAGAGGTTTATTATCCAGAACGATACAGAAGACTAGCCTTCACGACTCACAAATAAAAGTCTGGTACCGCTTAGATCATTCTAGATTTCCAATAGGCGTTATCTCTGGGCTCGGAACCCTGGCTAAATCACAGCCTTTACATTGGGGTTAAAGTTACAAAGTGGAGAAAATTCCACTGGACAAAAGTATTTATCATCATTAAAAAGGTATTCTCAGAATATGTATCTCATCTGAGTTGAACTGTCTGTATTATATTATAAAGATAAAGTGTAATTTGTTTCAATGTGTATTTGGGATATTTGAACATGTGGTCTTTAGTTTTGCCTCAACATCAGACACCAGAAGGCCCTACCTGAGCTTATGTGTGCGTTCTGTTTTAATGAGGCGGCGGGCTAGTGTCATAAGCGCTGTTGCAGAAGCCCCCGGATGATGTGGCCCCGTACTCCCTCGCCGAACACAAGGAACCTGTGGGCTGCAACCATAGCTTGGGGTTCAGGCACCGGTATCCACGGTGCCTGAACCGACCTCTCGTCAACCAACAAAACCCCAAGTTAGCATACATTATGCTTACCGCTATATACCATATGCTAACCACTATATACCATATTTTACCTGCCTACCCCGTGCTAACTGCTTTTCACCCTGTGCTTCCTTTCATATTAATAGCAGGTATATATCCATTAGCACAGGGTAGGCCTATAGCAGTTAGCATATGGTAGATAGCCTGTATGCCATCTATGTTATGCCTACCACCTGCTATACACTATACACCATATAGCTATAAGCACTTACCATAAGCAATTGTAACTTCCTATTATAAAATAATAAATAATGTAGGTGAATCTATAATAACTTATAATAACGAAAAAAGTGAGCTTTAAATCAAAGGCTTGGGAGTTTTATTAGTGAGACGTCATTTAGTTTTAGTTCAGAATGTGCTGAAAAGATAGGGGAAATTTTTAAGCGCATGCAAAGTGTGAATTAATTTGTTTAAAATGGTTGTGTGGTTAATGTTCATATTTTATCTTGGACTGTTTAGTAGTGTCCCAGCAATGTTATCAAAACAGATTTTGTTTTTGGCACCATACAAATAAAAACAAAAAAAATCGAAGCTGTAACAATGCTCATCCAAAAACCCAAAAGCAGGAGAAGCCTCTGAGGCCTGTCATTGTGGACGCCAGCCCAGATAGCCTTCCGATGCCACTGAAGGCAGCCTTGCAACCAGGCAGCCATTCCATCAGACAGCCATGCAACCAAGCAGCCATGCCATCAGACAGCCACGCTACCAGGCAGCACACCTCCTTTCAGAGGATTAAGTGTCTGCTCCAAGACAGCCATAAAGTATGCAGCCATGCAACAGAGCACCCCACCTCCTCCAAACACACGCACAGTGGACACAGACACACACACAGACGGGTATACTTACGCTCCCCCTCTGTGGGTCACATGATGCATTGGCATTTTGCCGTCGAAGATCTGACTTAATGAATCCTGTTGTAAAAACACAATGAAGGCAATAAAACAGCGAGTATTCATGGTTTTACAGCATGATGGAAAAGTAAACAATTTTAGTGTTTACAGGGGAAGGTGGAAATCAGTGTCCACTTGAGGGATAACACGTTATAAAAAAAAATGTTATAGGCTCAATGGGAAAAACATTAATAAAGCAATACCATCGTTAAGCCACTAGGGGGCAATGCAAGTACACGGATGCCACGTGTTAACGCTATGCATACATGGGCCTATCCTGATATTTAAAAGCACAATATATTTTGTTAGACATGTTAGACAGAAATAGCTTTTGAGAGGTTAGGTGTGCTCTACCTGTCAATATGGTACCAATGAGTAGGAAGACGCAGAGGAAGATGTTTCCAGCCAGTGTGCCCCATTTATCCATGATCTTTCCTTGGCTGATAGTGAAAATGATTCCAAACAGCTGGAGGGATATTTGTTCAAAGGTTACCATGAGAGACAAAACAACTTTCTTTTTTAAATCACTGGTCCCATCGACAGGTGCCTGAAATTAGTACAAGTAGACTTCAAAGAGGTTGTCATTTTATTACAAACACAGGGGCCGTCGTAAGCCCAGGGCCCAATCCCAATCCCCCCCTAGCCAAAGTCTCATGGCGAGCAGAGCAATATTTTGTGTGACAACGGTACGGGACTGGGAGGTATGATGGGTCACAGAACAGAGCCTGTGCCTCTGATTTGGCAGTGGTCCGCAAAGGTCCACAGCGGTCAGCTTTTGCGTGGTCAGTGCCTTTTAACCTGAGTGGCCCCAAGCAGGGTCCTCTTTGTGTATCGTATGGCCACACTACATATTGGGCTGATATCTTCTGCCCATGTCCTGCAAGGCGGAGCAGTCGTTAGTGTAGAGTAAGACCTGTGTTGGTCCAACGAGGAGGACCTCAGAGCTGTTGCTCATCTTACTACTATAATAGCAGGCCTTTCGCACCAGTTACTCTAGTTGGTCATGTGCGCGTGTGCCAAGCAGCCTGCAGCGCACACACACACACACACACACACACACACACACACACGTCAAGACATTATGTTTTTAAACATAACGGCTCCACCATCGGCACGCGCAGGTAAGAACACACGCGCGCACACACCGCAGCGACACTCGCCCAGGTAATATGTTTTCAAACATAACTGCTCCGCCAATCGACAAACTCTCCCAGGTAAGACGTTCTGTCTATAGACTGTATTAATTGCGGCAGGTCGTTCATTTTGTCATATAAAAACCGTTAAATTCAAACATCGCGCAGACTGGCATATCAACACACAAGTCACGTGATCTTAAAGAGACAGTGTCCCTAGAACACAACGAAAACATCTCAATAGCACAGTATGGTGAATAATGTCTATAGAGTCCACCACAAGACTACACTTTGTTGCTCAAATGTAATATTACTCTCCTCGTTGAGCCTCCCGAAATGTCTTCACACTTTGTTGCTCAAACGTAGTATTTCTCTCTACCTTGAGCCTCCCCAAATGCCTTGCGATATTGATATCCCCCTTCCCCCCTGCGGACTGTTTTAGTTGTTTTATTTTTCTTATGTTTTGTGTGTATGCTATGTGTGACTGTAGGCTCCTGCTGCCTGCCTTGGCCAGGACACTGGAATAGGTGTTTAATCTCAACGATAATTATTATTTTCCACTAACCAATAGTAGTTGCCTTGCAAGTTAAAATGTCAATGCACTTTTCAGCCCTGAATAACAGTGAAAGCTATTAAATAATTGATTTGCATGCATAGTGTACTACACTTTCCAGTGAACAATTACCCCTGTTACCATAAATTGACTATATAATGTAATCAATGCTCAAACACTAGCTGCTTTCAGACGCACATGTAAGTCCTGATATTCTCCTGATGTGCCGTATGTGTGAACAACATATCCTGACATTAGTACCCTGAAAATCTCCTGAATAATACTACCCCCCTGAGGTAGTATTTTCTTCTTAGGAAATTTAAATTACCTTATATGTGAATGAGGAGTAGAAAGTCTGTATTTCTCACACCACTTCAAAGTTATTTAAATGTTGTCACTGCTTTTAAGAGTCATATGTGGTGAATGAATGTTATACTTTGTAACATTATAGGCAAAATTTTATTATATTATGCGCTCAGAAATTTGTTACATTGTCGACTGGGGTTTCCACATATTGCTACGGCTTTGAAAACTCTAGTTACACTAATTACACATAACCTTCAGTGGTTTACTGGCAGTGTGAACAATCAGTTCTCACCCCTCCTCCCCCCCAAACACACACTAACCTGAGCAGAACAGTTGAGGAGGCCTGAGGAGGTGCCCTCCGACTCTGGGTAGGTCAGCTCCACAGCAAATTCAAACCCCAGAGGCAGGTATCCAGTCATGAAGAACCTGCATCATCCCGGGTCAAAGACAACTTATTACAGGCGAGATTGTACCTACAGCTTGTGATGGGTCAGGGCTTTATATCTGTGATGTGTAGGTGACCAGTGAGTTTGTACGTACAGCTTCTGATTGGTCAGGGCTTTATATCTGTGATGTGTAGGTGACCAGTGAGTTTGTACCTACAGCTTGTGATTGGTCAGGGCTTTATATCTGTGATGTGTAGGTGACCAGTGAGTTTGTACCTACAGCTGGTGCTAGGTCAGGGCTTTATATCTGTGATGTAGGTGACCAGTGAGTTTGTACCTACAGCTTGTGATTGGTCAGGGCTTTATATCTGTGATGTGTAGGTGACCAGTGAGTTTGTACCTACAGCTGGTGCTAGGTCAGGGCTTTATATCTGTGATGTAGGTGACCAGTGAGTTTGTACCTACAGCTTGTGATTGGTCAGGGCTTTATATCTGTGATGTGTAGGTGACCAGTGAGTTTGTACCTACAGCTGGTGCTAGGTCAGGGCTTTATATCTGTGATGTAGGTGACCAGTGAGTTTGTACCTACAGCTTGTGATTGGTCAGGGCTTTATATCTGTGATGTGTAGGTGACCAGTGAGTTTGTACCTACAGCTGGTGCTAGGTCAGGGCTTTATATCTGTGATGTAGGTGACCAGTGAGTTTTCTGTCTCACAGCAGGACACCCCTGTGTCCTACATGCCAGTAGACCAATAGAAACAACCGGATGCTGTCACCATGGTGTTCATCAATACGTACCCTAGAATGGCGGCGGTCAGAAACACGACCCACATGTGGCCCAGATTCAGGGTGAAGGAGTAGACCAGCATCCCGATGAAGGTGAGGAGATACACCGCAAAGGTGGTTTGTCTGGAGAAGAAAGGTAGAGAAAACAAAAGGTTGCTTTGAGTAGAGGGGTTTCACAATGCTGAATATTACAATTTAAACCATCTTAAATCACATGCATTGTGTGCAATCATAACCGCTTTCTTTTAATACATTTTATTCAAACTATATAGTTGGCACGAGGAATTCAGTCATGGATAAAAGCAGAGTACACCGACCAGAGAAGTCCCCTTAATATTAACATCGTCACATTTCAAAATAACACACAAAACTTTTTTTGGATTGTTTAGACATAATATAATATTTATATATACGCACTGTTTTTCGTATTAGACGTTTCACTGGATGCTTTTAGGAAAAGCAGGTGGTTGGGAATGCCTGCCGCACAGGTGATTACGGTTTGAATTGCACTGCTTCCTTAGATCAGAATACACCTTCCATCTAGCCAAGAGCGGTGCTAACAGCTAGACACAGACCCCCTTCCCAAAGGATTCCTTCCAGTGGCAGCTTTGTAGAAAAAGCTTTTATTGACGGAGACGTCTCCAAACAAGCTTCTTCATCGACTGTGTCGAGTGAAGTCCTTGAGGATGAAGAAAGAACTGACCTTGAGGATGAAACTATGGGCTTCATGATATTTTAAGCGGACTGATTTGTGCAAAAAAAAAAAAAAAAAAAAAAGGTAATTTGAGGTAAAATCCTCTACATAACCCTAACCCTAGATATTGCATCTTCCCTATAAAAACCCTTGGGGCCGGCTGTGCATAGCTTTGACATATGGTGTTAGGGAAAGGGGATCTGGCACAGCAAAGTTAGCGGAAAGTTAACTGCAGTCCTAAATTAATTTAGGCTCATCCACAAAAGCACGCCTAGAGACTGAGAATAGAGCTCTGTGTGTACAAGATAACTGTGTTTGTTTATCTTCCACCTCTGAAACCATTGTTGGTCTGTGCTTGAGCAAACAGCACGGGTCCACCTACCCGTCTGAGAGTCGTTTAGCCTCAGAGTTCATCAAGTTAAACCCCTTACTTGTAGGTCTTGGTTTTGTCCATCCATATTCCACAGATGAGGGACCCCACCATGCCGGCGATGACAATCGTCAGCCCGATTCTACCAGCATTCACCTCTTCACCCTAGGAGGGAAACCTCAGGTTAGCTTGTGGCCTTCTCAAACCCATCATCTTATCAGGAAGGACCTGGTTTATCACACATTAACAGGAGTCCACCGCCTGATCTATGCGTCTCAGTCGTACATTTGGTTATTTATTCAATCGGTTCGTCTCCCAGAGATAAATAACCCAGGCAGGATACTGCTTTTATGAGGCGCTATGTTGACATGGAGCATAGCATTAACCAAATAATACTTCTGCAGAGGAGAGATAATAACATTAACAAACTGACCGAAAGACAGATATACAAATATCAAGGGATCCCATTATCAAGAACTCCTTAAATCATCTACGACACCAATTGCTTGATCAGCCGGTCCGAGTCCATCATAGCCCGAACCTGAATGAAGATGGAGATGGCAGTAGTGGGAGCTGGAACTCACCGGGTATTGCTCTGTGATCATTCGGTTGAGCAGCGTGGACACGGCGTAGAAGCAGCCCACGTTCAGCCCTGCAGAGAGCAAAGATAACACCATCTTACCAGTTCCATTATCTCTTCTCTCACACACAACTTGTTAGCAACAGGTTGTTACAAGTAACAAGTAACAAGTTGTTACTCATCAGCTGTAACCGCAAGTGAAGGAACGAAAAACATGTTTATTGCACTATTGCTCTCTTTCTAATTATAATAATTATTACTGCTGCTATTCAATTTTCATTAAGATTTATATTTGTTTAAATTGTATTACGTTTACAGATAATATATCTTGTTTGCTGCTGCTAGGCAGAGGAGCCAATAAAAATAATAGTAGTACCGTATATTTGTATATAAATAATCTTGAATCTCTATAGCTTAAAATATAAAATAAAATGCATCTCTCAAAACAGCTGATAATTACCTTCTGATTATACCACATTATGTCATTATCAGCTGACTTACGGTCTGTATAAACATCTACAGGCACAATGCTGAAATAATCAGTGATGCATGGACGTGCGAACAGGAAGCAAACAGGACTATACATCTACAGCGTGCCTTTGTTTTTTCAAAACGATAATAATCTAAACCGTCATCTCTTACAAACAAATTGATGGAGGATGTTTTGGACTGCATCCTTAAATCCCCCCCCCCCACCCACCCACCCACAGCCTAACATACATTATTGTGTCCATGTTTATTATGTCTGTCTGTCTCTCTGTCTGTCCTCTAACTCATAGTTTGAAGGGAGTTTGATAGAGAGAGAGACCCCCACCATAGGTGAGCACCAGGAGCATGAAGGACTTGTTGCAGAGCAGCCTGCCGATGGAGGCCTTGTAGGAGTACTGGTCCGGGGAGAGGCTCCTGGCCTGGGCCTGGGCCTGGCTGGGGGGAAGCTCCGGCTTCTCCTGGAACACTGGAGGGGCCCACAACCACAAACGTCATCTCTGTCCACGTGGAAACAGCCTCCTCCACAGTACACACACTTATTGTCAAATGCCTTGTGTATTTTTACAGTGAAGATGATATAACCAAGAACTTATACGCATCATGTGTGTGCGTGTGCGTGTGTGCGTGTGTAACCCGGCTCCGGCACAGCGCCCCTGGAGGCCCAGGGGAGAGGTGATAGATGGGGAATACCGCCCATTTCCCCCAGAGGGACCAAGTGTGAAACACCTGAGCAGCAGGTGGAGAAGCAGGCTTCAAGAATCTAATGTGGCTCTCGTGTGGAAAAACTGGTCCTCGAAGGAGAGGGACACAGGAATACCCTGAGGTGATTCCACCCAGAGGGTCACAGGAATACCAGCGGGACGGGATTCCGCCCAGTGTGGTATTGTCTCTGTACACGACACTCTACTGCCCTACTTCTGTACTGTCTCTCCTGACATGTTACTCATCTCTCAATGATGAAACCACATATCTGACAACATTTGTGCCCTTGTATTTTCTATATTACATTGTAGCCCTCAATGAAGAATTAACAGTGATTATTGCATTTCTTTGCATTTTCTAAAATATACGTCCTGTAATTAACATTACATGTTTAGTGAAATAAAGGAAAGAGGCAATGGTGAATAATTACATCTACTCTGATGTATGTCCATAACTTGACTCATACACCTTGTAAGCAAAGCTCCAGTTACATGTTTTTGCGATTCCCCGGCCAACTCATAAACATCACTGATACGGTACAAGTCTGTCCTCAGATGAACCCATTAAACTACACTCTCGTCCCTCTTCTTCACACACTAGGGAACCTCAATTACAGTAAGTGTTCATGGTCAGTCAAAAGTGTTAAGTTCACCTTTTGTGTCATTTCATTACAATCGCTGTGTTGCGTTACCAAGCATAAAAAAGGAGATGAGCAGAGAGTGAGAGCATTTCCATTTCTAACTCGTATTGGCTATCTTTGCCTTTCCATGTCTCTCTGAATTATTGACACGGTCATTTGAGCATGACCGCAAGGAAGAACAAGCACAAACAATTACACTATATCCCTCATTAATGCAACAAGGCTCTGCTGGATGGGCATTTGTAAAAAATATCTTCACATGGAAGATCTACGGATTGCCCTAGAGAGTACTGGATTGACATCCTGTATTAACCAAACCTAATCCAACCTAACATAACCCAAACCTAACATAAACTAAACCAAACCAAACATGACCAAACAGAAACCAGACCTAACATAACCAAACCCAACCTTAATAACAGTCAACAGACACCGGCCTACTTTCTCAAGGTGCATTGTTACATTGGTGTGCTTCTCTGACTGCCGGTCAGTTCCACTCCCATGAGGGAGTTAGAGCAGTGATGTGACTGAGCCTAGGGGCGGAGCTGAGTTATGGCCAGAAGCAGCAATTACACCGATTACCATGGCTGCTGCTCGCCCAGTGGGTTGTACAGGGCTGTTGTAGACAACGAAGCTCAGACAGTGTGAAACAGTGGGAGGACCGGTGAGCGGGTGAAGAACAACAAACACCAGAAAAGAATACCTCAAACAAATCAATGTGTGTCTTTGCTTCTAGCCCTACACAATCTCCATTGTAACAATTTAAGTCACAAAGGGAAGCGTAATTTAATAACATTTTTTATTCCCTACACACTGGAGGGTAAAGGAATCAGAGATTGTCTGGACTGTGGGATTATTACAAAGTAAGCAAAATTTAAATAGAAGAATTTGCTGTGACGCTGTTCAGCATGTGCTCTGAGGACTTACCGATGACCACCAAGACGAAGATGAGGGTGGCCACGCCAGCAGTGATGTAGAACATGACGCCGATGTGGTACGCCAGCTCCTCCACATCGTCCACGTTGGGCACCAGGATGGGGGGCAACAGGAACCCGATGGCGATGCCCACCTTTGGGTGATGAGGAAAGCAGAAAACGTGTTGATTAAACTTAAGCATCTCCACACACACACACACACACACACACACACACACACACACACACACACACACACACACACACACACACACACACACACACACACACACACACACACACACACACACACACACACACACACATTGACCCACTCAAACAACTTAAATGTATGGCAAACATGGAACATGTTAGCAGAGAGAGATGGAATCTAAGTTGTGAGCGAGTAAAGCACAAACCACAAAGCATTGCTTGGGGCCAGTCAGCAGGTGCGCGTTACAGAACAAATGCATGCGTTATAAAGAGACTGTTTTATTAATGCTAACGTTTATATAAAGTACAAAGGAAGAGACAGGGTCATCAGGGTTGCACTGCAAACT
Source organism: Gadus macrocephalus (assembly GCF_031168955.1). NCBI lineage: Eukaryota > Metazoa > Chordata > Actinopteri > Gadiformes > Gadidae > Gadus > Gadus macrocephalus. The sequence goes on from NC_082386.1 coordinate 11,433,134, forward strand.
CCTGTCGCGTTCTGCAAGAACGCTTCTTTCCCTGATACAAATTAGAAAAAACGTGGGATGAGTTTGCAGCTAAATAGCCCACATAGTTTAGACAATCTCTCCTTTTACACCACACATTACGACTCGACCACTTCTCGAGTCAAATCTGCTGAGGAACTGTTCTTCTGCGTTAACCAATGTTCTCTTTGGCCCGAGATGTAGGTCCCCTGTTGTGAACAAGGCACCACCCTCTCAATATGAGCAGTGCAACCACGTCCCAGCTCGTCATGTAGTAATGTAGTTTAGTTAATGAAGGAACACAGGGCTCTCTCCTTAGATCACTGAGACGGACACTTGTAGCATGCATTCTGCCAAGCCAAAGGAGTGTGATCGTTGGGAGACAGAGGTTTGAGTGTTGAAAAGTCAGTTGTCCTGGCTCCTAATATGAATTAAAAATACTGCTGACTTTTACTCAAATCAGGTTAAAGTAGACAATTTCCCCCATCAATATGTTCAAATATTTGCATCCATAATATAGACTCTCTTGTGTAATGTTTGAGGCAGTCTCAAAAAGTAGAAACCAAACATTGCAGAAAAGTGTTACCCAAGCAGAGAGAAATTCACTTCTGGAAGCCCAGTGACTAAAGAGAAACAGATTGTATTAAGAGGAGGAAGAAATTAGTTTTTGCAAGGGAAAAAACATTAAAGGAAGGCGATCATGCATTAAGGAGGGCAGATGGGGGCAAAGAAAAGATCCCTAAAGCGTAAGCAAAGCATTGCTCTTGGAAAAAGTGCTGAGCCACATCCCGCACATAATACAGCCACAGTAACCTATCTTGCAAAGCATTGCTCATACACACCAACTCAGAAGAGTACCACGGTACACTGAGGTCAACACAAGTTGGCATGCAGCCTATTTGAGCGCAGTGGATACGAAGACACACCTGGTTTCCCAAAACGCCAATGGAACAGGCGGTGGAAACCTCCTGCTGGCCAAACCACAAGGAGGCCAGCCTGGACGGGATGCCCAGGAGGAACACCGTGCCCACCGAACACACAAACTGTCCCAGGAAGGTGACGGCGAACATGTCAGGGCGGGCCGTGCTCGTCTTGATCCAGGCTCCGATGCAGTTGAAGGCCGAGCCCGCCACCACTACATCCCGGAGCCCGCGGTTGTCCAGGAACCAGGTGACAGGCAGGATGAGCGGAATGTACGTGAGGAAGTAGATCATGGACAGCCAGTCGACGCGGATGGCGTTCACGCCGTAGAAACGCACAAAGATGTTGCTGATGATGCTGTACTGAAGCCACATGAAGGCGTTGCTCATGGAGAACGTGCCGAAGACGAAGAGCATGAGCCAGCGTCGTTTGTACAGCCGAGTCTCCATGAGGGGGAAGAGAGGAGAGCCGGCTGGGGCAGAGGGCACGGTGGATAGGCCATCCTCCTCATCCTCCTCCACCTTCAGCTGGTGGTAATTTCCCACCTCGTTTCCCCGCTCCATTCGCTCAGGGTGAGAGTCTACCGCTAAGGCCTGGGAATTACTATCCAACCAGTTTGGATGTTTGGATACTCGTAAGTACAGAAGAGCTATTCCTCCATTCTGTGAGTTTTTGAGAAAGAAGTACCCTCTTGTCTTTGAGTTAGCTCACAGAAGGTGCTCCTGAACACGACTTCCTGAATAGTAACTGCTGATAATTCAGGCAAATAGTTTAAATACAGCGTGTGGTGTTCCAGAGCTCTGAACAAGCCAAGCCTGTTTTGCTCTGACACACTTGGCTGTGTACTTTAAAAGTCATGTGACAAAATAATGGTAGAACTTGTGCATCTCTAGAGATGCCCGCCTTATTTTCTAGGTTGCACTACTCGAGGACACCTGGTGTATGTAACTCAACTATTACTATTGAAACATGGCAACTATGATTCTGTATTATGTGAATGGCAATTATGGTGGGAAGAAAAAGGGGAAGGCAAGACAGAGAAACAAAAGTCCACTGAGAATGACACTCCACAGACTGCAAAGTCATCAGAAATATATGCACCATATGCTGACGTCCGTTGGACATTGAAGAAGATTCAAAAATGGTTTGAAAATATAGTACTTTTGGCATGAGAAACAAACTCTTTTGAAAACTTGAGAATGTTCATGTTTCTCTCACACTCGTCGTGGTAGACAAACCTTTGATAGAAAGTGTCATAGGCCTGTACGTTATAGGATGATAGGTCCTAAGTCATGAAAAAAACTAACCTTCTTCCGTGTTGTTAATATTTACATGGGTACACTATTGAATAGATGTCCAAGATATTTTAGCAGCGCTATTACGCGAATTCACTTCATTTATATCCCCCGGTTACTTCCAAAAATGAGGATGAAAAAAATAAAGCAAAAGCATATCCTATCAATTACCAGTGGAAAACTAGGACGATATTCACAATAAACTAAACATTATCGGCAGTTGTAACGATTGCCAGTGCATGCGAGTCTTGTGATTCGTGTCTCTCTAGTGTTAACGCTGTGCGTCCTGCAACCGAACAGACAGAAAACCCGCAGAAAAGCAGCGTCATCATGGTTTCTAACTAACACATTGCTTAAGTCAAGAGAGTTAAAGTCACTTTATGTTTACCCCACCTACAAAACTGCCCAAACAAACCACGATATTAGCTATTATAGACTTTTGATAAAGTTGTTTGAACACAACATCGAACCAAGACGTCGACAGCTGACTAACACAATTGGATGCACTTTGTTTGAAGTCTGATTATTCGGAGTGTGAGCTCGATAAGATAAAAGTCCTCCGGAGTTGAGTGAGGGGAAAAATAAGAGCCTCACATACCTGGAGCCAAGAGCCTGATCAACACTACAGCAGCAACACTGAATACCCACGACAGCGGAACGCCCCACACGTCATTTCCTTTACTTGGTTCGCTGTAAAATGCAGTGCGTGTTTTTTTTTGTTTACACGCGTCTGTTTGTGCTTGCATGCATGCATGCATGTGCGCGTGCGTGCATGTACGTGCGCGCGTGCGTGTGCGTCATAACACACAAACTCATAACATCCTCTAAGCATCTACTCTTTACGCATCTCTCATCTACAGACAAGAGTTGCAAACCCAAAAGTCGGTTTGAGAGGAAAGACAAATTAAATAAAAAAAGAAATAGGTAGAATAGGATATAATATTCTATAGATTACATTATATATTGTAGAAACTTCAGCCTACTTGGACGTCCGTGCAAAAACTACAGCAAGCCCATAAATAACATGGCAAAATGTAGACCGCAGAAAGGCTGCAGACTGAACGCACATGTGTCTCAACGCAAACTTACTTGATTCCCTGCGACTGCGATGGAGACAGCGGTGGAGACCTCGTGGGAGCCGAACCAGACCGACGCTATGCGGGAGGGCATTCCCAGTATGAATACCTGGGCGAGGGCAGACGCAAACTGGCCGAGCGTCCCGACCCAGAATAAATCGGGCCTGACACTGGCCACCTTTATCCAGGCTCCAAGGCAATTAATTGAAGAAGCCACGATGGCCATCACTCGGAGTCCGTTTTTATCCAGAAGCCAGATGGCCAGGAATATGACGGGGATGTAGGTCAGCATGAACACCATTGACATCCAGTCTATAGCGAACGAGTTCACGTTGTAGAATCTCATGAATATGTTATTGATTATTGCGTACTGGATCCATTGAAACGCGTTACACATGGAGTAACTGGTAAAGAGAAACAACATCACCCAGCGTCGCTTGTACAACTGTGTGTCCACAGGACGCATGTTTTTGCCTAATACCACAATTGTTCTATCGTTTGCATCGGCCTTAACATCCATTTCCCAGTTGATATAAATAGGCCTTCTTAAACGAAAATATAGGCTACAGATTCCAACTACTTCACTCACTGCATCGATTGCATGAAAATAAAAAGTAAGATCCTCAATCTACAAAAGCCCACTGCTCTCTCCAACATAAAGATAATAATGATTCCACACTGTCGTTTCCACGGTTACAGCTCATTCAAGCAGGCCTACTTCTGCCGCGTAAAAACAAATCCAGTTAATTGGCTACATTACTCCACCTATAAGAATGGACGCATAGGGCTCCCCTACCCCAATATGATTGTGAATGATGAAACGGGCTACGGCGTAATCCACTCACACTCAATCCCCCAGAATACCGAGAATGCTTTAACTGCTGTTGATTAATCGGTTCGTCTCCCTTGCTAATTCGTTTAAAAAATGTTGAAGGTATCTGTATTTCTCAATCAATACGCCCATTTTTGAAAGATAGCCATAGGCTACCCATCTTTGAATTATGTGGCCTTATGTGTTGTTTAACGTTCCTGGTTTAATATGCTTTTGTTATAGTTTATATCTCTAGGGTAAAGTTATATTACTTATAAAGTTCAGAAAATTGCGTCAAACTCAATAATCTATTAGAAATAAAATGTTCACAATCAATCCTCAAATAAAGATAAGATGTTGTCATCTAATCAGATAAGGAGTTCCTTCTCCTACTGTAGCCTATGTCCTTCGCTGGCAGCTGCTCTGAACGTTTTTTGATCGGTGAAATTGTTCGGTCTTGTCATTGCTCGTTGGACAGTAGCCTATGACAAAATGCTTGATTCCCCCCGTTTTCAGATGTTGGTTTATGTGTTTCCGTTGCCTGTCACGACTTCTAAGAGAGGTTAAAGGCACCCAGTGCAACTTTCGAGGCTTAAAAATAAACATTAAATTTCTAGTCTTTTTTACACGTAGTAAGTTTCAATAACTCCATACCATTACATACCGACATTTAAGCAGCAAAGATGAGACGTCGTTGTGTGGTGAGAACTGATACAAAATCGATAACAACAATGCCGCCATTTTCTTTATTTTTTGTAACGTACAATAAATAAAGCAGGCTTCCAGTCAATGGAAAAATGGCTTCTCCCCACCGGCGATTGTTGTTGTTTACGATTTTCTATCAGTTCTCACCACACAACGACGTCTCATCTTTGCTCCTTGAATGTCGATATGTAATGGTATGGAGTTATTGAAACTTACTACGTGTAAAAAAGACTAGAAATTGAATGTTTATTTTTCATTGAATGTTTACATAAAGTTGCACTGGGTGCCTTTAAAGGCACCCAGTGCAACTTTATGTTGTGACTACTAGGACAGATGAGACTTCTAAAAGCAAAAAAAGCACTGGCCACATCATAGTTGTAGAAAATGCCCCTAATTAATGTTTAGATACACCAGTCTCCCCTCCAGCAGAGTAAGCCCAGAACAGTTTCACTGAGTCTGTTAACGCAGTTTCAACCCCTCCCCAGAGGGCTATTATCCTAAGGGAAAGGGGGGCACAGTTTCACCCCCTGAGGCAATTGGTCCTTACGTCAAAGGTGGGAGATACATACATAAGGGCCAGCAATTCCTGCACTCTCACCAAACAGATCTATACTGTGGGAGTGTGTGACGTGATGGCTACAGACAGGAGAATACCACAGGCTGCCACCAGCCCTCCGAGGAGCTGCCACTGCTGAACCTCCACCCAGTCCGTCCAGACACCCCTGCCACGTCCACCGACACCTCCACCAGCCCAGGCCGTCGGTCTCCAGGTTGGAGGGGGAGGGTGGGGTGCTGAGTCAGCCTGGGGAGGGGTGAGGCCCATTGGGTTTAGGGGTTGGTTTTTAGATGAGGTATGGTAACCCTGAGAAGAGTTTCTCCCCTGCCTCAATGTGGTGTTGTGGGTATGTGAGAGTGTGTGGACAAGGGCTGGTTCAAGCAGACTTAGCTTGATGAGTCAGATGAGCCAGGTAAACTGGGGGAATTGCAGCATGCCAACCTAATTATAACACACCCATTTGGATACATACATTGAATGGAAATTAGAAAAAAATATCACATGACTTGGCAGAGAGAGAGAGAGAGAGAGAGAGAGAATAATAAAGAATACTCTGACGGGACCCCTGGCCCCTGCGCACTCTGCGCCCTTCATTTGCTATCATATTTTATACAGAACATTACTTCTGCTTTTCATTTGATGTTTCTGTAAGCCTTCCCATAATAATGTTACTGTAAGCCAAACATAATGACCCTCATATATAGGGACTTTGACTTAAGTTTGAGGTTCACCCGAAAAATAAACGAACTGATAACATGGGTTACCCATGTTATTATACGACGTTATTGATGAAGAACCCATGATGGGTGGCAGATTACTTACTTGATTCCCTGCGACTCCAATGGAGGAGGCGGATGAGACCTCATCGGGGCCGAACCAGACCGACGCGACGTGGGAGGGCATTCCCAGTATGAACACCTGGGCGAGGGCAGACGCAAACTGGCCAAGCATCGTGACCCAGAATAAATCGGGCCCGACACTGGCCACCTTTATCCAGGCTCCAAGGCAATTAATAGAAGAAGCCACGATGGCCATCACTCGGAGTCCGGTTTTATCCAGAAGCCAGATGGTCGGGAATATGAAGGGGATGTAGGTGAGCATGTACACCATTGACATCCAGTCTATAGCGAACGAGTTCACGTTGTAGAATCTCATGAATATGTTATTGATTATTCCGTACTGGAGCCATTGAAACGCGTTACACATGGAGTAACTGGTGAACAGAAACAGCATCGCCCAGCGTCGTTTGGTCAACTGTGTGGGAGGCATGGTGTTTCCTAATCCCAAATGTGTTCCGTTGTTTGTTGTTCCGTTGGCTATTAACACCCAGTCTGCTCGCTCCAGCAACAAATTATAATAATTACGAAACCACTGATTATAAATAGCGCCCTCAATACTTGAACTCTGAATATAGAAAAACCAAAACATTGCTATAGCAACCATCAAAAAGTATGGTTCTCCCCAGCATCACGAGACGTGTACATATTTGACGAAAAGAAAATTCAGCATTAAGAGACAGCATTAACTCATTAACTCAAGTACTTTCCTTCGTCCAATGAAGTTCTGCTGCCGGCTGTTTCTTTGAAGGAGTCCCGTTTATTGGGCACCAAGTACTAACTCCGTCCAACTAGAAACTCAACCAATGAGAAGAGAGTATGCAGGTGACTTTGTTTATGATTACCCTATGTGGTGTATTATTCAATCAATATTTTTGAAAGTATGCCTACCCAACCATTACTCAAACAAGGCAATACTACTGTGCAATATTATAAATTGGCTGCCTATGTTAATCCATAAATTCCTAAGAATAATGGCTCCTTTGACTACAGCTAATCATTCCTTGAAATGTTCCCACTCTGGTCTGCAGTGTTTGGCTCATGATGATAGCCACCAAAACATGGCCACATCATAATCCTAAAATCATTCATACAACCACATTAAGGGAAATATAAAGAACCCTATACATTTATTTCTTGTAGAAATACAAAACACCACAATGTGTGACTGCTTAAATGTTTAGCCTACATGACAAAATACAAAAGTATAAAAAACGGAATAACAGAATATATCAATGTAGTCAAAGTAATTACAAGTACAACAGTCTGTAAATAAACATATATGTGCATATGTGACGCCTGCGTCCAAAACAATAATGATGACCACAACAAAAAAACATTTCAACCATCAAATGCTTAACAATAATCGTGTGATTATCTCTACCAGGAAATGTGATGTGACCTAGAAATGTATTTCTCTCTCTCTCTCTCTCTCTCTCTCTCTCTCTCTCTCTCTCTCTCTCTCTCTCTCTCTCTCTCATATATGCGGTTTGCATAAAATTATTGCAAATACTCCTGTTCTGCGGCAGAGAGAAAAGAGAGAGATCGAGAGTCGGATCGAGATAGAGAGGGAGAGTTTCAAGTGTCTGACTTGATTGATTGACATCAGGGTTTAAGAGCTCTGTGATGGTGGCGGGGAACGCATTGCATGTTTACCCTTCGCCACGTGTGCATGTAGTCGCCCACCGCCTCCTGGAGGTTGCCTGCAGGTGCCTCACTTTGCCCCAAGGAACCTAATTTGGCCCCTGGAGCCTCACTTGGCCCCTGGAGCCTCACTTGGCCCCTGGAGCCTCACTTGGCCCCCTGGAGCCTCACTTGGCCCCCTGGAGCCTCACTTGGCCCCTGGAGCCTCACTTGGCCCCTGGAGCCTCACTTGGCCCCCTGGAGCCTCACTCGGCCCCCGGGAGCCTCACTCGGCTCCCAGCTGCTCCAGGAGCGGATTCCCCTCACCCTCTGGGGTCTTCACGCTGTCGGTCCTGACGATGCAGGTGGGCCGGTGTCGGTTCAGCATGAGGATCAGCTGCTGCCGCTCGTGTTTCAGCTCCTCGATCTGAGACTTGAGGTCAGAGTTCATCATCTCCAACCGCTCCGACTCCTGAGGGACGGGAGAGTGTGAACGACGGACACGCCGAAACGGAGAGCTTCTGCAACGAAGACGGCCACGTTGAAAACTCACCATTTGTAGATAATCTGTCCTCTCCTTCTTTTTGTTTCGACATCGCGCTGCAGCCATTTTGTTTTTCTCTCGCCGCCGTTTTCGACGGTCCACCTCGTCGTCCCTCTGGGTGAGGGAGAAAAAACACACTCAAAACGCAACCATGACAACGCTAATGTTTGCAGCCCCCTCCTCGGTGCTCACCAGCGCCTCATACCTCGGCCTTGATGGAGAGGGTCCCCTTCCCCAGCTTGTCGAGGAAGTGCAGCGGGGAAAGCATGGTCCCAAAGTCCTGCAGGTCACCGAAGCGGAGCTGGTCTGTCAGCGTGGTGGCCGAGAGTCCCGCCAGGGACCCCAGGCTCGGCAGGGAGCCCGCCGTCACAGAGGGGTCTGGGATCTGACCTGGCATCGTGTCAGCCTCGGTCTTAACCACAGCTGAAAGGAAAGAAGAAGAAAAGTCTGGACGTTCAAGAGATGTGGCATGGGCCAGGTGGTAGCATTAGTATATGCTACTTCATTGCTTGCTAGAACGTCTTTATAAGTAGTCGGTGGGTTCAATTGTTGAACACCGACATCTAAATTGAACCAATTTAAATTCATACATGTATGGGCACAGAATGCAATCAGCTCTTTTCGTCTATCTGTGACAGGCTATGCAGACTTCTAAATACTTAAACTCGTATTCCGTTAATCAGTGTGCCATGATGGATAGTTGAAGAGCGGATTAGAACAGATCAGGTGAGTGTATAAGTGGTGGAGAAATGACGTAGGCAGCTTCGAGAGGCAAACCTCAAGTTTTTTTCAACCACTAGTTGGCAACAGCACACCAGGGAATTTCTGTTTTTTTTTTTTTTCTTTGAAAACGACGATGGAGGCTACTTTTATACCATTGTCAGGAACACATTGTGGACATCTGAATAATGTGCTTTTAAGTGTTCATCCGGTTTGAACCGCCTTATCATGAGCAAATTTGAAAGCGGAAGTTTTTTTTGAGTGCGGCACTTAACTTACGTAACTTTCCCTTTCACTGCGAAAGCAGCAGAAAACAACGGAGATGTTTCCACTTTAGCGCAATAGCAAACCTCCCAACACCGAATAAACCATAAGCATCGGCCTAACTTATAAACTAAATGAAGCCCAGAGGCTAAAAACATGTTCACACGTCATTATTGCATGTAACATGAGCTGTGTGTGCAAAGAAAAGAGACTAGCTTACAGCATGGGCAACAGCATGTCAATCATATCCCCAGAAAAACATCATGAAAACTAGATTCATGAACATCTATGCATTGCATAGGCGGCTCAATGTACATATAGTACATCTGCTGTCCGCATTACGTCCGGAATTGCGTCTAATTATAACTCCTGCATACGGGATGCTACTCTTCTTTCGACATGTGGACTATTACGTTTTGCACAGACCTGACTTTGATCCCAGGTGCGAAAAATGTCCTCTCTTATGGTCGGCCGATGGTCTGGAATAGATTTTAAAAAGTGGAAATCGTTGCATCAGCCCGTTTCAAAGTAATCCAAATCTGAAAGGATTTGGGAATGCGGAAATTAGCCGAGACAACCAAACGTAAGCAGGAATGTAAAGAGAAAAAAAATACAGAAAAAAATGTGGCCAGTAGTGCCTCCTCCCATAGAGAGATCGGACTGCATGCATGGCTCGGCTGCAGAATGGAGGGTTCACAAGAACGACTTGCACAGGCAAAGGTTATCCAGACATCACTGAGTGAACATTTATTATGATTATCCAGAATAAATAAGCAATCAATGCTCTTTTGTTTGAATTATTTGACGAATAAGTCAAATTCTCAGAAGTAAAAAAATAAATTATCATAAATTACATCTTGATAGATATATGGATGTTTTCATGGAAAACCATAAACAGTGTAACGATGGTTTTGACGAGTCGGTGGTGTGAGGTATGTCAGGCGGAGCACGGATGGTTAAAACGGTCACAGCAGTCATCACATCACTGACACGAAACCAAACTGTAACATTAATTCAACAATACATCTTAGATCTAGTAACAGATCAAACATGAGCTCTGACAATCCTCAGCATGCGCTATAACGCCAGAACTCATCTCCCTTTTATGAAACTTAAAAAGGCATGCTTTCAGCTCCATTACCATGTAGTAAAGTTTATATTTCTGATTGGGCACACACGCATACAATACATGTCATGAATGCAGTTTCTCGTTAAAGTGTCATAGAATACCGTGGGCATACATCGGTGGAACAATTTCAAAACCATGTGGTAAAAAGCGATCCAAGCTCAGAACATCTCTCCCTCTTTAGACCTTACAAAGCGAGGAGAGTGGGCGAGTTGAGCAGGTCCCCTGATTCAGTCTTTCCCGCTCCGCCCTTAACGCCATCCATCCCCTCCGGGAGGGCATCCAGCTCGGGACAGGCGAACGTGAAGACGGACAGGTAACTGTTACAGGTGGGTGTGGAGGTCACCACCGGCGTGCTCAGCGGCTCCAGGTCCCCGGACACCGACTTGTACAGCGTCTCCCAGTCGGACACCCCCAGCGAGCTGCTCAGGTCGATGTCGGGCACCGAGCGGCCCGTCTCCATGGGGGCCCCGTCGTCGTCCTCCAGGCCCGACACCAGCTCGTCCAGCAGCGCCCCCTCCTTCACCTCCAGGGACGGCTCCAGGTCACAGCCGCTGATCTCCGCGCTGGCGCACAGCAGGATGTCGGAGTCGCCGGAGATGGCGGCGGACGGGTCGCTGGGCTGGGCGTCCATGCCGTCCTGCAGGAGGACGCCGTCCTGGCTGCCCCCGTCCTCCTGGAGCCTGTCCTCACCGCTCGGGCTGCCGGGGGGGAAGTCGGGGGGCCCGGCGGCGGCGGCAGCGGGGGCGGCGGCGGCGGCGGCGGCAGCAGGGGCGGCGTCCCGGAACATGACGCCCAGCTCCTCGGGCAGCTGACACATGGGTTTGTGCGTGGAGAGGGCGTCCTCCAGTCTCTCCTTCTCCTTCAGCAGGCTGGCGATCTCCAGCTCCAGAGCGGCTCCCTCCTCCTCCAGTATGTCCGTCTCCTGCGGAGGAAGCAGAGGCAGAAGGCGGACGGCCCAGAGAGGTGTTCGTCAGCCAGGTGAAGCGCACGCCAGGTGAGCGGCGACCGCGGCTCAACAAACAGACCGTTGTTTACTTACAGCTTGCAGGGTGTCTGTGAGTTCCCGTCGCCTGTTGCGACACTTGGCTGCAGCCATTTTATTGCGCTCCCTTCGCACCTTCTTCTTCTCCTCATCCGCTGGAGAGAGCTGCAGGGGTAAGACAATGTGTTCAGTTCAAACCGTGAGGGATAAAGAAAGCTACTTCTGTTCCTGATTCGCCCACCCGAAAGGGTGTCAAAAACAATCTTTTCTGCATCGCTCCTAAAAATAGACCATTGTTGCAGACTTGCTGTGCCCTGAATATAAATTGACTGCCATCCGAGGGGGGCATGCACACAGCCTGTTGCAACACCTCGGATGGGAGCCGTCATGCACATCATACAGATGTGATAAACGTTGCATATCTATATATAAATATATTTATGCACATCACAGAGTGCAGCATGCTGAGCCTTGCTCTTGGCTGACCTGTTCTGCTTTCCCCTTCCTTGCAGAATTTTTCCCCTTTGTCCCGCCTACTTTGGATGCTGCTCGGGGAGAGCTCTGCACGCTATTGGCCGGCTTGCTGCCGAGAGTCTGGCTGACGGATGTAATGATGGTCGGCTGGACCATCCACTGGAAATCTGGGGTAGTAGCGATTGCGGTGACTGTTGGAATAAAGGAGTCGACCTGCGTGTCCATATCCTGGCTGAGTTCCTGAAAAAAATCACATATAAGACACTGTAAATTGTATTCTAGGTGTAACTTCATTGACAATTATGTATTTATCTATTTAGAAGAAAAAATAATGTTTAATGTTTAATTTCCGAGACACACACACACGTGTAAGAAGTCCATGCGTGTATGTAGCATCATATTGTTGTGTCAAACGGGCTGTCCACACAGGTTCTCCTCCTTGAAATATACCGGTCCAAAAATAGCTTTCTCCGGATCAATATTTGACTTTATCATTGTGTCTGACGTCACCGCTGACGCAGAGTCGCTGTGGAGTCTCCTGAATGGATTTATTTTTCTCAATGAACTGCTGCATCGACACGCTCCCATTCGGTCCCAGGACGTCAGTCATAACAAGACTAGCATACGGTGATTATACATCCCCGTGTTCACCCGAGATAGGCAACTCACAATAAATGTAATGTTAAAACATACAACCATCTACTGTAGGCCTACATATAGTTTAAATACAAGCTCGTCGGGTCTATATCCCGCCCACTACTTCCAATTAAGAGAAACAAACGTTGTGCACATCAGCCATGATGGGATATGTCGTCGATTTGACCGTCGCCTGGCATGAAATCTTCAACGTAGACACTAAATGTATTAATACCTTCACGTTGTCCTCCGGAGAGGACGCTGTCGACCCCGCGTCTTCACGGGTCTCCTCGCATTTCTTGAACGTGTTAATCCCGTCACTGGATTCTGTACTGCAGGCGGATGCTGTGTCCATGTCAGGCGGCAAGCTGTTGACATACATGATGACTACAATGTCTTGATATTATATGTCACCCTTTGTTCAATACAGAAAACTGCCCCTCCAGGTATATACCTGGCACATAGATGACTGAAACGCAAGCCCCTCCTTTTATACTCTGCTAGAATTTTATGAATGAACACAGACCGTACCATCCATGGAGGGGAGTGAAACCGACTATCAGAAAAAAGTAAACCGCTGTTGTCGGCGTATTATTTGATTAATCGAACATCTAACCCCCGTGTGGAATCATACAGATGTGCTTGTTGACATCGGTCCTATTGTCTATTCAATTTTATCCTGTCACAACACAACCAGTGGATCGACGATGCAATGTGCCCGGAGGAATATGCACCGTCCATGATACGATGCCTGGGCAGCTTGAGACAAAACATGATACACAGTGATCCGTACATATAGGCCCTGTCCCATTACACCATACCGCGGGTTAGTGGAACTATTCCATTTAACAACCTGTGTTGCAAAGTATGTTTGGACCTATTAACATTGCATAGCCTACGTTATTCGATTATCTCACTGGTCCAGGACCAGTGAGATAATCGAATAACGTTTGAATAATTCGAACGTTCGAATAATTGTTTTGTTAAATAACATGGACCAGTGGTCCATGTTATTTAACAAAACAATTTCATAAAGCTGACGCTTAAAATATATTGATCAGTAAACGACGTAACAGCCCGATGTGTTTAGAGCCCAAACAAGCCTTCTGGAAGTGAGCGACGCCCACTTAGCATCGTCTGTGGTGTTTACTTCAACCCCCCTCAAGTGATCACACGGACCCAAAGATGTTCTTTTTTTTCTCCTCGTGATACCTCAATCCTTTGAAGTGAAATAAACGAAATATAATATAAAAACATAACAATATGTTGAAACTATGAGACTATTGATGAACATCCGTCTAATAAAAACAAATAACGTTTTTTAAGCACAGATGGAAGAGATGTCTTTAACTATCGCTGATCTAATGCCGGACTTGTGAGACCAGCTTTTCTAATGGCCCAAAAGATCCAAAGGGGGTGGATGGTCTGTAAAAAAAATGCTAAGTTTCATATGTGCTATAGGAACAAGATTTGCGTGACATCATATATTTGCATTACATATTAACCTGATGCCAGCACGAAGGATGCTGCAAAATAATTCAAAGTCGAGGCCTCGTTTTTCATGGATTACTTGAGGTCTTTACCTACACAAAGTAATATGATACAATAGTAACAGTAAATAGTAAGATCCAATGCACAAAAAGAAGGGGAAATAAATAGTAATCTGACCTGAGCAATATTACCTTGGATAGTGTTCAACAGATACTGTTGTGATGACTTTCACAATAATCTCCTCTGATATAAAATATGTTATTCTTTTAAAACATTGTCAGTTAGGCTTCCAAATAAGTCTGATAGAGAGCAAAATCAATATAATTCATCGTATTTAATCAAATAAATAGCCTAGAATTGATCCAGGTTTGTACTGCAATACTAAAATACACAAATCACAGTTTTCTACGTCCATAAAGCTCCCAAGCCTTGTACATTCTTCTGAGTCGTCCTAGGTTGGGTCTCTGTGTTTCCTGCACGGATCAAACAACCAAAGACAGAATATCAATTTTCCACTGTTCGATTCCCCAGACCAAGTGCATGTATATCATATTGGAGGCAATCATGAATCAGTCTTTTCAAAGCTCTTGACACATATATACATCTACACACAAAGTGGCACCTTCTCGTCGCCTTCCAGAAACAGGGTGTCTGCCAGCGGTGCGATGGAGGGACGGCCGTGGGCGCACTGGAAGGGCAGCTGGCAGGACGACAGGGAGCCCACCAGGCTGTGGCACTCGTCCAGACTCAGGACGTCGTTGAATTTGATGGCACCTGTTCCACGAATCAGAAGACATGTTTACATTCAGGGCATTAAGAAGACACTGTCATCTGAAGCAACTTACAATAAGTATGTTTGTCCGAAGAAAGAGCAACAATATATCAATGTCTGTACAGTAAGGATGTTCATAGAAACAAGTGCCAAGCACTAACAATTGCTAGGTTAATCCATTCCCCGTATACAACAAAGATATCTAGGATAAGACGCTACACAATGCTAGTACTATTCCTAAGTGCAAGGATGTAGGCCTACAACATACGATAGGTGTTGCGGTAAGGAGGGAGGCTATGCAGAGTCTAGGTGAATTCTGAACAAGTGAGTCTTGAGTCTTTTGCAGAAGTTGATAAGCGACTCTGCAATTTTGAAGACACGACCCATGCCACTCGTTAAAGTTCTCATTCTCTGATAACAATCAGAGGGCTATCGCTGAGCAGGACATAGTGGGAACAGTGAGAGGAACAGGCCTACCGTGACATGCCAGGGAAGCCAGGACCCTCAGCACCGCGAGAGGCAGAGTTCCTCGCACGCTGCCTGTGGAGCAGAATATCTGGACCAAAAATAAAAGCGAGGGGAAATTCTCAATACGACACCGTTTTGGTTATTCAGACATTTCCTGGCTGGATCATGAGGGGACAGAGTAGAGTGACGTTGGAGGTATAAAAGAGCATACCTCGAGCTGATCTCTGAGGTATTCCTGATAGGAGCGAAGGAGGAGAGGACAGCGTTAGTACCGTCGGTGAGCATGAACCTGGCGTTGACAGGTGATGCTGCCGGAGGCTCCGAGCCGCTTACCTCCACGACGGCCTTGATGACGGACGGCCGGCCCCGCCGCACCTCGTTGTGCTCCTTCTCGGTGAAACACAGCGGCACCCTGCCCACCAGGACCCGGGGGGCCCCCGTCGTGGGCAGCTCCAGCTGCAGGCCCAGGCCGCGGAGAGGAGCCTGGCAGCCCCTGGGGACGGAAGACCTCAGCCAGCTCAGGCTCATGTTGTGGTTTACCGTTGCATGCCGTGACCCTTCCCGTTACATTTCTTCTTGATTTCAACATCTATATTGAATTTAATTAAATGAGTCGCATCATGCAGATGTTTATTATGTATTTATTAATGTTATTTCTTTTAATGTAAGGTATTAATGATTTATTCACTGAGCCTAGAGTGCAGCATTATTTATCCATGTATTGAGGAGCCGGGAGGGGTCAGACATCCTGCTGAAGGACGATGGGCTGAAGGCTGAATGTGGACATTGAATAGTCCACACATTTCTAAAAATATTGTTTGGTTTTCATTTACAGCCCCTCAGTACGAGTGACAAACATGAAATGCCTTCAATCTCACTTCCCCAGAGGCTGATGAGCTCAACGTTTCGCGGCGAATAGGGGAAATGGACTGATGGCGCAGTAGGTATCCCCAGCGCTTCCTAACCACGACGTCAGTTACATCACGCTGAACCGTTGGTTTTTCACCTTTGACCCTATTTCTATCCAAGCACTATGCAAGTGGTGTGCGATGTATGAGTGTGTCATACTATAAAACATGTTATTAACATCTTTACATATTTTTCTCTGTCTAAGAAATGTTATCCTCATTTTATAAAAATGCAATCCATACGGTAAAACAAATGAGGTACCAGAGAAACAACAGAGTCCCCCCGAAACATGTGCTACCCTTACTGAGGCAATAGACCAGCCCAGAACCATGTTTAGCTTGGGGAACCGTCCCTTTATAAAGAGGCATATGTATATATTTTATAACCGGCTGATGGCTGATCTATTCATGTTGAGCTGCTGAGGGTCTCCGGGACCACCGACCTGAGCAGCCTCAGCTCCTCCTCCGTCACGCTCAGCTCCAGCGGCGGCGCGACGCTGGAGGAACACAGGCGCCGCTCGCCGGGCGTGTCGGGGTCGTCCTCGTAGGAGTCTGCAGAGGGAACCGCACACATCACTAGAGGGTGACAACTTGTTGATACAGCAAATTACATCCGGATATTGCTCTCTTCCTATTTAAATCCAACACTTAGATATGAGATGTTTCTATAACCCCATAACCTAGACATTACTTTTATAAACCGAATTATTAAGAATGTTTTGCCTCCATGTATGCATTTGAATTACGGCACCCATTGCACTTCTGACCATCCCCGGAATGAGGGATCCCCAATCTACGTTCCTTTTCAAATATCTTCCTTGGTAATTAAGGGAGTTTTCTCTTGCCCTCTGGGGGGCTAGGGTCAGGGGGTGTAATAAAGGTATGGCCGGTTAAGCCCTCTGAGACTGTAGCTGTGATGAAAGGCTTTATGAATGAAATCAAATTGTACCTGCAATAAGCTTTTCCAGGCGGACTCGTTCATGTGCAGCGTGCTGGTCCACCAGTACCAAGAGATTTCCTACAGGGCCACAGAGGAGGGGAAACATTCAGCACTGAGTCACTCCAACGCGGGTCAATCTACCGTTTCACCCGTCAAAGACTCATCGTTTCAGAACACCACAGGGCGATGATGTCAACGTCAGAGCGATACCTTCAGTTCCCGGGGCCTGGGCCGACTCTGTGTCCCGAGTGTTAATCAGACACGCAAGGAACTTCTTATCTACCTGATGAATCACCTGCAACATAATTTAACCATATTTATTTATTTGAATATCCAAGAAATCTTGTTACACATAATGGACCGGATTTCTTTAAAGTTTCTAAGGACAAAGCACTTAGATAAAGGTTTAGATCTGAACCGGGTTCACCTTCATCGAGGTAATCATGGCTTTAGAGAAGCGGTATGGAAACAGGATGTTGTGGATCTTGACAGCCAGACCGTCAGCTTGGTCACTGCATACGTCTACACCGACCTGTGAGCACAAAAACGATCAAGCGTCCCTCTTCAGCTTTAGAATCTGCACAGTAGCCCCCCCTAGAGCACTCGGGGGAAGAGGCTGACTGGATGGGCATTGTCTAACGACAGTGTATTTTAATGCACATATTAGTTAGTGAGACGTTCAGCTTATCACACGAGCAAAACTAACTTTGATCTTACCACAGGAGGCCTGTCAAACACAGGGTTCTTCCATTTAGAGTACATGGAGGAAAGAGAGTTCTCCAGCTTATCCCCTGTAGGAACAGATATGAAAAACATCATACATGCAGAAAACACAATGGTTGGATTGTTTGCATTGGACCCGTTGATCCACTAATGTTTTAATGAGAGCGGGTACCTCTGTTTTCAGCCCCTGAACTGACTACTCTTTTGTCTCTGGGAAGGAAGGGCAAGATTTGCTCCATCTGAAATGGGTAGCATCTATATTCGAACCCTATGTTTAAGGGAGGAGATCAGGCAAGAATGAATATAAGCATTAAAACTCTTGACCGGAAATATTCACTATAAAGGCCTAATACATCGAACCCTTCAATTCCCACCCAACTTTTCATAGGACACCTCCTTATTTTTTTCAAGGCATCATAACCTAACCGAGGTCAAGACCTGTACTCATGACCGCAGCCAGCTATGCAGGTCCGGACCTCTGTAATTATTTCCTAAATTATAGATATTTTTATAGTTCATTACGTTAACATTACACATGCACAAAAAAAGTGCATGTGTCCCGCTGTATCCATTTAATTTTAGATAATTTGTTTTTGTGTAGTGTATAGCTTGGGTTGTGTTTGTAGGCGTCATACTGGTATGAAAAATCTGGACCCAAACCTTTAGGGCCTAAACTGATTTCTAAACCCTGGCTACGACCCTGGCTGCACCTACTGACCTGTCTCAGTGACAACGTTCACTGCCATGCGTGTGACATCCGAAGTGCAGCAGACCTGGGTGTCCCCCGTGGCTGGGACCTCGTAGCGGCTCAGTCCGGTCACCTGGTTGACGGACACCGTCCGGCCCAGTGTGTCGTCAAAGTGATCCAGCCAGTCTCCGGACGTTGAGCCCTCCGGCCCGGTCGTTAGTTCAGGCCTTGAAGTGTCTTGTAGGGCAGACACTGGGCTCTGTGCTGTAGGTCCACCACAGGTCCGGTTGGGAGAACAGTTGTTGTTGTTGCCGTCTTGGACGTTGTCGTCTACCTTAGTATCTATCATTTCAGACTGAAGAGGGCTTTGTTGACGCAGGTCAACCACTCGCTGTTGTTTCAGATGACTAAGTTTTGATGCCAGAGAAACTCCACCACCTCCAGTCTTGTCCAAGATAGGCTTCCGCTTGGTGAATATAGAGAAGGTAGGTAGGCTTTGAACATCGCTCTGAATTATTACAGGGTCCGGGATGTCTGTATTTTGAGTCTCGTTTTCAGCAATGGGGAATTCCTTGCCAGGGACAAAGAGGTCCCCAGTCTGAGGCAATAGGGAATGTGGTTGCTTGCTGCTACTGAAGGCTGCAATAGAAAGCATTTTCTCCCCTATTGGCTTGCAGTATGTGCTTCGAAACCTGTCCAGAGATGCAGATTCCTTGGATAATAAACATGTAAGCTTGGGAACCTTTGAAGCAATGTTATAACCATCGTCCAAGTATACTTTCTGACTAGACTTGATGCAGTCAACTTCCGACACTTTGCGTTTCATCAAGCCTATGCTCTGTTTACATGTTTTTGTTGTGCAAAACGTTGGCCTATCATCGTGGCTCTTAGCTGCTAGACTTATCTTTCTGAACCCTTCCAGGGATTCTCCATGTCTATTTGAGCTCTGTTGATGAGCTACAATTCGATGCGCAGATGTTTCTTGTCCATTGTCTAACGACACTGTAAAACTGCCACCTTTGGCAGCGTGCCAAACCCCTCCCCCCCCATGGTCTTCCGTTGGACCGCCGTCCACCTGATCCACTCCACTCACGCATCCACTCCCATGAGCCCCAGCTCCACCCCTGGATTCTACCGTCTCCATTTCTGGCGGACCAGCGTCTTCCTCGAGTAGTTCCACCGTGGCTGCCTTACTGGAGATGTCGTCTTGAACACATGTCTGTGCCACACTTTCTTCAAGTGCACCGTCGACAACAACAACTTTACGATGAACCGGCCCGGATGAAAGCGTACCGCAGACAGTGTGGCTGACCGAGGCCTCTGTTGTTATTAATTGGGTACCGTGGAAACCTAAGTTCACTGGTTTCTCAGATGTACACAGCAGGCTTTGAGGAGCGCAGTCCAACTCCTCTTGCGAGGGGTCAGCCAACAGATTCTCTCTGCTTAGAAAGGCTTTAACAGCCTGTTCTAAACAGATCAAAATCCCATCCCAGTCTTTAAACTCTATGAGAGTTTTGGCTGGGTCAAGACAAATGTCATATTCTGAGTAGCAGCATTTAATATTTATGATATATATTGGGTGTAGTTCTTGGCCCCTTTTTGGCTTTGGGCTCCTGATTATCGACTGGCCATCTGGGCTATCATTCTTCTGACCTGAACTGTTAAGCTTCCGGAGGAGGAAATTGAGCAACTGGTGAAGGCGTGTTTTCAGAAGTAGCCTTTCATTCACATACAAGAACTGTAAGCTTTTGTTGTAGTGACCCTCTATACCTATGTGGCCGCTGATTTTAAATTGTGCCTGGCTGTGACTGATTTCTCGCAGATGCTGTCCTCGCCCTAAGCCATAGATCTGGACAAATCGATGGTATGTACTTCTGGCTTTTGAGAGCTGGGCCAGCATGGCTCCTGTCACATCGTTTTTCAAAGTAAAAGACACAGACGGGTGCATCAGAGAGATGGCCTCCACCCGGTGCCTGATGCGCTCCGCTTCAAGGATGGGGTCCATTCGGTTCCTCCTGACTGGCATGTTGTGGAAAAAGTTGCAAATGGTCAATGTGGTCCCGGCGGAGGGACGGGAAGACTCCGCTTCCAAGACATCCAACCCCTTCCCATCCTTGAAGACCTTAACGTGTGTTTTAACGGATAGTCTTGTTCTTGAAGATATCTCTACCAGGGTCGCTAGAGAAACTATACTTGCAAGGGCCTCCCCACGAAACCCATAAAACCTTAGATTCTCCAAGTCCTCCATGGAACTGCATTTACTAGTACAGTACCTGTTTCCAACCCTCTGCAGATCATCCAGGTCCATCCCTGACCCGTTGTCCACCACCTGAACCTTGAACGCCTTCATGTCCATCCGCACCCCCACGCATGTCGCCCCCGCGTCCACGCTGTTCAGGAGCAGCTCTTCAACGCCTTGCTGAAGCGAAGATATGGCGATTCCAGAGCGAATTTTGCTCTGGACATCTGCTGACAAACATTTGATCATGGCTTACCATAATGGTAAATACCAAATGAGGTAAAACACCAACGTTACCGGCTGCTACTAACGATGTTAACCGTTAACGGACCTTATTTGGTCGGTTGGCTTGTGGGGTTCGACAGTTGCCTGACTACTGCTCGACCACAAAGACATGACAAGACGCATGTTTTATACGTTAAAAAATAAGACCACAATCGGAACTTCAGATATCTAGTACACCAACACGTTAAAATCACACGTCAAGCCCACTGGCTTGTTTACAGTCAACGACGAAGCCTTTTCCGGTTAACCCTCCCAGCCTAGCCTGTCCCCTAGCGGCTGGAGTGACCGCAGATGTTCTCGTTTCTTTTTTACAATATTATGTTAACCTTGTTAACATTAAAAATACCAACAGCCATCAAATGTTGCATGTTGTTGCCATGATTGGGGTACTTTAAGAAGTCTAATAATTCTTGTTGAAGAGAGATGTGCATTTTAAGGGGGGAAAGATGAACAGGTATTCAAGGGAAAATATCATGTTCTGGTAATGCACACATTATTCAAAAGAGAATACAATTAGGGGAAGCATTGTTATCAAATGAAGAGCCGTTAATTACATTATCTCTTTATAACTCAATAAATAAACATGTTGGATGCGCACATTTGATGCAATCCATTCATTTAAATATACAAATAAATAAATCACATATCTACGGCCCTACGAGCGCACTACTTTAAAAGTTGAATGCTCTAGACATTTTATAATCTTCTCGTTCTTGAACTCTGCTTTGATGATCTTCGACTGTGGACTGCCAGTGGTGCGCAGCCAGCTTTGCATCTCGGCCACCTTGCTACCGGGGCCTTGCAGCTGTCCCTCAACAGTCCCTGCCTCCGTGTTCCTGACCCAGCCAACCAAGGCCAGCTTCTTCGCTTCTGCCTGAAAATGGGAAACAATTGATATTTACCAGGAAATCCAGGAAGCAATAAAATTTAAGACTGAATAGTGTGAATGTTAAATTAAGGAAAAAATTCGGACATTTTTTATATGGGGGAGATGACAATGTCAGCACATGTGACGGTCATGCATGAGCTTTTCTTACAGCAACAATAACTTGGTATAGTACAGTACTTTTTTCTTACCTGAGTGAACTTTCGAAAAAATACACCTTGCACTCTACCAAACACTTCATAATCCACAGAAAGCAGGTCTTCACACGACATATTGTGCCTAAACAAGGAAAACAATGTCATAATTATACACTCATTAAAACATACTTATGAATGTTATATTTCCTTTCTGCCAAGTCTGTTCCACTAGATTCCACTCAATTATTCACACTAGACATGTAAGTAAGATCATTAGAACAAATTCCAAGCAAAGTGAGTGGCAGGCCATTTCGTTTCAAGTGGGGGTTAATAAAACGCCAACCCCTTTATTACAATCCTAAATGGTTCATTGTCAGTACAGAACATGCGTGTCTCATAAGAATGTGTTTCATCACCAGAGAGCACATGAGCATCAGTGATTCCCTGTTTCAGAAAGCTATGCATCACGATTTATTACAATGATTCGAACGACTAACATGCTATTGGTTTCCCACATGAGTCCGAATAATTATGTTTAAACGCATTGAAAACATGCCGTGTTCAGTGAGTCGTGCATGTGATGCTCGCACCACGCAACACGGCCTTCAAAAACCTGTGCAGTGAGTCATTCAGTCAAATAACTTTATAACTTAATAACACAATTAATCTAAGAGTAAAGCGAGGAAAACAACAACGAAGATTGATCTTACCAAGAGGATAAGGTTTTAGGGGAACCTGAAAGTGTTGGGTCTGACCATTGACAGCCCGCCGGTGTACAAAAACAACAACGATCTAACTACACCGGAAGCGGAAAGGTCACGTGACTCTCGGGTTATAGACCAATCACAGGGCGCTATTAAGTATCACGTTTCTAGGCAACGGATAACAACAAGGCAAATCCTAATCGGACCAGTCTCCAAATATAACGGTGGGTGCAGTTCTTGAAAGTTATCACTTTAACACTCCTGAACACTGAATAGTCGAATTGGAGAAAGATACAATATAAAATGTAATATTTATATATATGATCATAGCCACCATATCTAGGTATATAAAAGGTCAGCAGAACCCTGTGTCAGATGATATCTACCTCTCGTGATCGTTGCAAACTCTGCGTGTCTGTGTTTGTTTGAATCAATCAATTGCTTTTTCTTCATTTGATTGCATCCATTATTATTATCCAGGTCAGCAGCAGGCAGCACTCTGGAAGTTCCAAGTTCAAGCAGCAACATGGACCATTCAAGCATCAACAAACCCAAGATGTTTGACAGCAAACAAAAAGAAAGAATCTGTGAAGAAAAGAGGCATCAGCCATATACACCGGAAAAGTCTCAGCAACCTGGACACACCTCTTTTACGAAGTGTACTTCTGCAAAGAAAAATCCAGTCAGCTCTAAGGATGAAGATGTACCTGACGGTATTCCACTGAAGCCTGTCTCCGTCAAGAGAGCAGTCAACCCCAGACCGGGTCACACAGAGGGCCGCCATCGCCTCACTCACGGAGCCACAGGGGTCCAAACATCCCGACATCCGTGGGGAGATCCCGACCAGCTGCCTGATGACCAACGGCGCCAGGCCCACGCCATAAACAACGAACAGCTGATCCTTCAGGAGAAGCTGATGAGGACAGCGCAGGTTTGGAATACGGCCATCATACAGGACAGGGAGTCTTCAGAGACAGGGAGCAGAGAACCAGGCCGGAGGAGGGATCCCGACTTGAGGACAGAAGGGAGGGCCGGCCATCCACAGGAAGGAAAGAGGGACAAGTGGGACACACAGGAGGGCAAAAGGGTGGAGAAGTTTCCGCCCAGGAGGCCAGGGAGAGCGGAGCAGCCCAGCGACTACAAAACAGGAGCAAGCGAACATCTCAGCAGGTGGGCCGACGAGGGCGTGGCAGTGATGGAATCGACCGGCCATAAAGAAAGGGGTAAAAGGAGCAGCGTACAGTCATCGGCCAAAACGAGAGGAGAGTCCCAATGGGGTCAGGCCAGAGCAAACGAAACAGAGGAAGAGCCGCAGGGGAGGGAGAGGAGCTCCGCGGGGGGTCACGGCTCTCGTGGTGAGAAGGAGCAAGTGGGCCAGAGGCGTTCTGGGCACAGGCACTCGGCAGAAGGTCAGGGGCGCTCTGCAGAAGGTCACGGGCGCTCAGCAGAAGGTCACGGGCGCTCGGCAGAAGGTCACGGGCGCTCGGCAGAAGGTCAAGGGCGCTCGGTAGAAGGTCACGGCGGTAGAGAAAGGCCCCCTCCCCAGCGGTCCGGGAGGCCACAAGTGGAAGATCCAATCCCAGAGGAGAAGGCAGAAGCCAGCCTCCAGCTGCTTGCCTGCCAATACTGTGATAGAAAATTTGCAGCCGCAAGACTGGAGAAACACCTGACCATCTGCGAGAGGCTCCACCAGTCTCGACGCAAAGCGTACGACTCCTCTAAACACAGGATCCAAGGGACGGAGATGGAGAAATTCAGGCAACGCAGATGCGAGACCGACTCTTCTGAGGTAGTGATCTCATCTGACGCATTATGGATGTTTCATATCTGCACCCACCTTCTCAAGCTTATTTTGAGTGTTTGTTTGTTCTTTTCCAGGTTAAGAAGAGTAGCAGTGGTCAAAAGCTGGCGGCCAATAGGAGCATGCACCTCCAGGGGGGTCTGGAGCAGGTCACATGTCCTCACTGTTCGCGCCGCTTTGCCCCCCGATCGGCGGAGCGACACATACCCTTGTGCGAGAACATCCGAAGCCGCCCTCCTCCTCCTCGTCATCGCTATTAAGCTGTACATTGTGCATTAAAGACTGGTTTGTTGCATTAAAAGTGTGCGTGTGAATTTGAAAGTTCTGCCTAGAAATAACAAAACAGAACAAAATGTTACAAAATATATCCATGTTTTTTATTTGTTTTCACAAGCATGACACACGTGTGATCGTGGAAGAACTTAACAGTCCACTGTAACAGCACAACAACATTATTTAAAGGGAAGAAAGAAGGGGTTTCTTTCAGGATGAAAACATTACGTTTTTTAAAAAATGAATTATATGCTAATCATAATTGCAGCACCTATCGGTGAGCTATCAAAGGCACTTTAAGCTTTTGTGGGATTGCTTGTTGAGGACACATTTTCACTCGTAATGAACAAGAAACCGTTCAGTATCAAACCAAAGACCACACACGTATTTCGGCACTTTAACAATGCTAAAAAGTTAACATGTGTAATACACAAGTCTACTAAACAACAGAAGTAGTAAAAAAAAAGTTTGTTAAAAGTTAATTGTCTGCACATTTATTTTGAATAATTCAAATTGAGAAATGTCAAAGAGCAAAGACTTAAATAAATTATAACATGAGTTAAGGGTATTCGTTCAATCTTTTTTGGTATGCAAAAGATACCCCTGGCATGTACACTGAAAATGATGAGATTATTTAGTCTAACCACCTTGGTTTCCTCACACAACACATATCCCCTACTAGTGGACATAGATATTGGTTGTTATCCCATCATTTGGCGCTAAAGCTGCATGATGACACATTAACTCTCATTGTTTTTAGTCATTAAATTGACCTTGCTGTACCCAGATTAAATGGTCAACATGACATGAGACTAACTCAAACAGAACTCCGGATTAAACACCATCTTTTGCAATAAGAAACATTAGGTATTAGACATTTCTGATACATAAAGCCCCATGCTATAGTGGCAGACTTTTAGATTATGGAAAAACATTTCGCAAGGGAATATACCAAGGAGCCTTTCAATTGGGTATCAGTGCTGCATTTGAACAAGGTCAATTAGACCAGCAAATCATAAACAGACATTATTTATCAATTTGGTGGAAAATCCAGGAGAAAGACTCCTTGGATTATTTCTCTTTCTTATTGCAATAAACACGGGGGGAAACAAAACGGCTCTGTGATAGCTATATATCTGCTGTTAGCCGACAGCCAGTAATAACAAACAAGATAAACCATAATCGTGTCGCTAAAGGGCATTTCATTGCGAATGTTGACGTCACATTTAGCCAACCGTGTAATTTGAAACAGAAAAGTTTCTTTCATTACCTGAGCGAAGACTCAGATGCCCTAGTCATCTGATGTAGCCTTAAGGTTCACATGAACACCATGATCCCAGTGTGCCACGCCCTTGCCCAGATCAGAGGTCGTACAGTGTGTGCAGTGTGCAACAACACAGCCGTCTGTGAAAGGCTCCCAATACACCACTACAACCCACTCGGATGACGTGAGGCATGCACGCGTGTGTGTCTAAGGCATTAAGGTAAATAAAATGTTGTTAGCGTACAAGGCAAATGCTTTCCATAATGTGTTTGGAAAATCAGACGTTAAGTCCACTTTGGTTTAAGCGTCAGCAAGGTCAACTAGAGCCTCATTGGTTAGCCACCCTCCTGCCACTCGTGTGCTCAGGTCAGACGGACATGAGGCGTCTCCCGAGTGGTGCTTCCTCAGCCTTCGGAGGTTCGGATCACGTGATCACGGTGGCGTCCCGTTACTCTTGGTTACCTCCGCCGCGGCGTCCCGTGATGCCAGCCGGTCGATGGCCGTCCAGAGCTTCTCGTTCTCCTTGCGCTGGTCGCTGACCTGTCAGCCGCCGGGCCACACGACAAGCACTCTGATTAGCCAGGGTCAAAGGTCAATCACATGCAGGTGGGTTTCCCGAGGAGGGAAGGAAACAACAACTTGGTGTACCTGTTTCTCCAGGGTCTGGATCTTGAGCTCCTGGCGAGCCACCGTCTCCCGCAGCTAGAATCACCAGAATCACAAATGACCAAAATGTTCTAGGCTGGGTCCAGCATAGGGACTAATACTCTGTGGTGCACAAGACACACATGGTGAGGGACGGTTCGGGGATACAGACCTGGGCAATATCACCTCTGGTTTCACAGTACGGTACTGGATCTGCTTTCTTGCAGTCTGCAACGTCCTCCAGCCCGTTGAAATGATCACAACCCACTCGTTTGGTCTGTGGGCGTCACCAAAGAAGCAGACTTAGCTCAACTACATGCAAGTTCA
Organism: Gadus macrocephalus; assembly: GCF_031168955.1. Taxonomy (NCBI): domain Eukaryota; kingdom Metazoa; phylum Chordata; class Actinopteri; order Gadiformes; family Gadidae; genus Gadus; species Gadus macrocephalus. Next base: position 11,460,254 of record NC_082386.1, read on the forward strand.
ATCATTATTATCATCTTATTCATATATTCATTGCATGTGTTCAGTCTGCCATCTGTTCAGTGCCGCCACCGGTTGAACTTCAAACCATTTGAAGTCGTAATACTATACATTTACGTTTGACATTTACATTTAAGGCATTTAGCAGACGCTTTTATCCAAAGCAACTTAGAATAAGTACATTTGTCAGTAGAAAGAGAAATAACAATATATCTCTGTTGGTCGAGTTAGGATCTTCATAGAACCAAGTGCCAAGCACTAACAATTGCTCGGTTAACCCATTCCTTGTATAAAACAAAGATAGCTAAGATAAGACGCTACACAATGCAAAGTAATATGTTTAAGTGCAAGGATGTACAACACACAATACTATATTGTGTGAACATGTCTTTCTACACAACTAACTCAAATGGACACATGACCCGACGGACTACCGTGAGAGCCCCCCCAGAGGAGAGAGGAGAGAGGAGAGAGGAGAGAGGAGAGCCCCCCCAGAGGAGAGAGAAGAGAGGAGAGCCCCCTCAGAGGAGAGAGGAGAGCCCCCTCAGAGGAGAGAGGAGAGAGGAGAGAGGAGAGCCCCCTCAGAGGAGAGAGGAGAGCCCCCTCAGAGGAGAGAGGAGAGCCCCCTCAGAGGAGAGAGGAGAGAGGAGAGAGGAAAGCCCCCTCAGAGGAGAGAGGAGAGAGGAGAGAGGAAAGCCCCCTCAGAGGAGAGAGGAGAGAGGAGAGAGGAAAGCCCCCTCAGAGGAGAGAGGAGAGAGGAGAGAGGAAAGCCCCCTCAGAGGAGAGAGGAGAGAGGAGAGCCCCCCCAGATGAGAGAGGAGAGAGGAGAGAGGAGAGAGGAGAGCCCCTCCAGAGGAGAGTGGAGAGAGGAGAGAGGAGAGAGGAGAGCCCCCCCAGAGCAGAGCCCCTCCAGAGCAGAGCCCCTCCAGCTGACCCAGGCCAGGTCTTACCGAGAGGCCTTTCTCGGCGATGGTGACGGCGGCGGCAGCGGCCGTCAGCTCCTGCAGCTGCTCGTAAGGCAGAGTCACGCTCTCCGAGTAGTTCGAGGGGCCGTCGGACGCCAGGCCCAGGGAGAGGTCCGGCATGGGGATGAACTCCGCATCCTGGAGCTCCTAGGGACCACAAGAGGAAAGAGGTCAGGGTCATGTCCTCCTCCTCATCGCTTGAGATAAGGAAATGGTAAATGGACTTCATTTATAAAGCCCTTTCCTAACCACTCAAAGCACTTCACAACATTGCCTTACATTCACCCATTCATGCAGACATTCACACACCGACGGCGGTGTCATCCATGCAAGCGGACAGCCAGCTCAGAGACACCTCGACACTCTGCTAGGAAGAGCCGGGGATCAAACTAGTCACCCTCCAGTGACCAGCCCACCGGCTCCACCTCCTGAGCCACATGAGCTGGATGAAGGGTGGCGGGGGGAAGGGGGGGATGGGGATTGAGGGGGGGCACCTTTAGGAGCCAGGGGGGGCAGGAGCTGTCCCCGGTCTGGCTCTGCGCCGACAGCACCGAGGTGCCCGTCGCGCACTCCTCCGCGTTGGCCTCCAGCGTGCCGCCCAGGCCGCGGTCCCGGACGCACGTCTCGGAGCCCTGCAGGTCCAGGTCCAGGGTGGAGGACGACGCCGTCGGGCTGGGGGCTGTGCGTTACCGCGGGAACGAGCGCACAAACACACACATCAGACCGAGCCCATGAAGTGATGGGTCCCATAAAGTGACGAACAAAACAAACCCAAAATCGGGCGCAGTGTTACCGAACGAGAGGCCGCTGCTGTTGGAGCGGATGGTCTTTGAGTTGAGCACTCGTTCTGTGGGAGGGGAGAGAAGCGAAGCAATGAGGCAGTGTCATACCTAGCTGGTGTATGTTGGTGAGCTGATGACTCGCTCACTGGCTTCCGCAAAATGGTTCACCTAGACTCTATAGCCACCCCCCCCCCCATTACCCGCCGACCCTTCTTATGCACTTATAGTATGTTGTACTTCCTTGCCCTTAAACATTTTTACTCAGCATTGTGTAGCAGCTTATCCTAGCTATCTTTGTTTCATATGGCGAATTGGTTAACCTAGAACCTACAACCTTACTGTACCGACAGCGATATATTGTTTCACCTTCTTCTGACAGAGGTACTTATTGTAAGTCGCTTTGGATCAAAGCGTCCGCTACATGCCCTTAATGTGAACGTAAATGTATGTACGACCGTACGGGGGAGGACATAAGGGCTGAATACCGACCCCTGATGAGGATGGTATGCCACGCCCGGCACGAGAGGTCCGGCACGTGGTGCAGGGAGCCGAAGATGGGCCTGGGCAGGGCGGGGCACACCTCCGACCCGAAGCCCTTGTCCGCTGGCATGCCCAGGCGCCCGTTCCCCGCGTTCCCCCACGCAAAGATCTGATTGTCTGGACGGCGGGAGGCAAAGCAGAGCAATCTCAAAACAAACGATGGCCAATATTTTTACAAAAAGTGTGGATTGTAGTGATTAAGCAACCAAATAGTATCAAATACAACCGACGAACCAAAAACACTGATTTGGCAAAACTCAAACTGCCTTTATATTGACTTCCTCTTTGTAACCAAAACCAATAGAGTTGTGGATCTTACCGTCGGTGGCAGCGATGGTGAATCCGTCCCCACAGGACACTTTGGTCACAGGGTTCCCCCCGAAGGGGCCCATCAACACCTGGACCCCCTGGTGCTTCTTGAAGTCCTTCACGCCCAACTGGCCGTACTTGTTGCAGCCAAACGTAATCAGACGGCCCCTTTCTGCCCATGTGCAACACACGCATGTTAACGCCTTGGAGCACGGCAGCATTTGGTCAGCCATCGAATATTGCAGAGATCATGCCTTCTTTTGTTAAAGTCTTTTTCGTACCGTCAATGGCGGCCGCGTGGGTCTTCCCCTGAGAGATGAGCTGGATCTTGAAGCGGGACAGCTGCTTCACCAGGGTGAGCGTGGTGGTGTACGGGATGCTCTGGCTGGCCTGGTGGAGACATTTGTGGGTCATGTTTGGTGGGGTCTTTTGAATGAATGTTCTGCAAAAGACTCAAGACTCACTTGTTCAGAGCTCAGCTAGACTATGTATAGCCTCCCCCCCCCTCCCACTTTGCACTTGGTTCTATAAACATCTTTACTGTACCGACAGCCATACATTGTTTCTTACTCTTTGTTCTGACAAATGTACTTATTGTAAGTCGCTTTGGGTTAAAGTAAATGTAATGTGCATGTAAAATGTAAATGTAATCACCTCTCCGCGATGGTTCTTGAGGCCGGAGATGCCCTGGTTCAGACCCAGCTTGTTGAACTCGTTGTTCCCGCAGGCCAGCACCTTCCCAGCCTCGGTCAGGAAGAAGGTCCCATCGCTGCCGCAGGACACAGAGCACATGATTGCTCCTTTAGGCATCTCCACCTGGAAGAATTAGACATAGGTACTTTTATTTTTGGATGTAGTTTGAACATTTGGATCTGTTAAAAAAAAAGATAATTAATTTAATGAATGTATCAAATCATTGTGAAATTGGATTGGAGGGGACAGGAGGTGATGCTAAGTACATTCAATAATAAAAAACAACTTTAAACTTACTTGCATAGGAGAAGAGAAGTCATCCTCACAGTCTAAGCCCAGGCGTCCTGCAAACAGAGATCAACACAGCAGCTCGAAAAGTGTATGTAAAAATGAGGCTTGTCTCCCTCTACTGGCGAGCATTAGAACAGCAACAACAAAGCCTGCAGTCGGTCAGCTATCTATTAGAGACAGAGGGATGTGTATTGCTCCTCCAGGACTTGATTTACCAGAGCACTTGATAGTACTTGAGGGGAATGCTCACTGCTAATATCTATATTAATCATGGTTTGAACATAATGTACAAACACACAGAGACATTAGACTACTGTAAAAGGATGACGTGGTTTAAGAGGAAAAAACAGTTTAATGTTGTTACATACCCATTTGAGATTATATACTGTCCTTAAGCTCTTAAAAATGTACAATTATTAAGACATTTAGTGTAATAAATCATAAAATTACCACGATATGTGACCAGAGTTTACGGAAACATGCTAAATAAAAAAAACTGGCTAATCCAACAACAACGCTATAGCCAGTATGCTCTCCTTTAGAATCGTCCTCTTTCAAATCAGCTCCATTACCAGAGCGTCTACGTCTGCAATAACATGTTTTATTGCAGACGTATTCATGAGCTTATCGATCTACATCTCAGGACTTCTCTTTGCTTGTCATTTTCGAAATAGATAAACGTTGCTCGTCTATAAATATAATGTTGCACTTGGCACGCCATGCGCCTGTGTTTGTTCAGTGGGCTAAACCTGAACCTAGCGTTATTTATTTCATCACCCGGTGCCCTGATTGTCCTTTTATGTCTTGTACATCACTGCCCTTGTCCTGTTGCACTATAGACAAATTCCTATTAGGTTCTGCATAAATGGCAATAAAAAATAATCCTAATCCTAATCCTAACCTGGCAGCCCGTGTGCTTCAGTCTGGGGGGGAGGGGTCTGCGGAGGCAACCTTCTGGAAAATAATGTGAACAAATACTGCACCTTTAACTACCGCCCCCATGTTGGGTATGTCCACAAATACCGGATTATAACTCAGTACCAATGCTGACCCCATGCATGGCAGTGGTATCGTTGGACATGTTACACCTACATGACCCGAACCTTGTGGATATACCTATAATCACACATATGGATATTCTAATAAATCCACATCGTTAGCATCATAGCATAATTGCCGAAGTCATATTTTGCCCAAATTGTGATAACCATCCGAACTCTAATCTCGGTTTATCTGGTGTTAACTGAAATTTGATCCGCGTTCTTTCCATCAAATAAAACCCGACATAAATAACACATTTACGAGAAGTGTTAATCTATTTCAGTTTCATCGATTTCTGGTTTTCGGTTGATCCGTGAAGTTAAAAACGAGAATCGATCTTGTTTGGGGGAAAACAGTTTGGATTACCACTTGTTTTGAGAGTGTGTTAGGCTTTTCTTTGGCAGATTTTCATCACGCTATGAGGCTAAAGATACGCTTGCAAGCCGCAACTCCTATCCCCGGCGTCCACGAAGGAAGAGCCGCCAGAGGGGCTTACCGTGCTCCCCGCATCCCCAGGAGTAGATGTCCCCGCGCTGGGTCAGCACCACCACGTGGTTGTCCCCGCACGACACCTGGCGGACGGGCCGCTCCTCGAAGAACTCCAGCAGCACGGGCTCCAGCGCCTGGGGGCCCCGCTCGCTCTCCACGCCCAGGCAGCCGTAGTAGTCCGAGCCAAACATGTACATCTGGTCCTCATCTGGGGGCAGAGAGCAGGTCCCGGTTCAGCAGCAGGTCACAAGGGAGGGCACCTCACCGCGAGCTACGGCGTTTCACATCAACCTTAGACTCAAACTTGTTCATCCAGACTCTGCATAGCCTTCCCCCCTCGGCACTTAATGTACGCACGTATTTTATGTTGTACATCCTGGCACTTAAAAAAAAAATAGTACGTAGCATTGTGTAGCATCGTATCATGGCTACCTTTGTTGCATACGGGGAATGGGTTAACCTAGCGATTGTTAGTGCTTGGCACTTGTTTCTATGAACATCCCTTACTGTACCGACAGCGATAAATAGTTTAACTTCTTCTAACAAATTAACTTATTGGAAGTCGCTTCGGACTTGAGCGTCTGCTAAATGCCTTGAAGGGTAAAGGTCACTGTGACCGTCCCGCCAACGCACCCGTCACGCAGGCGGTGAAGTCGGCGCCGCAGGCCACCTGGCGGATGGCCTTGCCCTGGAGACAGTCCACCTTCTTGGGCTGGCGGTAGGACGACTGGTCCCCGTGGCCCAGCTGGCCCACCATCTTGGCCCCGCCCTGGACGTTCTGAAAGGGGAGGGGCGGGGCCGCGGCTCGGTCACAAAGCACTGCGATACGTACTGGTGTGTGTCTGTGTGTGGGTGGGACACTTGTGTAAGGTGTGTATGACGTGTGTGTGTGACACGTGTGTTTGTGATGCGTTTGTTTGTGCGGGATGTGTGTGTTATGTGTGTGTGACGTGTGTGAGACATGTGCGTGAGACAAGTGCATGTGTGTAACGTGTGTGTGTGAAATGCATGTGTATGTGACATGCGTGTGTGTGTTACGTGTGTGTGTGTGTGTGTGCGTGCGTGACATGCGTGTGCGTTACGTCTGTGTGAATCATCAACACCGCTCACCGCCCAGGTGTAGAGCTCCTTCTCCACCGTTACCACGGCGAAGTGGTTCTCTCCGGCGCAAACCTGCTGGGCACTGTTGCCCCCCTTGAAGGTGTCTAGCTTCTGGGGCGTGAACTTCCCCCCGCCCCAGCAGTACACCTCCCTGTAGCGCGTGGTCACCACGGCGACCGGGCTCTCCGTCACGTTGCTGAGCCTGAGGAGGCGTCACACGACCGCCCGTTAGAACATGACATCACGGAGTAGATCGTGAAGTGGTGGTAAGAGATAAATGTCAACGCGACACACACAGGGCCGTAGCCAGGATTTGAAAACTAGTGGGTGGGGGGGAGGCTGCAGTTTATATAGATCTCTACAAAAATGACAGAGGTCCGGACCTCGTGACCTCATAGCTGGCTACGGGCATGGACACCCAGCCCGGGCGCAGGACATGCACCCCAAGAAGAACACCACTCACTTTGGCTTCTTCATCGCTGAGTTGAGCAAGGCCACTCGTTCCTCGAGCTCCCTGAAGAAACAAGAGGCATGCGTTGAACTGAAGCAAGACTTTCTGGTTTCAATGGCACACAGAACAAACATCACCAACACCATGGGCTTTAACCAATGATAAACAATCATTAGCTTTAGCCTTCCTGCAGACTTACTGTCTGGAACAGGAGACGACTGGCTGGTCTAGGATCTGGTCGGCCGAGGGTCGCTTCACCGGATCCTGGAGCACAACGAGATCACAAGGATCACACAGTGGCTCGTGAGGCGTTCCTACCCATCACCAGCTCAGTATGACGACCACGACCCTTTGACCTTCCCCTCACCTGGTCCAGACACTCGTACACCAGCCGGATCAGCTCAGGAGAGTACACCTTGTCGTCCACGTCCATAGTCCAGTTGCCCTGGACTATTTTCACGCACAAGTTCAAAGGGTTCTGGATTTACAGCGTTAAAAAACAAAAACAACACGTTGTCTCCAATTTGAACAAAGTCCCAGCTGTTAATATAGGATGGATTAGTTACCGAACAAGCAGACTCACTGTGGCGTCAAAGGTTCGGGTCAGTGTTAACACCTCGAAGATGACACAGCCCATGGCCCAGATGTCAGATTTGAAGTCGTACTTGACTCCTTGGCACAGTTCCGGGGACATGTAATACGGTGTGCCCACGCACTGCATGTACAACAACGGGGCAATACCGTCAACACTCTTGGACTGAGATGCAGGCAAACCAAATGCGATCGTCCGTCACGAGTTGATGAACGGTTCACTTACCGTCTCAGCCATGGCAAACTGGGAGTCCAGCTTCTTTGCCAGGCCATAATCCCCCAGTTTGATCAGGGTTGTCTTGGTCAGGAAAATGTTTAACGTTTTGATATCTCTGCAAAGTAATCAGAAAGGACGCACTGTTTTTACAATGAGGTGGATCATGTTTAACAGTAAAAAACTGTGAAGAGTGAAGCCAGTGGAAGCCTTTACCTGTGTAGGATCCCAGCCTTGTGAATGTGGGCTACAGCTGAGGCGATTTGGTACAGGAACCAGATTACCATCTAAGCGACAACATTTTATTATTATTATTATTATTACTACTACATGTGTTTAATTAACTATACACTTTATATACTAGTGTTCTGCATCGTTGCATACCTCCTCTGTGAAAAGCTCCCCCTTCTGTTGGTTGATTTTATCATACAGATTTCCCCCTGGGAACAAATAACCAGGAACTTTTTAGAAGCAAGACTCATTTCACACTAATCCCCATATTTCCCTTCAGAGATTAATAAAGTAATCTATAATCTAGCGAGTTGCCACCATTTTACCATTGCAGTATTCCAACTCAATGAACAAGGTGTCCTTGTCCATGAAGTGATTAAAGTAGGCGATGATGTTGTTGTGCTGCAGGATAGAGAGGATGCTGATCTCGTTCATCACATCTCGGCGCTCTTTCTCCGAGAGGCAGTTCAGCTCCACCTCCTTCCACACGACAAGCGAGTTGTCCTGCGATGTTCAGCACAGTGTGAATACCATAGGTGAACACAGGGCCAAAAGGGCAAGAATAAAAAAAAAAAATGGGAACTAGGAGCCACTTAGAGCAGATATTTTAACCACAGTTTGAATGGCATGAGCAATGCGTAGGAAATTCAACGGGTAAAAAAGACCATGATTGGAGTGACGCTTACCTCTGTCCTCCTGTAGAGGGTCGCTTCACCAAACGCCCCTCTCCCAAGAATCCGGATTGGAATGTAATGCAACTTTTCTTCCTCACCACTAAACGTCCCCGACGCGGACCGCCCGCTGGCCACTGACTCGCCGCCCAGGTCCGAGTTGAGCGACGCGTAATGCCTTTCATACTCGTCGAGGGACATTCTGATGGCTATTAATATGGGGACAACAGGACACTAGACCTGTTTTTTTTTTTTAAGTAACACAGCTATAAACACTTCTGTTGCGTTTACATATCTGTAATAGGCCTAAAGGATGGTTGAATAGGCATTACGCAGACAAAGTAGAAACTATTGAAAGAATATGTTTGTTAATCGTTGATAGCATAAAGATTAAATCGTGTGGCAGGGTTGCCCCCGCAGTGAGGGAGTCGCACGCAAAACACTCGGGCTCATCTTTCTCAATAAGCATGACACTGTGTGCGTTAAGTCCGACTCCTTCAAGAAACCCGCCCCTACGTGCTAATACGCATACGACAGCAACCCGTAAGCAGAACAACGAGTCAGAAATTAAATCACTTTTCTGATGACGAACACGGTGAAGACAAAGTAGCAGAAGAAAAGACGTCCAAAGCAACGGCGTCCATGGTTTCTATTTCCATGCTCAGACCCGGAAACACTCTGACGTTACAGGAGCTGCTCGGAGAGACCATCAACAGGTTGTGCTGAAACAACGCCCACTAGTGACGATACAGTGGAAACTCTACTCATCTATACGTTGTATTGGTAAAAAAAAGTACTCTATTGTAAATACAATAATTATGGAAAATATTTTGCAATATGCGATATTTATTTACTTTTACTGTAATAGGTGATTTATGGAGATAAGAGAGACATAAAGCAGGCTACCTCAGCCTCCGTCATAGCAGGCCTATATGTCTAATAGTCCAAAGTTTCATCTCGTCCCTTCCTGGATATCTCAGGCCAAGCAATACAGACTTAAAGTCAACATAGGGAATATAAACTGTCAGACGGGGTTGACATTGTGATGCTTTTGGTGTACTGGTTTGGTCACTGGGTCACATGGCATAGAAGCTGTTGATTTTTTAAAATATAATTTCTGTAAATGAATATTCATAAGAAATAGAGGAAGCACTAAAATACCATGAAAAGAGGTCTGTCTTATGTTTCCAGTTTAGTAATACAATTGGATACTGGTTTGGAGTCACTGGGCGACACTCAAATCGTTTTGTATTCATATATTTATAATTTAATGATGGTCCCTTTATTGAAGGGACCGTTTTCTCACTGAACCAATGTTGCCTTATTGAAAATAAAGATAATGTATCTGAATAACACTGGAGCAGTGCTCCTTGCAACACTCCACCTAGGTGGCTCCCACGCTCCACCTGGCTGGTGGCTGTCTATCCCCGTGGAGGAAAGGGCTGGTGTTGGCTGGTGGCTGCCCCTCCCTGTGGGTGTTCTGGGGTACTCCGGTTTCTCCCGGCTCCAACTCTTTAGGGACAGGTGACTGCGCTTTTTAAAGGGTACCTCTCTCTCCTCGTTCCCGGCCGCAGGTGTTCCCTATCTCGCCAATTAGTGTGACGAAAAGGACGTCCTCTGGCTCCCTCTGCTGGGTATGGGCGGTACACGCCCTCCACATCCTCTCCCCTGGGCCGTCCAGCCCGACACACACACACACACACACACACACACACACACACACACACACACACACACACACACACACACACACACACACACACACACACACACACACACACACACCTGTGTATTTTTAAATATGCAAGTTGTATTCTGTATTTTTGGCTACATTGGAACTACTGTGGTGCATTGTGGTGCATTGGTCACGTTGTATCAACAAACATTTCCTGATGGGGACAATGAAATAATGTCTAACTGCATCATCAATACAATGTTATTCGTTTTTCTTGTAATAAGGCTAATACTCAATACTCGTTGTGTAACTATCCTTTCAAGCATCACTATGAAAGACCTTTCATCCGACATGGAATTGACACATTAGTATCTTCGCACAAAACAAACAGGACCTTGTGTAATCCCCCTCCCCTACCCTACCCCAACACCACCCCGACCACTGATAACAGATAAAAAGGAGAAAAAGCCTGCCAGTTCTGAAATAGTGAATTCAGAGTCAAGTGCGGAGCATGTGTACAAACTAAAGTCTACAAAGTTATGTTTTCTCAAAATAACTACATGAGAGATGGCCCCTCACGGGTTTCCAATCTGCTTGACCAAGGTAGGCACGTATTTACATAAATATTCCTCTATCAGATTTGAGTTTATTCAGATTTCTCTTGTTGGCCTATGTTCAACACATTTTCAAGAAACGCACAGAATCAATCATATCTCTGTATATATAATAATAATGATGTTATTATTTTATATTATATAATAATCCTACCAATGTTACAAATAGAATGGATAAAGATAATCCATGTGGGTGTATGTTTAGTCAAGAAAAAAATAATAAATTTTTCTAATCTTACTGTTTAGTCTAATCTAACTGTATCTGCTCATTTTATGCTAGTTGAATCAGACAAGTGAATCATGTGCTGTTGAATTGTACTGCATGTTTTAACTTGAATGTGCTATGTCTACAGTACATAGGTCACGATTTGTTATCCCAGTTCTGGGACTGCTAAATGTTGTGCTGCTGGTGACTGCTGTGGTTCTGGGGATTTACTGTGAGTACAAGCCAAAAGTGGACACGACAACAAATGTATGGGATTGTATTGTTTATTGTCATGGCAAGAAAATGTTAATAGTTTATATTGGCCAGTTAACCTAAAGTTGTCCATTTAGCCATTAGCATTTCCCATTGATATGTTCCACTCTTTGTGGCAACTCACAAAAATACTAAAGAATCCTGCAGTTATTATACAATGACACCAACTTAATATAAAAAGGGGTAGTTTGTGTGTATGCTTGGGGTCACAATAAGCCCCTTCACACATGATTTAATGAGATTGAAATGTCAACCAGGTAGCAGGACCCAGGAGGTATACCTGCAACCTCTGCAGGGTTCAGAACACCTTCCCTACATCCTGGAGCTCAACTACCTCCGGGAAAACCACAGCGAAGTGGTCAAAGCTACGAAGGCGGCTGAGATGGCCTTGAGGCTGGAAGTATCAAAGCATGACGCCCTCAAAAAGCAGTTGGAGAAGCAGACCAGCCTCAACGATGGCTCCCAGAGCCACATTAACAGGGCTCGCGCGGAGAAGGACAAACTACTCGCTGCTGATCAGCACATGGGTGAGATGGAAGTAGAGAATTCGATTCAGTATGTATCCCCTGATGTTGATGCGTTGATTTGTTGAATTGTGTTTTCTATGTTTTTATTCGATCTGTGTGTCATTGAAACAGAAAAGTCCTGCGGTCGTTGCCAGGAAGGCTGGGTTCTCCTAAATACAAGCTGTTACTTCTTTTCCAACGTTCTAACGAACCAACCGATCAAGAAAAACTGGCCAGATAGCAGGCAGGACTGCATCAGTCGAAAGGCGGATCTTGTGGTGATAGAGAGCTGGGAGGAGCAGGTGAGGCCACCATGGTGTCTGTGGGTTGAGTTTATAGTGTTATCGAACCACAGTAGACCTGCTGCCTCTGGGACGTCTTTGCATCGATCTGTCGTTTGGAAGTGAACCTCATGGAAGTTATCGTACATGTATGCCCTCTTTATGCAGGACATGTTGAACGACAACGTCCCAAAAATTTCCACATCCGGTTGGTGGGCGAGTGGGTTTTGGATGGGCTTGACGGAGATCTCTGTGGACAACAGATGGGTCTGGACTAACAACGTTACCCACCAACCACCGTTGTAAGAGCCCCCCTCGCTCACTCTGTTGTTTTGATTAACGTTGTTAGATAGATGTTACATTTACATTGTCGAGTTTCTCTATTTTAGAATACAATACAATTTGCCTTCTTGCTACAATTGTGTACCGATGCCGTCGTATTTTTTTATCTTAAATCCAGCTACTGGATCGATGGGGAACCGAACAGGGAGGATGAGAACTGTGCTGCTTTCTACCCGGGCAGAGATGCAACACATACGTGGTATGATGGACGCTGCCACGGACATATGTTTTACTGGATGTGTGAGATGAAGCTAAATGAACAATGAAACCCCTGATTTGTCTCTTTGTGGATATAACGATACAATGGAAAATCTACGTGTATACATCTTATTATAACTACAAGAAACTGAATGATTTTATTGATTGTTGAAATGTAATTATTAGGTGAGTGCTGCAAGCAGCGCTCGACTATTGTTAGGCTTTCTTCTTTCTTTCATTCTTTATTTTTTTATTATTCTCGACAAATGTTGGGACCCTTTTCCTTTCACAATTGGTCACCAAGAGACTCCATTCCACTTTTAAAATGTTCATATTAGCTTGGAATCGCTCGCTACTATCCATTATTTTATTTGTTTTAATTTTTAAGATATTCCACTTAAATTATTTTAATATTAATTTAGGCTTTAGAATAATTAGTTTCAGTTAGTCTCATTGACTTCCGTTTAGGCAAGAGCGTTGACTTTATCACAGAAGCTAAACATTGTGGACGTCGCAGAGCATAAACACCGTCAATATTGGTCACCCTGGAGGAGGGCTGTGTCTGAGACCACCTGGGAAGCAAGGACTATGGAGATCGGATCACATCTTTCAGCATGAAAAAATAGAACAAATATAAAAAATTAATCCTGTCCGGTATGACTTTCATTTCATAAACAAAAAAGATGATTATATATACTGTTAATGCTATAATGCTGCAGAACATCAAAAGACAGTAATAATAACAATATGCATTAATAAAAAAGCATCACATGGTTGATTCTGGACAAGAATTCTACATATAAATCATACTTACTACAGGCTGTCTAATGGGATTCTGTTTAATCTAAATTTATGTGAATAATGGTTGCAGCTTTCCTCGGTTTGTCAAACCAACGGTTCCTCTCGCCCCAGAGGAAAGCTGCAAACTGTGTATTTAAGGGTGGACCCTGGTGGATGCCCTGTGTTACTACGTCCCGATCTCGTGGAAGATAACACCCAAACACTGAGATGGCATCACATCATCACCCCTTTAAGTGTCCCCTGACTGATACAGATGACCATAAGCAAGCTCATCAACGACAGTCAGCTGGATTCTGCACATGCACGCACACACCCACGCACGCACACCCACAAACGCGCACACACACACACACACACACACACACACACACACACACACACACACACACACACACACACACACACACACACACACACACACACACACACACACACACACACACACACACACACATTTTTTTAATATGCCAGTTGTATTCTGTATTTTTGGCTGCATTGGAACTACTGTGGTGTATTGTATCAACTAGCGACATTCTACTACCACGGTGTATCAACAAATATTTCTTTATGGGGACCATACAATTATGTCTAACTGCATCATATCATTAACTCATCAATGCAATATTATTCGTTTTTCTTGTAATCAGGCTAATACCCAATACTCATTGTGTAACTCCTTTCAAGCATCACTATGAAAGACTTTTCATCCAACACGGAATTGACACATTAGTATCTTTACACAAACCAAACAGGACCTTGTGTAATCCCCCTTCCCTACCCTACCCCAACACCACCCCGACCACTGATAACAGATAAAAAGGAGAAAAAGCCTGCCAGTTCTGAAATAGTGAATTCAGAGTCAAGAGCTGGGAATTGGCACAGACTAAAGTCTACAAAGTTATGTTTTCTCAAAATAACTTCAGGAGAGATGGCCCCTCACGGGTTTCCAATCTGCTTGACCAAGGTAGGCACGTATTTACATAAATATTCCTCTATCAGATTTGAGTTTATTCTGATTTTTCTTATTGGCATATGTTCGACTCATTTTCAAGAAACACACAGAATCAATCATATCTCTGTATATATAATAATAATGATGTTATTATTTTATATTATATAATAATCCTACCAATGTTGCAAATCGAATGGATTAAGATGATTAATTTATGTTGGTGTATGTTTAGTCAAGATAAAAAGCAATACGTTTCTCTAATCGTATCGTGTAGTGTAATCTAACTGTATCTGCTCATTTTATGCTAGTTGAATCAGACACGTGAATCATGTGCTGTTGAATTGTACTGCATGTTTTAACTTGAATGTGCTATGTCTACAGTACATAGGTCACGATTTGTTATCCCAGTTCTGGGACTGCTAAATGTTGTGCTGCTGGTGACTGCTGTGGTTCTGGGGATTTACTGTGAGTACAAGCCAAAAGTGGACACGACAACAAATGTATGGGATTGTATTGTTTATTGTCGTGGCAAGAAAATGTTAATAGTTTATATTGGCCAGTTAACCTAAAGTTGTCCATTTAGCCATTAGCATTTCCCATTGATATGTTCCACTCTTTGTGGCAACTCACAAAAATACTAAAGAATCCTGCAGTTATTATATACAATGACACCAACTTAATATAAAAAGGGGTCGTTTGTGTGTATGCTTGGGGTCACAATAAGCCCCATCACACTTGCATGATTTAATGAGATTGAAATGTCAACCAGGTAGCAAGACCCAGGAGGTATACCTGCAACCTCTGCAGAGTTCAGAACACCTTCCCTACATCCTGGAGCTCAACTACCTCCGGGAAAACCACAGCGAAGTGGTCAAAGCTACGAAGGCGGCTGAGTTGGCCTTGAGGCTGGAGGTATCAAAGCATGACGCCCTCAAAAAGCAGTTGGAGAAGCAGACCAGCCTCAACGATGGCTCCCAGAGCCACATTAACAGGGCTCGCGCGGAGAAGGACAAACTACTCGCTGCTGATCAGCACATGGGTGAGATGGAAGTTGAGAATTTGATTCATTTTGTATCCCCTGATGTTGATGCGTTGATTTGCTTCATGGGGTTTTCTATGTTTTTATTCGATCTGTGTGTCATTGAAACAGAAAAGTCCTGCGGTCGTTGCCAGGAAGGCTGGGTTCTCCTAAATACAAGCTGTTACTTCTTTTCCAACGTTCTAACGAACCAACCGATCAAGAAAAACTGGCCAGATAGCAGGCAGGACTGCATCAGTCGAAAGGCGGATCTTGTGGTGATAGAGAGCTGGGAGGAGCAGGTGAGGCCACCATGGTGTCTGTGGGTTGAGTTTATAGTGTTATCGAACCACAGTAGACCTGCTGCCTCTGGGACGTCTTTGCATCGATCTGTCGTTTGGAAGTGAACCTCATGGAAGTTATCGTACATGTATGCCCTCTTTATGCAGGACATGTTGAACGACAACGTCCCAAAAATTACCACATCCGTTTGGTGGGAGAATGGGTTTTGGATGGGCTTGACGGAGATCTCTGTGGACAACAGATGGGTCTGGACTAACAACGTTATCCTCCAACCACCGTTGTAAGAGCCCCCCTCGCCCACTCTGTTGTTTTGATTTACGTTGTTAGATAGATGTTACATTTACATTGTCGAGTTTCTTTATTTTAGAATACAATACAATTTGCCTTCTTGCTACAATTGTGTACCGATGCCGTCGTATTTTCTTATCGTAAATCCAGCTACTGGATCGATGGGGAACCGAACAAGGAGGATGAGAACTGTGCTGCTTTCCACCCGAGCAGAGATGCAACACATACGTGGTATGATGGACTCTGCCACAGACATGTGTTTTACTGGATGTGTGAGATGAAGCTAAATGAAGAATGAAACCCTTCATTTGCCTTGTTCTGGATGAAACGATGCAATATAAAATCTATGTGTGTGCATCTTATTATAACTAAAATAAACATGAATGTTTTTTATTGATTTATAGAAATGTAATTATTAGGGGAGTGCTACAAGCAGCCCTCAACTTTTGTCCATAGGCTTCTTTCTTTTTTTATTATTCTTTACAAATGTTGGGACCCTTCTCCTTCCACAATTTGTCACCTAGAGACTCCATTCCACTTTTAAAATGTTCATATTAGCTTGCAATCGCACGCTGCTATCCATTATTATTTTTTTTACTTTTGAAGATATTCTGCTTAAAAATAAATATAATTGAATGGGTTTTATCCTTATTAGTTTCAGTTAGTCTCATTGACTCCCATTGAGGCAAGAGCGTCACCTGGGAAGCAAGGACTATGGAGATCGGATCACATTCTTTCAGCATGAGAAAATAGAATCCATATAAAAATGTATCTTGTCTGGTATGACTTCCATTTCATAAACATAAAAAATTATGCATAATGTTAATGCTATAATGCTGTAGAACATCAAAAGATAGTCAAAGCAAATAATAACTACATGTATTCATTAAAAAGCATCACATGGTTGATTCTGGACAAGAATTCTACCTATAAATCATATGTAATAGGCTCATGGGCTTCCATTTATTCTAAAATTATGTGAACAATAGATGCAGCTTTCCTCGGTTCGTCAAACCAACGGTTCCTCTCACCCAAGAGGTGAGCTGCAAACGCTGTATGCAAGGGTGGACCCCCGGTGTTACTACGTTCCGATCTCGCGGAAGATAACACCCAAACACTGGGTGAGCTTTGCGGAGAGCTGGGTTGAGAGCGGGGGCACATTGGCAGAAATAGATAGTACACTGTAAAAAATAAAAAGTTGAGAAAACTCAAAATTGCAAGGCAACTTACTGCAATCAATTTTTGAGTTTTGAGCCCAACAAAAAGGTCATTTTCTTCTTTAGACGAACTTGAAAGTTAGTTACACCAAGTAAGATTTTTATATTTGACAAAACTCAAAAAAGTAAGTCAGGGTTGTTAACTTAATATTTCAAATTAAGGTTAATATTATTAAAAAAAAAAAAAAAACATTTCAAAGAATGCAAAACAAGTTTTAAATTCACTTTATTAAAATTAATAATTGGAAACTTCCATTTTACATTTCTTACTACCAGACGGCAAAAGAACAAGCAACATGTAGCTAGTTCTGAAACAAACTAGCTAGATCTAAAGCTTTATTTGTCCCACAGGTTGCCATATTAGAAAATTGTCTTTGAATGAAGGCAGTCTTCATTCAAAGACTGCCTTCATTGAATGAAGGCAGTCAGAAACAATGTAGCTAGTTCAGAAACAAATTGACAAAAGGCAATAAAACCCCTTTTTCCCAACCGGCATCACGAATACCCAGACTCCCCGGGGGGTAGGAGTCGCCACAATATTTACCATCTGATAATTCCGTTAGGAAACCCCGTATTTTCCAAAGTGTCGAAATGCACATGTGCACCGTAGTTGGCCCAGCCTCAGACTGACTTAAACCTGTGTCTTGCTAACAAAGATACTACAGTGAGCCCAACTCTTGACCCAAAACTCAACATTGTTGGTTGGACTAAATTGCATTGCACAGTTGACATGAATACTTAATGTTTTATATTCATTTTACTCAGAAATCATAATGAGACCAACAATTTTAAGTTTTTGTTTTTACAGTGTATAGCTAAACAGGCAACGGCTTGAAATGGCTGATCATAATCATGCCTGGTGGCATTACATCACCCTTTAAGTGTCCCCTGACTGATACAGATGACCATAAGCAAGCTCGGCAAAGCGATGGTCAGCTTGACTCCAGGTCGGATGAAAGGGTGGGCTTCTGGCTGGGCCTGCGGATGGACCAGGCAGGAAGGTAGCTGTCATGGCCACAGTTGTGGTGCTGTGTGTTTTCCCCCTGTGTCGGCCACACCCACTGTGTCTGTGCTTTGCCTGCCACTCTTAACTGCTCACACCTGGCCTGCATCACCTCATCAACTCCCCTTCAAATACACCTGGTTTCCTACTGGGAACGAGGCCTATTGGGCCGTATTGGCAGTGCACCTGCGGACACAGCTAGTCAAGCACATAAACATCGTCCATGCTGGTGCTACAACGGACAAATTAAACTGACCCAATTGTATAATGACAGGAACAGAAGGTTACTTTACCCTACTGATGACCTGTCAGGAGGGGAAGCGTCGTTATGGGCCAAAAACAGGCGTCACCCATCACACTGAATCTGATTCTGCACCTTTTATGTACTAAGGGACAGGCAGTATGCTACATAGTGGTGAGGACAAGTGAGGACATTATGAGCAGACTCATAATGGGTGTTACGAGCAACTGCTTTGCCCTCCTTCTCCCACCTTGCTGTTAAAAGTGTCATTTCACAGAATAAATAACTTGGTTTTACTTTGGAACAGTGCAGGTGAAAACCAAGATAACTGTCAACTAGAATAGATGGTGACACTCATCCAGCGAGACACAGGGAAACCAAGCCGTTGAGACTGGGGCAGGACTACACACAGCGCCAGAATGCATTTGAAAGCGTATCATTAAATCTATATCATGTCATTGGTTTAAAGGTATTGGAAGTCTTGAGAACACACTGGGTGCCTGCGGTAGGACTGTGCAGCTGCTTATGCCGGTGAGGGAACGTTGCATATCTGGAACAACACCGAATACCAATGATCAAAGAGATGGATTTGTGAAATGGGGACGAATCATTGACACTGGGAGTCTCAGTGCTGGCCTGCCCATAGTCATGTTCAAATATCAGACACACCGGACATAGATCTGAGAAAAAAGCAAAGATCTAAGTCAAAGGATATTGTAGATATTGTTTAGATATTTATATGAGTTAATATATGACCCTGTAATATATGACCCCCATTTGTCCATGGATGCAAAGGTCTTTTTCTGTATAATTTATATTTATTTCCATATCTTATCAATAAATTAATACATTTTAAAATTTAGATTCATTGAAAATAATAATAATAATAAAGATAAATAAAAAAAACATGCAGATGTTTTTCTTTAAAAATTAATGGCACAGAAAAAAGGTTTGAAACTTTCAGTTTTTGATTCAATTAGTCTCAACAGCTGCTAATGCTTTTATTTCCGATTCCAAATGTCTGTTATATCTAAACCATCTTCTTGATGCTTTGAACTAATCTTTGGATTAGGCATTAATGAAAAATAAGTAATTATTTGCATTTTTCTGAAGTGTAAACATGGTTGAGTACCTGTGTTTACACGGGGCAATGTCCTGTCAGATGGACCCTTCTGCACTCCCTGAACGCTCCCATCCAAACCACCAACATGGAGATCCCACCGAAGGCAGCTCGCACATATGGCAACATCAACGATAAATCGAGTGATGAAGAGGATTTCGCGGATACACAGAACCAAAATGGTATAGTACCGAAATACAAAAGACATTCTAAAAGTAAACTTTGTAGTAGCAGTGTCTTTGATTGTGTCTCTTAATACAACGAATGCTCAAACTGACGACGGAATAATTCACTTGACAGTGACTGAGCGTTGATGCAATGTTTTGGGTCCCTAAAGTTGTCCTCTGACCTCTCTGTCCAGTGTCTATCTCTGTAGGAAGCCATGGTGTGAGATCCGAAAAAGCAGCAGTAGTGTGCCTCATCGTGCTTGCCGTTGTTCTGTTCACTGTAGATGTGAGCCTGGGAATCTACTGTAAGTAACATTTAAAGATATTAACTGTACGTATGGTCATATTTTATAGTAATCAGAAACGTACCCATTGATAACTTGCATTACCAAAATGGATTTAGCCATGTGAATTGACCTATTGTGGACAAAAGGGTGACAGGTGTCACAAAAGAACAACTGAGGAATAACACACAATAAACGTATAAAAACAGGAAACATGCTGCATGTTGCTGTTACAATCCTTACAGAGAGAGACAGCAGTGATATTGCATTCCCATGTTTCTTCCAGACAGCCAGCAGACAGACGCTATGCCTCAGACCAGCGAGGGGTTTCAAAAAATCTTAAAAAATTACCACAGCACAGTTGAGTCCCGAAACAGTGCGGTCCGGCAGCTGGAGAAAGAAAAGAGGCAGATTGAGGTGACCAGGTGGGAGTTGGAGCACCAGAAGAGAAGAGGCAGAGACTACAACACAATACTCGACAAGGCTAACCAGGAGACTGCAGGACTGCAGACCAAAGTGAATCTCCTGAGTAGGTCTACCGGGTTAACACACATTGCTAAGAATACAACGCTTGACGTTGTACAATAGAACATAATCATGTTATATATGATGGAAATACATTCACAAAATTGTAATGTTTTTGTTTGTTACTGCATGTGTTTCGACTGCAGCGATGGACTGTGGACATTGTTTACCAGGTTGGACTTACATCCTATCCAGATGTTTCTACCTGTCTAGGACCAACCAAGCGAAGAGATCCTGGACGGAGGCTAGAGGTGTCTGTAAGAGGATGGGAGCCGACCTGGCCGTCATAGACAGCAGTGTGAAACAGGTGGGAATCCATTTATACTATATATGATATATGATATGTTTGGAAGGCTTATGCAATCATCCTGTTTAAATAATAATAATAATAATACATTTAATTTAGAGGCGCCTTTCAAAACACCCAAGGTCACCTTACAGAGCATATAGTCATCATACAATTTTTTAAAAAACAAGACATTGTGGAAAAAGATAAATAAATAAATAAATAAACATAAGCAATAAGAAATAAATAAAACAAAAACAGGACAAAACTAAAAAACAATCAAAACAGTGATCAGTTAGACGTTGTGTGCGAGTTTGAACAGGTGAGTTTTGAGTTGAGAAATGATCATCAGTGTCTTGTCGTGTATCCCGTTTTGTGAATGGACACTGTGTGGACTGTGTGTTTGTTCCAGTCGATGTTGCACATGCATGTACAAGACAAGAGCGATCCCAGTGCATCTCTGTACGGGGCAGCTTACTGGATCGGACTGAGAGACGTGGATGAGGAAGGCGTCTGGAAGTGGTTGAATGGAAAGATGCTTGTGGATAGGTAACAACCCAACACTACACACACCACACAGAACCTCACACACCACACAGAACCTCACACACCACACAGAACCTCACACACCACACAGAACCTCACACACCACACAGAACCTCACACACCACACAGAACCTCACACACCGCACAGAACCTCACACACCGCACAGAACCTCACACACCGCACAGAACCTCACACACCACACAGAACCTCACACACCACACAGAACCTCACACACCACACAGAACCTCACACACCACACAGAACCTCACACACCACACAGAACCTCACACACCACACAGAACCTCACACACCGCACAGAACCTCACACACAGCAGACCAAACGGAACCTCACAAATCACACAGAACCTCACACACCGCACAGAACCTCACAGAACCTCACACACTGCACACTGCACAAAACTTCACACACTGCACAATCCCTCACACACTGCACAAAACCTGACACCACACAAAACCTCTCACACTGCACCAAACCTCAAACACCACTTTTCTGTGTGGCTACTTTTCTTTTGGGTGTAAAGAAAATACAGGTAGATAGTTGGGTTGTGTGCACCGTTACTCGTATCAGGAATCAGGTCTCAAATTGGAGGCGCACATCCTAACATAAAGTAAGAACCAACTCTCAAGAAAGAGGATTTATATTGAAGTGTTACATTGTATTGTATAAAGTGCCTAACCGATCGGCAAAAGCTTATGGAATGTTTAATTAAATTCTACTTGTAAGTTGCTTTATATGTGCGAAGGTTTTATGAGCATTAGTTTTATGTTAAGAATGTACTTTCCTTTTGTGATGGAAATTTTCTTTATGGGTCGGTTATAAACTTCCAATTAACCGTGCTCTACCCCTTCATATAGCTTTTGGCATAATGGAGAGCCAAACGATCAGGGTAGTTCGGGAGAAGACTGCGCAGGCATCTATCCCGGGGTGAACCCCTTCAGCACCTGGAACGACGTTCCCTGTACGCATCCGCTCAAATGGATCTGTGAAATGGACTCTCAAGACCTGTAATTATCACCCTATGATTCAATGACTTGTGGTTGTGGATTCATACCGACTTGGTTATGTTGTTGAGGTCACGCACGGGAAAAATATTTTATCGTGTTCAAATATCAGACCAAACAAACAAAGATCAAACTCAAAGAATAAATCATTTATTGAAATTAATATATGATCCTGTCATTTGTACATGGATGTCGAGATCTCTTTTCTTTGTATGAATAGCCTATATTTATATCCATATCTTGTCAATAAATGCAGGAAATGCATTTTGATGAATTAACCAAATTATATAAAAACAAATACTGTTTCTACATTTCATTTACTGAAGAAATAACAAGCAGTAAGTTTTCTTTAAAAAACACTAACGCCAAAGTATCACAACAGGTTCAAACCGGTTGACACTTGACAGGAAAGGCCAACATGTCTACTGACATGAACGATGGTAGCATGAACGGTCTTTCCCATCAGTGTCTGGTCATCAGTCCAGATATCTTCCACCTAGAATACCTCCACCACCCTGAATAGGTTTCTACACTGCATAGTGTGGTTTGGATTGTACCCATAGCCAGACCATTTTGTGTTTCCACTGCAAAAACAGAGCTTCAAAGCAGTCAGCCTCTCGCCCAGGTCAATCTCAATGGTTTGATTCAATTAGACTCAACAACTGCTAATACTTTTATTTCTGTAACATAATTCACACATTCATACAACAGGCCACATATGTCCTTGGCGACTAGAGAGGCTTCTTTCCCATCCTAGGGAGGCGTCCGGCCCATACAAGAAGCCATTTAGTCATGTAACAATTCTAGAGATACGAGCGGCCCAGGTGTTCGAGAGACCCAGAAGCTCAAGGCGACAAAAACAAGTGTAATTCCAACACATAGCCACAAGAGAGCAGCAAAGAGACACACACGGGTCCAGGAGGCGGGAGTTCAGCACCATGCTTAGCCAATCAGAGCACATAACTGAGTCCACGCCTACCCAGTTAAGTCACCACACATAGCCCAGGGGGCCGAACGCTCCAGGTAACGCATCCTTCAGATGCCGAACTAAGTGTATCTCCACATAAGTCTGTACAATTCCCCTAATTTTGCTTCATAGAGACTAGTCCAAAACTTTACCAAATAAAGTGAGTTAAAGCGATCCTCCTGACTCGGCAGACTTTTTCCAAAAGAACACGACATTTCTGATTTCAAATCTAAAGACATCTGCTTTATATTTTGAACTAATCTTTGGATTAGGCATTAATGACCAAAAAACAATTATTTGCGAGTGCAAACATGTGTGAGTACCTGTGTTAATGTAGCGTGGCACAGAATGCAAATCCAAAGGCTCAGTCTGGTGCTACACATTTATTGTTTGGGTTCCTGCAAAATGCAAGAAAAGGAAATTATAAGTGACAATGAATAACAGTATTCTTCAGTTGTACTCAACTGCCGGGAATCTCTTTGTCTGACGTAATCAAAATAATAACAAAATAACATAATGCATAAAATAGAGTATTACACCATTTCTGACACTATAATGTGTAATATGTTTGCCAGTTACATAACAAGTCTCTGAAATAATACATAATAATAATAAAGGATACACTGCCTAATTATCCTATATAAACAAATGTCATAAAATAGCCAAATAGTAATTACAATGTTTCTGTTCATTTAAATGTAACATAAGGTGTTAAATGGGCATTTTATATTATCAGATCTAAATTAAAGGCACCCAGTGCAACTTTATGTAAACATTCAATGAAAAATAAACATTCAATTTCTAGTCTTTTTTACACGTAGTAAGTTTCAATAACTACTAATGGTATGGAGTTATTGAAACTTACTACGTGTAAAAAAGACTAGAAATTGAATTTATTTTTAAGCCTCGAAAGTTGCACTGGGTGCCTTTAAAGCTAAATTGTATTACAGTGGACCTTCTATTATCAATAACATTATACTATTGCCCACAAAATCAATACAATAGGACCCAATGGTGAACTGCAATTTACCCACTTCGTATTTACAGACAGATAATATAACAGTAAAACACCAGTTTCTTAATGAACCTTCATAAACGGCCATAACAGTTCCCAGAATCATAACACGAGCAGCGGGCTCCCACGTAAGGGCTCATTGTCAAGGCATCCGCCATGTGCCCGTACCACTATCCTAACGGCCGCAACACTACATTAGCTGCTAACTGGCTAATCAGAGGGGTGTTCCACGAACGGAGGTTTAACAAACACTGAGTTAACGCTGAACTCTAGGTTGATTGACCCTGTGCCGACCAACCCAGAGTTTTCGGTTCCACAGCAGCGGTTATGCATTAGTTCAATCAACTCGGGGTTGGTTAACACAGGGTTGTGCGCGTCCACGCCAAACTTAAAAAGACGTGATGTATGGATCATGGAAACCCTGATCGATATGGCGAAACGGGCCGCTTATTTCAATGAAATGGAACTCCAGGTTCTCCTGGAGAGCTATGACGAGGAGAAGGACATTATCACAAGAAAAGGGAACGCTAAAACCTCTGGAACCCGGAGAACCAAAGCCTGGCAGCGGATCGCTGACCGCGTAAATGCGTTAGTTACACGTCAAAAGCATGATCCTTAATATTTGAGCCATGAATATATAAATATCCCAGTTAAGCATTCTTAAAGATCCTACCACATAACCCCTTTCTTCTAAAACAATATGTACTCCGATTGCTTCCAAGCGGTCAGAGGATCAAGTATAAAAATGAAGTATAAAAAACATACAAACTGGTAAGCTTTTCCCACCATCGTATTGGTATAAATTTAAATAAGCCATTTTTTTAAGCCAATCGTGAAAAGGCCGACAGTCGGCAGACTGGATCTGGCCCTCAAATTGTCTTGACCCCGGTGGAGGAGCTGTTAATAAACATAAATTCAGGGCGCCCTGGCATGGAGGGGGTAGCCTAGGGACGCAGGAAGTCATATGAAGGGGGGGTACTGACTACTGGGGTGCAAACGATTGTTGACGGGGGGGGGGGGGGTGCAAACGATTGTTGACGGGGGGGGGATAATAAACGCTCCTATAACGCGCAGCGTGATGCGCACGTTATAAGAGCGGCGGCGCTGGGTGCTGTATGTAATCGAATGACGGAGAAAAAAAATAAAAAAACGCGGCATTGCCTGAGTTCAAGTGTTATAGTTGCGTCTGTTGTCCACTAGGGGGGTGCTGCAGCACCCGGAGCACCCCACTTCCTGCGTCCCTGAGCCTACCTGGAGGTACCTAATACCACCTCAGAGAGTCATGGGCCATACCCCACACTGGTTGAATGTCAATGTAGGTTTTTGTGTTTTCTTGTATTTTAGATTTTTTTTGCCTTCGAAGTAACACATGCAAACCGTGTGCTTGCCACAGCGCATACTATTCCAAATGTTTCTTTTTTTTGGTAACTGGGTAGAAAACCTAAAAGTGACAATTCATCAACTTCACAGATCAAGATGGATCAGTGCTTGTAATGAAGCCGCCGGCTACGATCGAACATTCTCCAGTGGATGCAAGTCCGTTAGGACTATTTTATACTTTATGTTGTAAATGCCTCTCGGCATAGAACTCAGACAATATTGCTCTTTGTATGATAGGAGGCCGATACAAATCTTGGATGGGTCATCTGAAACGACTGTGATGTGCTCAGCATCTCCAGCATTAGGCCTATAGCCTAGATAAAACGACCATTTGAAAAAAACGGAGGGCTACGCAAATAGTCTGGAGTGAACTGAGGCCAGGTCCTCGATTGGTAGTGTTGGCTATGCAAGGCTATTTAAATATATTAAAGATTTGCGCGAGAATCTATATCTCTCCACTCCAGCAAAAAGTCATCCAATATGCCAAGATGTCGAGCCGTGGTCTTATCAATCGCTCCCGGTGGATTGCACGTATAATTTGCGCTCTGATATAATAATAATAATACATTTAATTTAGAGGCGCCTTTCAAAACACCCAAGGTCATATCAGCAGTTCTCTCATCAAAAGGGCATGCCATTGTGAACACATGAAATCTGCGGTGAACGCCGGTTGAAATACCCAAAACCGGGTTATGTTTCAAACTTAACCTGCGCAAAACCTGGTCCGACCAGGTTTGATTCAGAGCATATGTTGCTATAGCAACTAACATACCGTGATCCTTTTGGAACGGAAAACCTAGGGTTACAGCAAATCCTGGGTTAACTTACCCGGTTATGTGTTAAAACCGGCTTTGTGGAACACCCCACAGGACGGTGATGCGGTGAGCCGCTCATAAACACCTTATAACATAACACAGTGTTATCATCATACAGTAAAACCATTCTCGCCACTCCCCGCTCTAACCCAATATCACCAGCTTACCTGCAAAATGCAAGAAAAGGAAATTATAAGTGACAATGAATAACAGTATTCTTCAGTTGTACTCAACTGCCGGGAATCTCTGTCTGACGTAATCACGCGAGATTTTCACCGTTACTTTCCCGCCACTCTGCTGCTACTGCAGCGCATTTTCCACCTACTGGCGATTTATGGGTAGTACACCTTCACAACCACACCAACAAACATGAACACTGTATACTGCACTCGAACTCAAAACAATGACTCTCCCTCCGCACACACACATGAACATGTGGAAAATGTATACGCACACCGAACCAAAGAAATACTCGCCCAATGAGCGTCAACAGACGCCACACTACGCCACATTAACACAGGGCAATGTCCTAACAGATGGTCCCTTCTGCACTTCCTGAACGCTCCCATCCATAAAGCAACATGGAGAACCCACATATGATATGTCTTTGATGAGGGTGGTATACTTGTGTGTAGTTTATTGCAAGCATAGCCTCTGCAGGGTCAGTTATCATTTTAATCCAAAACCAGGTTACGGCACTATAGATGGTCTGCAATTCTGTACTTTGTATCAAATGAAACAATTCTGTTTGCACAGGCTGGAAGTCCATAAAACCCAAAGAAAGGGCCTATAAGGACTCCCTGCTGCTTCTTGTGAACAGTTTGGTCACTTTAGGAGGACTAAAGAAAACTGCAGGGCTGAAGAGAATAAAGTAACATATCTAAAATGTATTACACTCACAATTTTGCCCTCTGTCTATACAGAATAAATTATAATCACACACACATGTTTTCACATTTATCTGAATGGAGTACATAAAAATGACAATATATCTCTGAAACTATGGAAATACAATCTCATATCAAATCATGTATTCAATTTATTACAATAAATATCTGTTTCATATTTTCCTTTACTATTTACATGTTAGCATGACAACTATTGTCCAGACAGATGGCGTTCCACTACCAACCCGGGCTGGGACCATAGACTACATGAACCCTGGGGGTCTCAGAGCACAATACAGGCTGGGACCATAGACTACATGAACCCTGGGGGTCTCAGAGCACAATACGGGCTGGGACCATAGACTACATGAACCCTGGGGGTCTCAGAGCACAATACGGGCTGGGACCATAGGCTACATGAACCCTGGGGGTCTCAGAGCACAGCGAAGTGCTGCCGCAGGTCTCTGAGGAGCTGCTGCGTGTCCACGTGCTCCGGGAAGTCGTCCTCAGACTTCTGGGCTGCCGTGTAACTGCTCTGCAGGTCTCCAATCTGGACACGGACACACGGACATACGGACACACGGACACACACACACCTTGATTAATCCTGAGGGAAATCCTTTCTGTCACGATCGCTCTGGTCAAAATTAATAATCATAATAATAATAGAGAAAGATGAAAAAAATATACTGTAAGATAATACACACATTAAATATATAAAAATGTATATACACGCTACAAAATAATATACATTAAAAGGATGTGACAAGTGTAAGTGCGCTTTCACACAGTTAGTTCTGGGGTGAGATTCATTCTTTGTTTGTTTGTTTTTTCATTTTGCTTTGGTGTTCCTACAATTAAAAAATCACCAATCACCTCAAAAAGTGTACAGAACCAGTTTACTTGGATGCGGAGCAGAGTGCGTGTGCAGCTGCACCAGAGTTCGAGTGAGCGTTCACACCACCAGGGTTAGGGTTAGGGTTAACCGCTTCAGGTGTGAGGCACCCTTAGATCACAGAAGCAGTGTAGAAGACTAAGGAGGAAGTACCTTTGGATGGGATGCACATTTTGTTTTTACAAGTTGCAAATGAGGTGAATGCTGTGTCTGAAAACAACGGTGTTACCTTTTCAGAGAGAGTGGCGAGGTTGAAGTGAGGCTCGTACATGTGAGGGGCCAGGGATGCAGCGGTCTGGAGGAAGGCTTTGGACTGCAGCAACATAACAACACATACAGTGTTAATCATAAGCACCACCGTGACATTCACAAGTGTTGTCCACTGTATTCCATCCAAACAACCCAAGAAGTGGACATTTCTACGAAATTATTGAATGGTTTGAAATGACTAGAGTGTTTGCAACTAAGTAAATTTCCAATCCGATGCCTTCCCTTAGGTTTCGGATTGGATGAGCCAAGCAACTAATAATTATTTATTAAATCCTCAATTATGTTCCATTTGTTTATAACTGCGTCCACATCTAATGTTACTTATACCAAACAGGTTGATCACTTTAGCTGAGATGTTCATGGGACACTCACCCATTAGCGAGCCGAAGTCCTGTGGGCTCTAATGAGGCAATCAATTAAAAAATGCCAAATGAAAAATGCCAAAGTGCTCACCTGTTCGACGCGACCCTTGCGCAGCTCAAGCACGGCCAGGTTGTTGTAGGCCTCGGCGTGGTCGTTGTTGAAGGCCAAAGACAGTTTGAAGCACTGATAGGCTAGTGTCAAGTCTGCTATGCCCTGTCAGGAGAGTATTGAGACACACACACTTGGCAGTGAGTCAAAGGCTTCCATTGGTCAAAGGATCGGGAGGCAATGGAGAAGACTTATCAATCAGAATTATTTTGCACTATTTCGATTTTATTAATTGTAAATATTACTTTTTTTTATTGAACCTAATTTGCTCCTTTTCTCCTTATTCCACCGTGGGTCAGAGAAAAACGCAATTTCGATTCCAAGAATTCGATTCCTGTCTTGTACATATTGGAATTGACAATAAAGCTTACTTTTACTTTGAAAAGAAACAATAAGAGTTAAACATTTTCCTTTTCAGAAACAATGTCAAAGTGTGCAGGATAGTATAGCGGCTAGGGTGTTGGATTCCAAACGGCCATAGCCAACCAGTTAGCATCCTGAAGCTTCACGTCTTTCCTAACCCTTCACCCCCCCCCCCCCCCCCACTCCCCCTCCATCGTAAACCACTTTGGCGGTGAGCCTCTTACAGCTACAGAGCATGAGTAGAAAGCAGCGTAACCCCTCCCTGATCTCTTACCACGGCCACGTGGCCGATGTTATACCAGACGTCCGCCTGCTCCTCGTCGTTGGCCGCCAGTGCCAGGGCCCTCTCGAACGACGACAGCGTCATGTCGTATTGCTGGGCGTAGAAGCAGCACAGGCCCAGGTTGTTGTACAGCTGGCAGTTGTACACCCCCATCTGGAGCAGCCGTCTAAGGGACCGACAGGATTAAATGAACAAGCGGTGGGAGCGCGTGCCATTGCTTGTTAGAATCGGAATTCAGGATTTAATCGGAATTCAATCCTTCAAGCAATGGGAGCTCAAGAGTTTGGTGCCGACCTCTTGAGCTCCCATCTCTTGCTAGAATCGAAATTCAGGATTGAATCGGCATTCAGGAATTCAGGCTTGAATTGGAACAAGCAATGGGAGCTCAAGGGGTTGGTCTCATGCACGTCGCGGCTGACCTGTAGAAGCGCAGTGCGACCTCGGGCTGGTCCGTGTAGAAGTGGTTGCTGCCGATGCAGGCGATGGCTTCCACGTGAGTATTGTCCTGTTTCAGGACGTCTTTGTAGTACTCTGTGGCTGAGGGAATGTTGTTCATCTCCTGTTAAGGAGACAACAGCAAACGCAGGTTAGAAATACGCGCAATTGACAAAAAATATGGTGGGAGTACGGCCAATTTAATCAGGACGTGTGTAATGTTTTTTGGAGGTTAAGATGGAGGAGACTTTAAAACACAAAAGATTAACCAAACTCGCCTCGTGAATGCGTGCGATTCCCGTGAGTAGGGTGACCTCTCCTGGGAAGCGGTCCAGGCCTTGCTTGAACAGGTTCAGCGCTGTGATTGGCTGGTCGATACGCTGATACACCTAGTTTTAAGAGGAGATAACAGGTTCAGCGCTGTGATTGGCTGGTCGAGATGCTGATACCTAGTTTTAACGGGAGATAACAAGACGTCAATCAATTTAACTATTTGTGTCCCCAAGATTACTGCATCCTTGTGTTATCTTCTGCGCTGTGATTGGTTGTTAGGACATCCTAATATACGAGTACCAGTGTTTCCCACACATTGACGAGACTATGGCGCCCCGCCATAGTCTAATTTCGGCCACCATAGTCTCTGCGTGCACATGAATTATTATTATTATCATAATTTTTTTTTGTTTTTTTTTGCTCAGACGAAGTTCGTGTCACTCTCATTGGGATTGCATGAGAGCAGAGGCGCTGCATCCCATTAGGCATACCAGGCAATTGCCTGGGGCCGCAATTGCTTGGGGCCCCGGGCCACTACTAGGGGGCCCCCTAGAGCCAAAAAAAAAAAAAAAAAAACGATCAACAATCGCTCCATACCACCCCCCTCCCCCGTCAACAATCGCTCCATACCCCCCCCCCCCCCCCATAGTCTCCAAAATTTCTGTGGGAAACACTGCGAGTACCTTGGCAAGATAGAGGTAAGTATCGACCGCCTCATGGTGATTGAGTGCAGATCTGAACTGTTTCTCTGACTCGCGATGCAAACCAAGTCTGAAAGAACAATGCACAAAAGATTTTGATGTTTACTTTTTAATTGAATAGCAGCTTCTGATAATACACCTTAAATGTGATCTGCAATATAATCTTGAAATATTCTGTGATAGTAACATGTTTTTAATACTGACCTGTAGTAGCATTTCCCCAGCTGAACCTTCCACCACCAGTCTTTGAACTGAGCATGCTCAGTAGCCTGAGCAGCCAAATCTAAAGCCTGGGTACAGAAAACAGGTCCTGAAGCATGTGGAAGGTACATGTGCTGCGGTACATTGGTATGAAATTAATACTCAAGCCAATAACTGTCCTTCAACTTACATTTTTCACATCATTTTCATGATGAAAGATGTACTCAAAGAGAGTCTAGAAGACAAATAGACACATTGATTTGAAAATGTTAGACTTACGATTGTATTATTAATAAAGTTAAATTACAAAACTATTCATAGTCTTACCTTGGATAAATTGGGCTTTTGGGAATACTTGGAGAAATTGAGTCTTGATAAATGTATAAATGGTCCCTCTGGATTAGTTAACATGGACGCCTGGGTGAACACAACAACACAACAAAATAAGAATAAAATACACAACACTGAACATCACATATCTATCCGATATGTACGTTGAGGGCTGGCTGCGTGTGCATGTGTGAATGTCTGCATGCGTGTGGTGTGCAACATAAAGAGCCTTGCTGTAGACATGGGGGGGCGGGGCGGGGGGGGGGGGGGGGGGTTTAGAAGTGGGGATGGCGTTAGATTATCTTTTATCCAGGGAAGTAAATGTGATAATGATACTATTATGACTATGAAGAAGCAATAAAGTCATTATATGGGAAACAATACATTCTGCACAATTAACTCTCAGTGCATTCAATGTGCTACGTCTTCCTGCAGACGCACACAAGCTAATGGCTGGATGTGGTTCTGGTTGGACATCTGTTTTCTCCTCATCAGGAATAATGCATTTGAACTCGCTCCCTTGGGGAAACCCCATTGTATTACCGTTCCCAGGCGAACAAATCTCCCGGAGGCGCTGGTGATGGGCCGGGCCGTGCTGGCCGTGCGTGGGGTCCTGATGGCCTGTTCCATGGTACCGGGTCTCCCTGACTGGGTACTGGGTCTTACGAACCCTGTAATGGGGCGTCCCGACTGCGTCATGGGCCTTCAGGTGGAATGAACAAGGAAATACTAATATGACAAGCTGTTGCTTTGAATGAGTTCACCATGCTTGGCTTTAAGTGTTGAACTGATGGATCTACTCTCTGCCTGGGGTACCTGACAGCGGGAGTGGGTCCAGCACCATGACTGGTTCCTGGGAGTCTCAGAGATGTCCCAGGTCCTGGAAATGAGTAGAATAAGTAATTGTATATTCTCAATTAAGCTGACATAAAGCATTATTTTGGGCAGTGTGAATAATGAAACACTGGTTCTCTGATGCCCCATCGCCCCACACAGGATCAAA
Source organism: Gadus macrocephalus (assembly GCF_031168955.1). NCBI lineage: Eukaryota > Metazoa > Chordata > Actinopteri > Gadiformes > Gadidae > Gadus > Gadus macrocephalus. Next base: position 11,492,778 of record NC_082386.1, read on the forward strand.
CCAGCAACCCTTCGTAACAGCTTAGCCAAAGGACTCAGTGCAGCCATTGGGGCCAGCAGCAGTTGAATGCTCTCAAGGCATTGGGGGTGGGGTTCACCTTAGAGGACTCTCTTCACTCCATTCCCCTGCGGAGCTACTTACGAGCAACCTGGGCGATGGAGCTCTCATCCAGCATCATCTCAGCGATTCCTTCCTGGTCCACCTCGATCTCGTCTATGTACACCATCTCTGTCAGGGCTCGCGTCTTCAGACTCCACGCAGCCTGATGCAAGCGCACACACACACACACACACACACACACACACACACACACACACACACACACACACACACACACAGTTTTTGTAAATCCCAGTGGAGGAGAACAACCTGACAAGAACTACGTACTTAGCTATTTCTCCATGACACGATACGGCTGATCATATTTTTTATTAGACTACATTTATTTGCAAGACTAGGGGATGGGAGAGTCACACTCGTCACTCGTTACTACAACATGTACTCGGTTTGCAGGGGGACTGCATATATATTGCCGTATCCAGTGTTAAAAGTGCAGGAAGACAAAGGATTGAGGTTACCTCAGAAATAAGCATTGAGGAGCCAGCGTCCTTAAGAGAGCATGATTGAGTTAACAAGATAGCATATGTGTTGAGATCAGATTGTAAAACATTAAGAGGGGAGCAACAAACATCAGAGAAAGAAATGTTGCAATGTAAAAATGCAAATAAAGAGATAGGCGCTTTAAGGTTAAGGAGAAGAGAAGGTTAAGGATTCGTACGAGTCCAACAGAGTTGATCAGGATTATGTTTACCTCGATACCAAGTAAACCGATCCAGATCCAGATCGCTAGCATGCTAGGCGACTTAGCTAACTACTTTACACCACATTACCTGATCATAGGGACTGTCCTCTAATATTTTCGAACAAATATCAGAGCATTGTTGAAATTTTCTTCTCCGGAAGTAGCTCCACGCCAGAAATAACGGATCCATTGTCACTTCCATGGTTTAAGTAAAAGGAAAAAGAGAAAATCCCTTGGAGTTTCAACAGAGAGCTTTCAGGCTAACCATGGATGAACTGCTAAAGCTTTTTCCTGTTGCTCGGCAACGGACAGGGGCGGGGCTTCATTGGCCCTCCTTCAGTTTACTGTCGTAGTTTCCCCTTTATTCTTTAAAGTTTTAAACCATGATGCATTACATATTACATTATTACCTATTGCCCCCAGTCTATCGCAGTATTTCCCTAAAACAATTTAAAAAAAAATGATGTCACTATACTATATGTATTGGAAGAAAACGTTCCAACCAATTAAAAAATTGCTCTATTTTATTTATTTATTGGTTTATTTCAGGGACAGTGCACACTAATCAACAGTCAAACTGTAAGTGAGCCAGAGTTAGCCCAAGAGGCTAGTTTACATCCGTGGTCCCCGGCCAGATATTCAAAAGGCAACCTGAAATTACAGAAATAAAATGCATGGTATAAACAAAGATTAAAAACAACAACATAGGTGACTCAGAAGATATAGTAGCACATAGTAGGAACGAATCGACAGACAATTTCAAACAGACAATAAAATATGCAGACAATAAAACATAGCCTAGCCTACATAAAACATCATAGGAAAGTGCAGTAGATTAGAGCAGAACACATACAATGAAAGCACTCTATGTTCGTATCTCTAACCATTTATAATATGCAGGGTACATTAACGGCAATAATTGACTTTATTTTAATTATATTTCGCCTGTGATTCATTCACAACCCGCTAACTAATGATGAGTTACGTTAACGGGTTTTTGACGAAGTGTTCTATATAGAAAACGGTGACTCAGAAAGCCTCGCACGCGAACCCCAAACCCTTGTACTCGGCGAGCCTGTGCGTCTTGAATTCTCCTTCTAGGATGAGGACGGACCTGATAGGCTCGGCCCCTGATCTCGCATCGATGTGGGCGGGGCTTGTGGATAACACTAAAGCTCCATCTTTGTGGGATTTGACAAGAGCTTTGACCTATGTCGGAGAGCGCTGCAATGCCGGAGCCAAAGTATGATGAGTAGACCTACCATCCCAAAACATCTAAAACAGCTTATTCCGAAGGAAAAACAGGAACCTTAAAAAGAAAATAAATTAGGATAGCCTTCTATCAAAGCACATGAAACATCAAATAATTCATTGTGGCAACGCTCTTGACTGGACATCCAACGGAACTAATGGGACTCATACTGGCTTAAAGAACCATCCTTTCTGGTGAATGACCCTGTCTCCTGCACAAGCCGCTAGCACCAGAGACACGGAAGTACGGACATGGCTGACAGGACCGCTCCGAACTGCCACCTGAGACTGGAGTGGGTCTACGGGTACCGGGGACACCAGTGTCGCAACAACCTGTACTACACGGCGGCCAAGGAGATCGTGTATTTCGTCGCCGGCGTGGGAGTTGTGTACAACACGCGGGAGCACAAGCAGAAATTCTACTTGGGACACAACGATGACATAATCAGGTAGCGTTTTTACCACACTCCCATCACAACACTGACTGAATGCACGTCAATCCCTACGTTTCAGCACCAAGGACAGAGGCAGAAGACGAGCGTCATTGGGGCTGATGTTTCATCTTGCACATCCTCGTTTCACGTCTAATGTGTGTGCCTTGTCTGACGTGTATGGGTTGGGCGAACAAGTTGGGTAAAGAAAGTGTCTGATAAGTGGACACGTTACATGTGTGTTTGTCCTTGAGGTTTTCTGTCTCTCTGGGGTCCTTTTAACCCCGATTAAAGCAGCCATGGGAAACCTTAAACCAACTGGTCTAGAAATTTGCGAAGAACGTCTCACAGCAACTCGTGGTGGTGCACTACAAACTCAACTAGATCAAGTTAATCTCCTGTATACAAAGTTTATCCATTACATATTTCCTATTTAGACGATCATTCTTGTATTTTATTTTGCCAGCAACTTAACTAAACCCACTATACGACCCATGTCTAACGCTTCAGTGCTTGTGTTGACATGCCTTTGGTTGGCCTGGAGATGACTAGAGTTATATACTGTGTCGCTAGTCAGCTGGCCTACGGCTCAATTATTAATTGAAGAGCGTGAACTCCACCCGTGTGCTCCCTAAGTTGAAATGCTTGATTGGAGCACATAATTGGTTAGCACGGTATGGGGAAGATGTACTCAACATTGCAGCAGTCAGTAAGTGATACACAACCTAATATCAACCCAAATTTGTCTTAAAATTCTGGTTGATAGTCTCACTATAGCCTAATGATGAAGTTCATGTTGCAGGAAGGTCTCAGCAGAGGCAAATGTATTCATACTCTAAACCTAATACATTTTGTCTGGGTACCTGGGGTGCTTGTGTATTATGCATGTGCTGTAGACCTACATTTCACCCACACTCTGTGTTGGTGTTGTCACTGACTGGTCAATATTATTAATATTGAAACACTCTCAGAGAATAGCTTCATAGACCCGCATTTTCACACACACAAGTACACACGCACATGCACACACACACATGAATACGTAAATGTTTGTGTTTTTTACTACTGTAAATGACACTGTGCAATATAATGACAGAATCAAGTTTGTAAGATAAATTCCTTCCCTCAATCCCAGATTCAAGTCTCTCTCTCCCCATCCTCCCCAGTCATACTCCTTCCCGCGTCTACCACTCCATCTACATTCCTCCTGTCCTTCTCGTCCCCCAACACCAAGCCCACTCGCGTCTGTAAGCCTTGTATACTTATGATATTGATTTCGCCAGCCTCTCTTAATCTGAACTCTGATCCGCGCACTAATGAATGTGTTCATTAAAAGGGTGTTCATGAGGATACAAGCGTTTCTAGAGGCCGAGGGTTGATATCTTTTCATCAAGCTTTACTGAGTCCAATGGGGCATGGGTTCAGCGACCGTCTTTAGAAAAACACATCAGGGCTCTCCGGTCAGAATACAGGAAGCAGATATATGCAATATACATTATATGCAAATATGAAAACGTCTCAATACTTCAAGCTATTTGGGTTTTACTGCTTCCGATTGAAACAGGCAGACCTGTTTCAGCAGAGAGAGGGAGATGGCCTACTTCAATAGCTGTCAGTTGAGATATGAGGGCTGATGTTGTGAACCAAGATATGTTCAAAAGCACCTAAAGCCCAGAGCATGTGAGTATTGTTATTCACATCAGCATCTGTTTTTATACAGACGCATATAATTGATATAGCTGCACAGATTTTTATAAACATCTGTGCTGTTATATCAATTATATAGTCAGAGGTTAAAGCGTAGTGTGCAACCAACCAATAATTGCATCATTCTTCCCCACAATTAAACCCCAAGCTGGGTTTGTGGTTGTATTTGTGTTGAACTGTAATTCAAAAGGACTCTCAGAACCTTTGATTGCCATGCCATCTAGACTTGTTTGGTGTTCGGCTATTGAGGTTGTCCTGCACAGTTGCCACAATACCTTTTAATATTAATCAGCTGCCTTTATCCAAAGCGACCCATACTGAATTGACATTCAAACATGTTCATGTCAAAACGAGCAGGTAGGGATGAAGCATCCTACCCCGTCACAAACACCCATAGGGAGACTCCAAGGCCTGGGAATCGACCAGCACCTTTTTTGACTGGGATTCAAACCCCCCAACCACTACGAGACGCTCATACAGTGACGAGTATTTTTTCGCAGGCTCTGTGCTGGCGTTTCCTCGGAGGCTGGGCCGTGGAGTGAACGGTTCTCCCGTCTCTGGGAAGAGCTGCCCTGGCTCTCTGCTCAAGACTGGTCTCTAAAGAGCAGGTCTGGCCACACCGATTAGGGTCCTCCTCCCCAAGTTACTGAAACAGAGCCGGAGCCAATCAGTGCCGCGTGCTCTAACCGTCGCACCTGAAACATAGATGAGGGGAGTAGTTTGATTTGTTCAGATGTTTGTTGCTTGAACAAGTTACAAATGAATGCTTTGGGTGTGGATTGTTATACAGTATGGTCGCAAGATACATCGATTTATAGATTCGTAGATAAAAAGATACAAGATGTCAAGATGTCACTCTGTTCATCGACCACATTTCACTGCACTGTACTCCTCTCAAAACCAGTGTTTGCTCAGCGGTAGTCAAGCAATTGGCAGCAGGATTAGAGCTGACCTTTAGACATTTGCAAGTCAACTCAAAATCCCTTTAATCCAATCAAGTGTAAATCCCAACATTTTACAACTATACTACGTTTCTACTTTAATATATGCCTCAGACATTCTGCCTGCTGAACACATCCCTGTCACAGTCAGGGGCCTACAGCATCATAGTTCACATTGAATAAGAACACATCATCTTAGTGTCCGATCAATCCCACGTATCATTCATAAATACAAGGACAATTATCAATGTGTTGACTGTAAATTAGTGTCAGGGCTGTATTCGCTATGATGACCTGCCAATAACTACTTCATACCAGGTTTATAATTAACTATACGGTTTAGCTATTCGTCACCGGAAATGTCAATTGAACTTGACTTGAACTTGAATTGAAATACCTTAAGCTATTCGGTATGAAAGATAAAAGATATGCCATTAGCGATGCTCTTTGGCTGATGGCGAAGAAAGTAAAGCTCACTGAAGTGTGACCCGGGGCGTTTTCTTCCTGAATAAGTTGGGCTTAGTGGGTGGAAATTGCTCCTCATTGTGTGAATAAAACAATCATAAAAAAAAGCTGCACATTTTTGAATCATTAAGCTTGAAACTTTGCCCATTTTTTTTCATGATTGAATTTGTATGGAATTCTCTAGTTTTCTTATTTGATGAAATGAAGGCATCACTGACAAAAGCGACGCTGTGTGAAGGATGTTTGACTTCCAGCCAAAAGGCACAAGCTTTGACTCTCAAATATCAGCAGTCTAGCGGTGGTTATCAGAGGATGATGTCCCTATCTGCTCCAAAAAGACATCCATCTCACATTTCTCAGTGAGATGGATGTCCTTTTGGATAAAAGCATCTGCCCATTGGAGAGTAGTATGATATTACTTTCTGCTTTATACACAGTCATATTTGTCCTGCTGTTCTAAATGGAACAAATGGCTCTGCGATTCAGGACCAGTCCTTGCCAAAGCTACATTTATTTTATCTGCCACGACATTTTTAAACACTTAAAATCACATTCCTTGTCTTTCCAGGTGCTATTTTTAGAATGCTATGCTCTGATTATGTAATTCACATGAAGCAATCCGAGAAGTTGTGTCACGGTGTGGTGGAGTTGAGCACGTATAAGGTGTAGGAGGAGTGGGGGTGATGGTGTTGATGAGAGAGAGAGAGAGAGAGAGCGAGAGAGAGCGAGAGAGAGCGAGAGAGAGCGAGAGAGAGAGCGAGAGAGAGCGAGAGAGAGAGAGAGAGGGAGAGAGAGAGAGAGAGAGAGAGAGAGAGGGAGAGAGAGAGGGAGAGAGAGGGAGAGAGAGGGAGAGAGAGAGAGAGAGAGAGAGAGAGAGAGAGAGAGAGAGAGAGGCCAAGTAAACCATGAAGACTCGGGTCCATTTGAGAATGTAACCCCCCAGAGTATCACCAGAGACAGGGGGACACGAGCATACACAGCTGGTTGGGAGCTTTCTTGGATTGAATCGAAAAAACATCAAAATCAGAGTTTGTTTGTGAATGCGTTTCTGTGCGTGTGCGTGTGCTTGTTGCTGTGTGTGTGTGTGTGGAGAGAGAGACCCGAGGCGGGAGGGGGGTGGTACAGAAAGAGCACCACCCTGTCGTGGGCTGATGACGGGAGTCTGCCGCTGCCCAGCCCGGCCTGCCCGCTCCAGCTCTCTGAATGCCTGCCAGGATTAGTGGAGGGATGCTGGGCGCCGGTCGGCTCGGCAACACAGCCGACCTGATTATGATGGAGGGAGCGCCGTTCACTATATAGGCCAGGACAACGGAAGGGAAGGGAATTGCCCAGTGAATCAATCAGAGGATCGGAACGTGACAGGCGGCTGCAGGGGGGGCTGGGGGGGCTGAAGGGGTTGGGGTTAGAGAGCTGTATAGTACAGTAGGCTGTTGCTCAGCTGCAGAGTGGGATCGCGTGCATAGCCCTGAGTGGTGGCAGTGGTGGTGGGTGTGTGGACTGGACCAAAATGATGTGGAGGGTTAGTGGTAAATGATTATGTAAGAGCATGAGCATATGCTGTGGGAAGTCAAGAGACCCCGGAAGAGGAGCTGGAGGGGGAGAATTCGGCGGGATGACTTAATAGAGGGCAGAGTAGCACAGTTGAGAGGGAGGCTGCTCCATAGGCAGCAGCAGGCATGGGAGGGGGCGGTGGGGCCCTGTGAAGGTATCTGACCATGAAGAGCTGAAGTGAAGCATGCCACCCCAAAGGCAAAGGGGGCAGGGTGGGAGCCAGGACGGGGGGGTCGTCCCCTTCTGCTGCCAGGTGCTATCCTGGCACTGAGCCACACACACACGCACGCGCACACGCACGCACGTGCGCGCGCGCAGATGCAGATTTTCTCTCGCTCTCACATCTATACATACCATAAACACAATGCAAATACTCTCCTTTCCTTTCGCTTTATAAACCCTTCTCCCCACACAAAGCCCTATTCTCTCTCTCTCTCTCTCTCGGCCTCTGTTTGTGACTCTTGGTCGCTCATCCCTCTCCTCTCCCCCCTGCAGTCTAGCGCTGCACCCGGAGCGCGTGCTGGTGGCCACGGGGCAGGTGGGCAAGGAGCCGTACATCTGCGTGTGGGACTCGTACACAGTGCAGACTGTGTCCATCCTCAAGGACACGCACACCCACGGCATCGCCTGTCTGGCCTTCGACCTGGAGGGACAGGTACGTCCGCGGCCCCATGGTCATGTTCCTGAGGTCAGGGGGGGGCCAACGGGAGAGTTACAGAGGGTGGATGCTCCGGTGGTTAGGCAACCAATGTCCACCCTCCACAGTGCCCTTAATGTCCACAGTCCAACAGGCCATAGGGTCCGTGATTAACGCCTGCCACTAGCCAGTGGCGGTTGGTAAAAACATTTCAGGGTTGGCTGTTAAAACAGCTCCTCTCAAAGTAAATTATCCTGGCTGAACCTGCTTATTAACGCTCATGTCTCTACATTTGCTCTCAGTCACCTTGATTAAAATAAGCCTCTGCTAAAAATTCTAAATAGTGGATAAACGCTTTTGTTGGCACCCCTCTACTTTATGATTAGTCCAAATAACCTCTGGCCCAGTGTTCGTCCACCTAACACCCTGTGTTCGTGGTCCTCCAAGCCAGGCTGGGGATGAGAGGGAGGCTGAATGGAGGACCTAGCAGTTGTTAGTGGAGTTTTGTGGCAGGGCTGCAGCTGCTGCCCCTCTCTGTGAAGCTGTGCGGAGCTGGTAATTGGGGATCGCCTGCTGGGCTGAATCTCTAAATGACACATCTGTGATTACTCCTGCAGTATTAGCCGGACAGCTGCACACAAACACGCGCACGGACACACGCGTGCACGCACAAGCGCGCACACACACGCTCGCACACACAGACAGACACACACACACACACACACACACACACACACACACATCCAGGCACACACACACACACAGGCACACACACACACACACACACAGGCACACATACACAGGCACACACAGGCAAACACACACACACACACACACACACACACACACGCACACGCACACACACACATAGGCACATACACGTCACCCATCCGGCTAAACTCCAAACAGTCAGCTGAATGACTGTTATTTGCTGTCGCTGCTGTGTTTGACGGCTAGTCCCTGCATTCAGGTGTCCTCCTCTGGGCGGGGGGGCTATTGGCCTGGAGGAGCTTTAAAATACTCATATGTAATTTATGGCTGCAATAAGCACAAGAGCAGTTCCACTCCTTCATAGTTCTCCCTCCAGTAGAGTGAGTGGCTTGGGCTGATGATGCACAATGATCTGCCAGGCCAGTGATATTTCAATTCCAAACGACCTTTGCTTACAGCCTTCGGCCAAGGCAGGACGCTATTGTTTGGAAAGCTCAAATGTTTATATCTAAATATATATTTCATACATAAAACACTAGGGATTCATCGCCCCAGTCTCTCTCTGTGTGTCCCAAGGGCCCACCGGCAGCAGAGTCCTATACCTTGTATATTGGCTGTGGAGGAAGACAGGGAAATGACCCCCATCGTTCTCAGCCTGACTGGGCATAGAGCTGGGGATAATGATGGGATCTGACAGTGTTTAAAAGCCAGAGGAAGCTCCCTGGTCTTATCAGTTGAACAGATCTTTATACTCTGCATCTCTCTGCTCTCTCAGCCAATCGTAGGACAGTCAGAGTTCAACCCAGGACCCTGGCGAGGTTTTTCTTGTGAGCTGGTGCACCTATTAAAACCATTCCACGGCTATCAAAGGAGACAGCAGACTCGACTGACAATAACTCGATAACGTTTGATGTTTCTCTGCAGTTGTGCGTGGCCGCACTACGCATGCATGATGGAAATTATTGGAAAAGTCGGATTAAGCCCCTTTTATGTACTTTTTGTTAAAAAATATCTTCTGATTAATCCCGGTTTGCATGCACTAAAGGAGGTTTGTTAGCTGATGATTCCTATCGTGGACATAATTTCATATTTATAATATATGTATTCACAAATCGCCTAGACAGTATTAATCAGAAACAAATTCACTTAATGATCTAAATTATTTTGTTAGAATTATTATTATCATCATTTAGATTGTATTTTATTTTATGGCACGTAACATTTTACATGAAATGGACAGGTTCTCTGAGATGACGGCCAACAAAAATAGTTAAAAATCCTTAGTCTGGTTTAGTAAGAGTTGTTAATATATCCGTCATCATGCATTCAGAGGCTCTGGCCTTGAGTTCAGTACACTTACAAAGGTAGAACGTTGAGCTAACAAACACACGCGGATGTCTCCCAGATCTCTGCATAAAAATGTTCTCTGACCAAACATTGATTCAGCATCAACTCAAAGGACACCCACCAGCTTGCAAATGAGCTTGCAGAGCCCAGAGTGAATCTGCCATAAGCACTCCTCTCTTCTTCTCCACTGCTGCCTACTCATTCAATCAGCTTAGGAGGCTCAGCCAACCCACTCTACTGGGCGCTCTCCAAACAGCCAGGGGTTGGAGACTTCCCTCCGCTGTAGCATTATTAGCCTTCCATTGATCTCACTGTGCGGATCTTAAGTTACAAGAACTACCTCTGTTGCGAGTTTGTCAAGCTACGTTAAGACCGAACAGTAGTAGCCATCTGGTTGTGTGATGATGATTGTCTGTTTTTCTTTTGTTTATATTCCCGCAGTGTTTGGTGTCTGTCGGCTTGGATGCCAAGAACACGATCTGTGTGTGGGACTGGAGGAGAGGGAAGGTTCTGGCCGTGGCCCCGGGCCACACAGACAGGGTAAACACTCATTTCCTCTGATGCTCTGCTGCTCTTTCACCTGCTGAGTATCCACCTCCCTGGTAGGAGCTGAGGGGGGAGGACGCCGCCCCCTCAGCAGCGCAGTAAACGGGTTAAGGAGGCTGATTGATGGCAGCGCTTCCCTGGGTGCGGCCGACGAGACGCACGGCTAATGAAATGGAATTTTAAAAAAGATGAAATACAGGCAGCTGTTGTGTTCCCGATTCAGCCCCCACACACACACACACACACACACACACACTGTAGAGACCGGTCGAACGCACGTACGTGCATGTAGGCATAGCTGACACAGGCTCAATCACACACACTCATGTGCATGCTCGTACATGAGCAGGGACACACGGACTGTCGCGCACTACACACACACACACACATGCATGAAATCAGACACACACGTTGTGCATGCACAGACGCAAGCACAAACAAACACACACACACACACACACACACACGTACATCGTCTAACTAAACACATTTTCCCATTTACTTGGTTGGAAAACTTGTGAACAATGTTTGAAATATATCAGAAATGTTTCTTGGAGAAAACAGCGTTCCACTCCCTGACGCAATGTCCTCTGTGTTCTCCTCAACAGATATTTGACATATCGTGGGATCTGTACCAGCCGAGCAAGCTTGTGAGCTGTGGGGTGAAACACATCAAGGTACAGATGCTTCTCTTTCTCTTTCACACCTCGAAATCCAAAGATTAAATAAGGCCCAAATGTGAGCTCATTATTTTGCATAATATCAAACAAATCGGTAGTGGATTAGGGCTTAGGAGACGCTGGAGAATCTCTGCTCTTCTTCAACTTCCTGCTCCTCCTCATTGCCGAGATCGCATCTCTCTTTAAATAGATGTATGCAAATTCACTTTATCCCAGAGTACGCTCTTATCACACGTTAAACACCCTGCTGGGACATGCAGTGACTCATAGAAATATATATTGATATTTTCCTGAGCTAATGCAGAATAATGTGAACCATAAAGCAGAGGAATTTGAAAAGGCTGGTGAGGTGCTGCTGTTCATATGCTACTTCATCCTATTTTTTTGGTTTTATCTGGCATGCTATGCTCACAAGAATCCCCCTTCATAAATATCCAATGAGCTCCTCTGCAACCACCACCACCAGACCCACCCCCACCACCCCCACAACCTCCAGCACAAACATTTACTGCTGGGATATTCTCCAGTAGTGGCTTGGGAGTTATGAAAACAAAGAAGAAAAGCTAATTTTCGCTCAGAAACAGAAAACAAATGTAGGTGGGCTGGGAGCCTGCCTGGGGGCTCAGACTCTTAGGTGATGCCCCCTGCTCCTGCTCCCCCCCTGAGGCTGAGAACCCACGCGCGCCTGAATGGGGTTTACGGAGCAAAGTGGGTTACGTTATTTCCCAAGGTGGGAGAGACATACCACATTGATGACTCCTCCACTCAATCAGATTTGACCTTCTGCCTCATCCTCCTCCTCCTCCTCCCGCCTCGCACTCCTCCTCTACCAACCGCTCCTCTTCCTCCACCTATTTCTTCTCCTCCTCCATGCTCCACCTCTTCATTCAGCGTGTAATTCATGACCAATCCTACTTGAGCCTCCCAGCCCCTCGGTCTCTAGAAGTGTGTCTCTCTCTC
>NC_082386.1:11507042-11714070 GCF_031168955.1 Gadus macrocephalus
GAGAGGGGGGAGAGAGAGAGAGAGAAACCAGTGTAAATTAGTTAGCATGAGAGCGATGGTCCGTTCAGGGGTCCGCATCTCCCCCTGACAACCTGCCCTTTCTTCCCTGCAGTCGGGGATCTTCAGCATGAACGCCTGCGAGGAGGGCTTCGCCACGGGGGGCCGGGACGGCTGCGTCCGCCTCTGGGACCTCAACTTCAAACCAATTACTGTCATCGATCTCAGGGAGACGGACCAGGGATACAAAGGTTTGTCCGCTTCCTGCAGACTTCAATAAAAACAGGCAAAAAACAGGAAAAAAGAAGGCCCAGACTGGTGGCTCCTATCGAGCGGCTGCCAGGAGGACCCGATCCATAAGCGGCTCTGTCTTTTGTTTGTCTCATTGCTTACACAAATCATTATGTTTCTTTATGATGCATGTTCTCTTTTCCTCTGGTTGCGTTGTGACGTTGGACCTGACGGTAGCTAGTCTCAGAGGTGGGTAACGTTGGAGCTGACAGCAGCTATACGTGGTGGTGGAGGTGGACGGTGTTGGAATAGGCGGTGCTGAGCACAAACACCGACTCAATCTGTTCCCAACGATCGCTACATCTGCTCCTCCTTTTGTTGGCCGCTAAGTCCAAACTGTAGCAGATGTGTTTTTCACTAGTGAAATCCCCATGTCCGCTCACCCTGGCTAGGTAGACAATAGAGGCGCCCTCCCACCCCCTCAGTATCCCCGCTGACCCCAGTTGACATCATGTCTTCATGCATTACAACATGCCTTTGTACCTTCACATTAGGAATAAGTCTCTAAATCTCAACTTTTCCTGTTCCTGTGTGGTTGGTATGTATGTGTGTGTGTGTGTGTGTGTGTGTGTGTGTGTGTGTGTGTGTGTGTGTGTGTGTGTGTGTGTGTGTGTGTGTGTGTGTGTGTGTGTGTGTGTGTGTGTGTGTGTGTGTGTGTGTGTGTGTGTGTGTGCTTGTGTATACATGAATGTGTTTGTACGGGTGTGTTTGGGTGTGTGTGCATGATGCGTATTTGTGTGTGTGTGTGTGTGTGCGTGTGTGTGTACGATGCATGTATGTGTATGTGTGTGTGTGCGTGTGTGTGTACGATGCATGTATGTGTGTGTGTGTGTGTGTGTGTCCAGGCCTGTCGGTGCGCAGCGTGTGCTGGCGTGGGGACCACATCCTGGTGGGCACCCAGGACAGTGAGATCTTCGAGGTGGTGGTCCACGACCGCAACAAGCCCTTCCTCATCATGCAGGGGCACTGTGAGGGGGAGCTGTGGGCCCTGGCCGTCCACCCCACCAAGCCTCTGGCCATGACGGGCAGCGACGACCACTCCGTCAGGTGAGGGATCAGCTGTGGGCGGCATGGGGCTCAGGAGGTAGAGCGGTAAACGGAAGGCTCCTAGTTCGATCCCCGGCTCCTCCCACTTTTGACACTAAGTGTCAAGAGACACTAGTGAGACACACTAGTGACAATTTTTTTTATTTATACCGCTTTGAGTGGCCACTGGTTAGAAAAGAACGGCATAAATACAGTACACTTAGGATTTTCCATGTTGTGGACGATGAGCTCCCCTCACACCGTGGTGGAGCCCAAGCGGCCCTTTGGCTCGGCCCTTAATTCAGCCTCTCAGGGGGCCCTTCAGCTTATGAGGGACCTTAATAAGGTTGACTTTTAATCAGTGAAGTAAAAAGGGAGTGCTGTAAAAGTGTTTGTTAGTACGTAGCGCAAGCATATGAGGCTGTTGCTTGTTAGCCGTTTAAAACCTGCACAATTTCACCTCTCTACTGCAGCTCTTTAATCTGTTTGAAATTGTCTGAACTACAGAGGTTCAAAAGAATAAAACGCCTCCGGGACTTTCACAACAACACTCAAGTATTTGTTGGTTTAAATAAGGTGAAATCATTCTGGTGTTTCTGTAGTATATAATAGTTTTGACAAGAACGTTTTTGGACGGAAGTTATAGCTACAGCTCAACCCCTAGAGATAGTGTAAGTTTGAACCACATATCATCGTTCCACTCACACGCTCGCTGACCTCTGACCTGGTGTGTGCAGGATGGTTCATTTGGATACAGCTCCACACACACACACACACACACACACACACACACACACACACACACACACACACACACACACACACACACACACACACACACACACACACACACACACACACACACACACACACACACACACACACAGGATGACCCCTGACCTGGTGTGTGTAGGATAGGTTAATTTAGGTTTCAGCTCCACACGCTCACTGACCCCTGACCTGGTGTGTGTGGGATAGGTTCAGTTAGGATACTCTCCAAACACGTGTGGGCCGACCCCTGACCCCTGACCCGGTGTGTGTCCACAGGATCTGGAGTCTGATCGACCACGCCCTGATTGCCCGCTGCAACATGGAGGAGCCCATCCGCTGCGCCGCGGTCAGCACCGACGGCATCCACCTGGCGCTGGGCATGAAGGACGGCTCCTTCACCGTGCTGCGGGTCAGGTGGGGAGCCGCGCGCCGCAACCCTCAGGCTAGCAGAGAGCATATCGTTAGCCTGGTAGCATCACGCACACACACACACACACACACATACATACATACATACATACATACATACATACATACATACATACATACATACATACATACATACATACATACATACATACATACATACATACATACATACTGTGCCATAAGTCATATTTTAAGGTTCATCTTGTATATAGCGTAAAAAAACCCTGAGTCAATTAGATGACTTGTAGGCCTTTAGTGATTACGGAATGTAAAAAGCACCCAGATTGGTTAAGGATAAAGCCAATGAGGCACAGTGAATCATTAGGGCTAGGAGAGTAGAGTTAGGTTAGTTATCACAATTTGTCCAAAAAGTATTACTTAGGTAATTATGCAATGAGGCTAACAATAAGCAAATAAATGACACTGAAGGAAAACGGTTTTCTTAGAATGTTTCTGTACAAAAATTAAATCAAGCTTCGGAAATGTTTTATTTTTCGGGATTCCTTCCGCCTCCATTTTGGCGTTTTTTGTCTCCCCTTGTCGACATGTTCAAACATTGTTTCGTTGTGCTTCCCAGGGACATGACGGAGGTGGTGCACATCAAGGACCGCAAGGAGGCGGTGCACGAGTTGAAGTACTCCCCCGACGGGGCCCACCTGGCCGTGGGCTCCAACGACAGCTCGGTGGACGTGTACGGCGTGGTGCAGCGGTACAAGAAGGTGGGCGAGTGCCTGGGCGCCACCAGCTTCATCACGCACATGGACTGGTCCACCGACAGCAAGTTCCTGCAGACCAACGACGGCAGCGGCCGCAGGCTCTTCTACCGGATGCCCGGTGAGTTCACAGTTGAAGTGAACTCAGTTGTGTGTGTGATCTTATGTGTGTGTGTGTGTGTGATCGTGTGTGTGTGCGTGTGTGTGTGTGTGTATGATCGTGTGTGTGTGTGTGTGTGTGTGTGTGTGTGTGTGTGTGTGTGTGTGTGTGTGTGTGTGTGTGTGTGTGAACATGGAAGTGAACAAGCGAGTTCACGTCCATTACAACCGGGATCAAAAGCGACTTAAACCGATGTACTTAAAAGTACATTTGTCGGAAGAAAGAGAAACAATCAATCGCTGTCGGTACAGTGAGGATTTTCCTAGAACCAAAGCACTGACAATCGCTAGGTAAACCCATTCCGCGTGTACAACAAAGATAAGATGCTACACAGTGCTAAGTACTATTTTTAAGAACCAGGACATGCACCATACAATCAGTGCATAGAGGGATGTGTATGGGGGGGGGGGGGGGGGGGGGGTAAGGAGGAGGCTCATCATTATAACTCTTCATTAGTCGATGATGGTGTAATTGTGATGCATAGAGTTAAAGGTACAGTCCGTGGGCATTTAGTGGCATCTGGCGGAACGGACTTGACAGAAATGTAATGTTAATTTATAATAATATAAAATTTCTTTCAATAAGTGTATTGTCCCATGAAAATAAGGAGGGGGCTGATTCAGAGGGATTTAAATGCTACATACTGCATCTTTAAATGTGTTGCATCATATACATTTACTATGGTCAATAAAACACTGCACTATTAATAGATTATTGATTATTTTCTGAAACCAAAATGGCCAACGTAATGTTTTCCATATCGGGTTCATACTGTGCAGAACATTTATCGATTCTAGACTCAAATCACATGCACTCTGATGCAAGTCCAATACATTCCCATAATAACATATCAGGAGAAGATAAGAATACCCCAAATCTGCTACTGCACGAGACGATGAAGAGCCCGGTTCCTCCCTCCTTCCCCAGGGGGCAAGGAGGTCTCCAACCGAGAGGAGCTGAAGCTGCTCCAGTGGTCTTCCTGGACCTGCGTCCTGGGCCCCGAGGTGAACGGCATCTGGCCCAAGTACTCTGAGATCAACGACATCAACTCTGTGGACGCCAACTTCAGCAACCAGGTGCTGGTCACGGCGGACGACTACGGCATGGTGAAGCTGCTCCGGTACCCGTGTGTGAGGAAAGGTATGAGGAGATCCATGTTACCCAGGGGCGTGCTCCCCAACCTTTAGGACGCCACAGACGCTGAACTAGGGAAGCAGGCCTGTCTGGTCTCTCTCTTGGTCACCAATTAATCTGGCCACCCGTTGTTCCCCAGGGGCGAAGTTCAAGAAGTATCTGGGGCATTCGGCCCACATTACCAACGCCCGCTGGTCACATGACTACCAGTGGGTGATCACTATTGGGGGAGCCGACCACTCCGTGTTCCAGTGGAGGTTTGTTCCCGAGAGGAAAACCAAAGAGACTCTGCACATAGCGCCGCAAGGTAAAGAACAAACGCACGCAGGCACGAACGCAGGCACGCACGCGTGCACGCTCGCACACACGCACGCATACACACACACACACATGATCACACAGCCACACACGCACACACACGCGCACACACACACACACACACACACACACACACACACACACACACACACACACACACACACACACACACACACACACACACACACACACACACACACACACACACACACACACACACACACACACACACACACACACACAATCATCAGTCATAGACGATTCTGAAGGAGGATCCATCTCATATGGTCAGTAGATCGGTCCCTATCCTTGTGGGACAGCAAATGACCAGCGGACAATCTGAGGGCTCGACACTGATAGGTAGTGCTCAGTAAGCACTGGTCTGGGGTCTGCTGTAGGCGTGCTGACCAGGCATATCTGCTGATGAAAAGGCTTTATTGATGTGGAGCCATTCATCACTCATCATCATCGTCATTTTGGGCCATAAAGTGTGTAGGGAAACTCCTGACTGGCTATCAGAGACTTGCATTAATCATGAAGAGTACTGTGGTGATGTTTCACCGATATTTAACTCACCAGGTATAAAACACACACACACGCACATGCACGTGTTCTCGAGTATCCCAGTCTGTTGTGATTGGTCAGCACGCCCACGCTGTTGTGATTGGTCGAACGCTTTGCACATGTGTCTGTAAATTCATACCCCCGAGACGTTGTAAACCTTGCGGGTCGCCGGGAGGCACGACTTCTGCAATTCAGCACTGCCCACTGCACACAGTCTGACGTCACACTATTACGGAAGTAAACAACACACACACACACACACACACACACACACACACACACACACACACACACACACACACACACACACACACACACACACACACACACACACACACACACACACACACACACACACACACACACACACACACATCTCTGTGTAATTGACGACGGTGTCCGGGGCACTGTGAGGTATCTTCTTAAAAGTATTCGAAGCGAACGGGCAATCCCATGAATGAAGACAAATCCAATCCGAGTGTCTGTGAGCGATGGCTCTTTATTCCTCCTGCCTGGCTCTCCCCCAAACGCCCAGCTCCTCCGTCTAATTCTCCTAATGGGACGTGGGAGCAGCCGGGGCTGCTCCCCACTCCCTCCGTGGCTGTCTGTCTTGTCCTGCCAGGGCTCGCTCCTCGCCGTGTCAGCGTTTCTCTTTTTCTTTTTCAGCGTTTCAATTTTCTAATTGTCTTAAGTGATGTGACCCCGAGTCACCGCGCACACGCACTCACGTACACACGCGCACACACGCACGCACGGCACACACGCATGCACGCACTCACAAACACACAAACACAAACATGCTTGTATGTGCGTCTCACACACTCACTCACTCACTCACTTACTAACTCAATCAACCACACACAAACACGCACACATGCACACACACACAGACACACACACACACACACAAACACACAGACTCATGTTCATACAGAGATACATGCAACTCTTGCGATAGAATTGATGCAAGAGTTCTATAACACCAATTCTTTATTCAACTGAAGCAAACGTTTGGCCCAACTGGTACATGGTCGGTGGGATTGAAGGTTCTGAAATTCTGTCCTCCTCCTCCTCCTCTCTCTTCTTCTGCTCTGCAGAGACCCTGGCCGACTCGTACAGTGAGGAGTCCGACTCCGACCAATCAGACGTACCGGAGATGGACTCGGAGATCGAACAAGAGACACAGCTAACGTACCGCAGACAGGTCAGCCATTATCTCGGTTTGAGTCCATCGGACTCTAACTGCCACTCTCTGTCCGGACAATAGACAGCTGGGAAGGATCAGAAACAAAATGGTGTGTGTGTGTGTGTGTGTGTGTGTGTGTGTGTGTGTGTGTGTGTGTGTGTGTGTGTGTGTGTGTGTGTGTGTGTGTGTGTGTGTGTGTGTGTGTGTGTGTGTGTGTGTGTGTGTGTGGGTTCTCAGGTTTACAAAGAAGACCTACCTCAGCTCAAAGAGCAGTGCAAGGAGAAGCACAGAGCGATGGCCATGAAGAAGAGGGAGAAAGCCCCGGGCAACGGAGTCAAACTCCACTTCATCCATGGGTACGACCCCTCCGCCAACTCAGAGCAAACACAAATATATGACAGTTAACGCACGTAAAACACGGTCATTCAGTCGAAAATAACACGCTATGAATCAAATTAATGAAATGATCGACCACCCACTGTTTCTCACTGCCACATCATCTTATGGCCACATCTATTCTAAACGACCCTACTCTATTCTGTTACGTTCTATTATGTTTTATTGTGTTTTTATTTTGTTTTATTGTGTAATATTCCACTCTACCCTGCTCCATTCTGTTTATTTATTTTATTCTATTGTATTCTATTCTACTATACTGTTCTACCCCACTCTAATCTGATTATTTTATAACCTCTGATAGACCATGTGTCTTGGAATGCCCCGTACACTGTTATACTCTTGACTGTATGCGTGTGTGGGATGGATGCTCAGCTACAGGGGCTACGACTGCCGCAGCAACCTGTTCTACACCCAGACGGGGGAGATTGTGTACCACGTGGCCGCCGTTGGGGTGGTGTACAACCGGCAGCAGAACACGCAGCGCTTCTACATGGGCCACGACGACGACATCCTCTGCCTGGCTATCCACCCCCTCAAGGACTACGTAGCCACGGGACAGGTACGTAGCCTAGCCTAGCTTAGCCTAGTCTAGCGTAGGGACAGGTTGATAGAGTCACCTTGTTTAGCCTAGCCTAGCTTAGCCTACGCTAGGCTAGGCTAAATATGGGTTTTAGAATCTCCTCACCCAAGAACGACACATATCTTGGACATATCTGTAGTCAATGCTGATCAATGGGGAGGTCAATAATGCAATCAATAAAAGTACATCCTATGACATTCTGGGTAGCCAATGTTATTATTCTACAAATAAAATTCTGGCAAGCCCGTGCCACTCTTTTGGTTTACTGGAATCTTAGTCAAACTCCCCACCAGCCCAGCTCCGCTAGTCCGCGTCACACAGTTTGACAGCAAGTCAGAGTGGACAGAACTTAACGAGCCTTTTGCATTCTGAACGTCTCCTTCCTGCTACCTGGGAGTTGGGTCGATCTCACACACTGGAACTTTACCTCTGTCTCATCCTGACCCAGGTTGAGTTGGGTTGAAATATTAAGTTTCAGGTGGACGTTCAATTCTCCTGTGTTTGCTTCTGTGTTTGGTTTTGTGCAGGTTGGCCGTGATTCATCTGTTCATATCTGGGACACGGAGCAGCTGAAACCCATGTCCGTGCTGAGAGGGTTTCACCAGCTTGGGGTGTGTGCCCTGGACTTCTCAGGTACGACCACCCATCCACACCTCCAAACCTCCACCCCTGACACCCCTCCACCCTCAATACCTCCACCCCTCCATCCCTCCATCCATCCAGCCCACCACACCTCCACCTCTCTACCCCTCCACACCCCTCTCCGCCCTGAGAACGCTCCCACGCGCTATCTCCATTAGGTTTTCTCCCTGCAATTTAATCTGGCGCATGTATCGACTGAAGCCCCTTTCAGCGCCCTTCTTCGCTGGGGAAATCAATGGGTAAACAAAAACATGTCTGTCCTCGGGGATACGTGAGCGAATTCACAAGCCGGAGCCTGAGTCCAGACGCTGCAGCGGTGGATCAATACGGGGCTGTCTGGCCCGGGCTCGAGAGCAGAGACATGGAAACGTGTTTCCAGCGCTGGCGTCTGTCGACACCCTCTGAAGTGAGAAGGGCTTGCCGCACCGGGCTGTGATCTATTGTGTCCATTAGTCTCAGGGGCACAATGGTAATTCTCTTGATAAGACATGAGAACTTAATACAACAAAAGGATCAATGCTTTGTGATCTATGTTTGGGAGAACCAATAGTGTCTTTTCTAATTGGCCCCAAGTCAAAGGAGGAGCCATGATCTTTTAGCCAATACCAGGAAATTGCCTGACACAGATCTCACTCCCTAGGAAGCTTGGCGATTCTCAATACTAAGCTCACCCCAACTAGAAAGACAGCACAGTTAAGTCGGTTTAGTCAGTATTTCATTGTATTGCGTGTCTTTGTATGATTTCTTTGTATCGGCGGCATTATAGTCTTAGGTATTCATCTCAGCTGAAGGGTTCTCGGTTCAAATCCCATTGCCTGCACCCTGCCTGTAAGCATGCTTGAGCAAGACGGCCTGCTCACCTGCTCCTCAACGATATGTATCTAAACCTCGAGTCAGACGGCCTGGCTGGAACAAAGCGTCTCCTAACTGAATTAAACAGTAACACGGTTCTACTCTGATGTTCTCCTCTCTCCGTCCAGCCGACGGCAAGCGGCTGGCCTCGGTGGGCCTGGACGAAAACCACACCATCGTCCTGTGGGACTGGAGGAAGGGCGAGAAGCTCTCCGCCATACGGTCAGTACTAGCGGTGACCTTCACCTGGTCGTAGCTCGCTAGCCGAGCACCCCCCCCCCCCCAACCCACCAGCAGCTGTCTGGGCACCGGGATGAGGGGGGGGGCGAACCACGGGTGTACTGGCCGGGTGTCCTTGTGTCTTTAGAACACAGTTTAACGATGACCTCCGCTTTAATAATGGATCCTGTCCAGGCTAAACTGAGCTGAAATGCACGATGATAATCGTTGATATAACAAGAAAGAGGCGGCGACAATATGAGTTGTCTGATAGATGATTCGCTTCAGCCAGAGAAGGGTTGAAGTTATGATTCCTCCTGGCTTTATATTTGTGAATGAATTCACGTGTGTCTCACAAACATTTTCTGATGCTTTTGATTTTCCCATGATTTAGACAAATACATAATAACCCATATCTCCATACTTAATTACCTAGACACCTGACATAGAGTTGCATTCAAATTTCTTACCGTTAAATTTTTCTATGTTTTTGCTGTTTTTCCAGGGGAAGCAAGGACAAGATATTTGTGGTCAAAATAAACCCATACATGCCAGATAAGCTGATCACCGCTGGGGTGAAACATATCAAGTTCTGGCACAAAGCTGGTACGTTTCTGTTGTGCTTCTATCATTATTACCCTAACCCTAACCTCTATTGCATATCGCTAGCCTCACAGCATAATTGCCTAAGTCATATTTGGGCGAAAAATGTTGATGTCTAACCTAACTTTACTCTCCTAACGCTGCTGATTTACTGTGCCTCATTGGCTGGATCCTAAACCAATCAGAGTGCTTTTTACAATCCATGATTGTATATGTATATGATCTATATACAAGATGAACCTTAAAATATGACTCAGGCAATGATGCTATGAGGCTAACAAACGATACAGACTTAACACGGTGGACCACAAGGGGTGATCTCAAGAGGAAGCCAACGGCGGGGCCTGTGTGTCCCCTCCCACTAGGCGGGGGTCTGATCGGGCGTAAGGGCAGCATGGGGAAGACGGAGAGCATGATGTGTGCGGTGTACGGCTGGACGGAGGAGATGGTGTTCTCGGGCACGAGCAGCGGGGACATCTGCATCTGGAGGGACCTGTTCCTCATGAAGACGGTGAAGGCCCACGACGGGCCCGTGTTCAGCATGCACGCCCTGGAGAAGGTGAGGGGGGCGGGGGGGGCGCACGACGGCACCGCCACAAAGTCTGTCGATTTACATTAAGGCCATTGGCAGACGCTTTTCCTCCTAAGCGACTTACAACAAGTACATTTGTCAAAGAAAGAGAAACGATATATCGCCGTCGGCGCAGCAAGGTTCAAAGGGCCAAGTGCGGACCACTCACAGTTGCTAGGTTACCCCATTCCCCGTACACAACCAAGATAGATAGGATGGGACGCTGCACCATGCCGGGTACTATGGGTGAAGCGCCAGGGGAGCGATTCATCTGTAGGGAGAGACTCAGGAGAGGCTGAATACTGGTAAAAGAAATAATGAGGACAAATGAGACCGTTTAAACATGCCTCTGTTGTTGTGTGGCATGGCAGGGATTTGTGACCGGAGGCAAGGACGGCATCGTGGCTTTGTGGGACGACACCTTTGAGAGATGCCTGAAGACGTACGCCATCAAGAGATCGGTGCTGGCTCCCGGCTCTAAAGGTGACAGCGCTCCCAGTTTTCCCTCTGTGGTCCTCAAGGGTGCTGTCCCCACAACGTCCCGTCTGGAAGCCCCTCCTCCTCTCGGATCTTATTCCGTCTTTTTGCCTCGATGCCTGCGACGTTCGGTTTTCATTCCTTTCTTCGTGTGTTTTTCTGACGCAATGTTCTGCCGATCCACCCTGGGCTCTGCAGGGCTGCTCCTGGAAGACAACCCGTCCATACGTGCCATATCGCTGGGCCACGGGCACATCCTCGTGGGCACCAAGAACGGAGAAATCCTAGAGGTGGACAAGAGCGGCCCCATCACTCTGCTGGTCCAGGTGACCGCACATCTCTGCACGTTCTCCCCCTCCACCACACACCCCACTGCACGTTCTCCCCCTCCACCACACACCCCACTGCACGTTCTCCCCCTCCACCACACACCCCACTGCACGTTCTCACCCTCCACCACACACCCCACTGCACGTTCTCACCCTCCACCACACACCCCACTGCACGTTCTCACCCTCCACCACACACCCCACTGCACGTTCTCACCCTCCACCACACACCCCACTGCACGTTCTCACCCTCCACCACACAACCCACTGCACGTTCTCCCCCTCCACCACACACCCCACTGCACGTTCTCACCCTCCACCACACACTACTGCATGTCTCGCGCTCGACCCATTCTGGTGCTCGAGCCATCCAGCGCATAAGCAGGGGAAACCCACGGCCACGGCACACTCTAGTAGCTCCAGATCAGCCGTCCACTGCGTAAGCAGGGGAACGCACAACTCAAGCTCCACCCAAAGAAACCCAGGGCACCGAGTTTCAGCAGTCTATTGCTGGCTCACTGGTGGCAGTGAAGGCATAAGGGGAAGTGGAGGCCAATGGGAATCTGATAAAAGGGGAAAAGCTCTGCTGCTTCCTACACGCGTCGCCCTGCTGAGTCACAGTGGGGCCGGCTACAAGGAGTGATGAATTGCTGCGGTTAAGTGTGGATAGTTAATTTAGTTAAGTGGTGCTCCGACGCACCCCTGTTCTCCGACAGCCTGGGGGGTACTCTATTGATTGCAGTCATGCATTATTTATATTATACTAATAGGCTTTACATTAAGTATCAGGGGCCATTGTGATGATATTTTAAAGTGTTTTATTATTCATATGCTAGTCATTGTTTTGGGATGCTTCAGGCGAATCTGCAAGCTCATGTTCTGTTTGCTCTGGCATATGGGTCTGGACCCCCTCCTGTTCACACAGATGTCTAGCAGACCTGTCCCGGGGCAGCCAATCACAACCGTTTATCCAATACGGGGTGCGTTTGATACGATGTTGTACAGAGGAGCCTATGGAAGCACCGTTCAGTCATCTTCATTAACAACCAAGACAGCTGCCGCTGATGTGTAACACACATGTTGTTGGCGATCTGGAAGATTTGGGCCATTGGCTCGATCTCCACTGTGTAACCCAAATAGGGGATGGATAGGGACCTAGCAGGCACTAATTTACATGACAATCTTTAAGGTTGCCACTTTAAATCCATTGCATAACTAAAATATAGTATTATATTAGAAATAATCCTGAGCTAGTCTTCATCATCATTGTTTAATTCAGATGGTTTTTCGTGTTGACTCTGATGCTTTTAGGACCCTTTGTTTAGCAATAGTCACCTTCCTAGTCTTCATGCTTTGGCTTCTGTGTGCGTGTGTGCGTGTGCGTGTGTGTGTGTGCGTGTGTGTGTGTGTGTGTGTGTGTGTGTGTGTGTGTGTGTGTGTGTGTGTGTGTATGTACGTGTGCGTGTGCGTGTGCGTGTGCGTGTGCGTGTGCGTGTGCGTGCGTGTGCGTGTGTGTGCGTGTGTGTGTGCGTGTGTGTTCGCAGGGTCACATGGAGGGTGAAGTGTGGGGCCTGGCCACTCACCCCCACCTCCCCCTCTGTGCCACCGTCAGTGATGACAAAACACTGCGCATATGGGACCTCTCTCCCAGCCACTGCATGCTGGCCGTACGCAAGCTCAGGAAAGGTGAGGAGCACCTTCATCAGCAGTGGTAGCAGTAGGCTAGGCTACTGTTTTTATTCATGTGTTTTCTGTATAATTTCATTGAACAGCATTTTGAATTTCATAGCATCTTCATTAAGCAGCAAGTAGCAGTAGTAGGCTAGTAGTAGCAGAAGCGGTAGTAGTAGTAGTAGTAGGCTAGCCGTAGCAGTAGCATGCTAGTACTAGCAGTAGCAGTCTATGTATACTTTTCTGTATAATTTCATTGAATAACATTCAAGTTTCCATCTGAATCGGCTGCTCGGCAGGGGGCCGCTGCTGCTGCTTCTCGCCCGACGGCAAGGCCCTGGCGGTGGGGCTGAACGACGGCAGCTTCCTCATCGTCAACGCAGACACCCTGGAGGACCTGGTGTCCTTCCACCACCGCAAGGACCTCATCTCTGATATCAGATTCTCCCCAGGTCTGCTGCTCCTCATCCACACCCCCCGCCCCTCCCTCTTCTCTCAAGTACCCCTCCTCCGCTTCCTCACCCCTCCTCCTCCTCCTCCTCCTCCTCCTCCTCCCACTCCCTCACCCCTCCTCCTCCTCCCCTTCCTCACCCCTCCTCCTCCTCCTCCCACTCCCTCACCCCTCCTCCTCCTCCCCTTCCTCACCCCTCCTCCTCCTCCTCCTCCACCTCCCACTCCCTCACCCCTCCTCCTCCTCCCCTTCCTCACCCCTCCCCCTCCTCCTCCTCCTCCTCCTCCTCCTCCTCCCACTCCCTCACCCCTCCTCCTCCTCCCCTTCCTCACCCCTCCTCCTCCTCCTCCTCCTCCTCCACCTCCCACTCCCTCACCCCTCCTCCTCCTCCCACTCCCTCACCCCTCCTCCTCCTCCCTCACTCCTCCTCTTCCTCCTCCTCCCTCACTCCTCCTCTTCCTCCTCCCTCACTCCTCCTCCCCCACTGCCTCAACCCTCCTCCTCCTCCTCCTCCTCCCTCACTCCTCCTCTTCCTCCTCCTCCCTCACTCCTCCTCTTCCTCCTCCCTCACTCCTCCTTCCCCACTGCCTCAACCCTCCTCCTCCTCCTCTTCCTCCTCCCTCACTCCTCCTCCCCCACTGCCTCACTCCTCCTCCTCTTCCACCTCCTCCCTCACTCCTCCTCCTCCCTCACCCCTCCTCCCCTCTCTCCCAACTGTTCTAAATTCTGCCTGAGGAGAAGGAATGACCTCCAAAATTGTAATGGTCCTCAAGTCTGCCAAGATTAGCTTTTCTTTGCCTCTTTGTTTCTTGGTTAATGGCTCAGACAGGTATCCATGCTGTCCTCTCCCTGTGAGATTGGCTGTGGTGCTGGAGGCTTGACCTAAATGAATGTAATAGGAGATTGGGGGAAACATGGAGGAGGATGGGGGGGGGGTGCACAGAAATGAGTGTAAAGAAACTAGAATCTCTTGCCCTGACCTTAATCTTCAATGCAAGGTGATTTCTCATCACCTGACCCATACGCTTAGTCAACGTCATCCATAATCTAGGAACACATGCAGAACACTGATATTTTAAAAGGAATTGGCTACAAATCATAACTACTATGTTTAACCGCTATTTAGACATATAGTGGATATTTTAGTCCATTGATCAAACTATTGACCAGATGCTTCCTTGATGATGTTAAATCAACATTAATTTCAGCTGATTTAGTCGATACGATTGGTTAGAGAAAGTCAAATCCAAGCATTGTTGGTCTATGCAGAAAAATCTCAAAAGGTGTAATTACTGTAATGGCTGGTAAGTCCCTGCTTTGCTGAGGTCTCCACGTAGTATGTCCCAGGAGCACCCCCCCTGTCCCTGTAGATAACGCCTCACTCAACACACTGTGGATCTCTTCCAGGTTCGGGGAAGTACCTGGCGGTTGCGTCGGTGGACAGCTTCGTGGACATCTACAACGTCATGAGCAGCAAGCGGGTCGGCGTGTGCAAGGGATCGCTCAACTACATCACCCACCTGGACTGGGACAAGAGAGGTACGCACGCCTTAATGCTCCTCAAGCCTGCTCCACGCTAGCAAACGATGCACAGTCAATACCGAGAGGACCGATCCCAGGTTGGCAGTGGGGGGGAGGTTATAGTTCTGGGTTATTACCCTTGTTGAGATCGCCGCTTGACGAGTACAACGACTCACCACTGACCGCCGGCGTCCTTCCAATCCCAGGGAAACTGCTCCAAGTCAACACCGGTGCGAAAGAGCAATTGTTCTTCGAAGCTCCCCGTGGAAAGAGGCAGACCATCCTGGCTTCAGAGGTGAGTACCGGCTCCGGCGCGGGGGCCAGGCCTGGGGGGGTGGTGGTGGTGGCCCGCGGCCTAGATCTGTTCCCTGGGTGGAGGGAGGAGGGCGGAGGGGAGATGACAAGGTGAAGGGCAGTGAAGCGTCTCCCTGGCTTGGCTCTAATGAGGCCCGTGGGACCGGGATGGGTGTCTGAGCTGGTTGTCTTCATCGACTGCGACACCAGGACACCCTGGGGGGGGGGGGGGGGAGGCGGAGGGGGGGGGAGCGTTTGGGTTGGTGTGGGGGGGGGGGGGGATAAGGCTGCTGTTAGGGCATGTATCATAGGAGCCACCAAATTTGTGCCCTCAGTATGCCCTTAAGCCCCCCCCCCCCCCACACCCACACCCACACACACACAGACACACACACACACACACACACACACACACACACACACACACACACACACACACACACACACACACACACACACACACACACACACACACACACACACACACACACACACACACTTCCTATCTCATCCTTGGTACCTATACCCATACTACCACCATCACCTCGACCTCCACCCACCCTGTGTCTCCTCCCATCTCCAGGTGGATAAGATAGACTGGAACTCGTGGACGTGTGTCCTGGGCCTGTCGGTGGAGGGCATCTGGCCTGTGATCAGCGAGGTCACCGAGGTCACCTCCGCCAGCCTCAGCAGCGACAAGACGGTGCTGGCGACCGGAGACGACCTGGGATACGTCAAGCTCTTCAGATACCCCGTCAAGGTGAGAAGATACACCTGCGCTTTAGTCTCCTGTCTGTGGAACACAAAGCAAAACGCGACAGACGTTCCCTGTTCGACCAATCAGCGGTGACGTGATGCGTCAGTGCCGTTTTGTGAGTGAATTTGTGAATTCCCAATGTCTGTGAACACACCGCGGCGTGATAAGCTCAGGGCTTCTGAGGATCCGTGCCGACGTCACCGTGTCCCCTCTCCGTCCCCCAGGGGAAGTACGCAAAGTTCAAGCGCTACGTGGCCCACAGCACGCACGTCACCAACGTGCGCTGGACGCACGACGACGCCCTGCTGGTGACGGCGGGCGGGGGGGACACCTGCCTCATGATCTGGGCCCACGAGGCCGAGGGGCACCGCGAGGTCCGCCAGTGTGACAGCGAGGAGTCGGACGTCGAGAGCGAGGACGACGGAGGTGAGCGGCGCCTCCGAGACGTTGGCTTAGCTCAGGAGGTACAGCGGGTTGCCTTGTAGCCGGAAGGTTGCTAGTTCAATCCTCCTTGATGAGTTCAGAGGTGTCCCTGAGCAAGACACCTCACCCTAACTGGCCGTCGCCTTGCGTGGTTGACTCCATCGCTGTGTGAATGTGTGCATGAACCGTTATAAGTGGCTTTGGATAAAAGCGTCTGCTAAATGCCCTAAATGCCGTCTCCCTGGGCTCTCAGGCTATGACAGCGACGTGACGCGGGAGAACGAGATCACTTACACCATCAAGGCCTTATCCACCAACGTGCGCCCCATGACGGGGGTCAAGCCCCACATGCAGCTCAAGGAGCCCTCTGCGGACGAAAGGTACGGGGCCCGCTGAGGCCCCAAGAGGCCCTCCCCCCCCCCCCCCCCCCCCCCCTCTGAGCATAACATCCATCATCCACCCAGAGATCTGTCGATGGACACATGCAGACAGGAAACGCCGAGCCGTCAGCTCAGCGCGGCTCGTGGTAGCATGTCTTCTTCAGTCCTTTGATTTCATACACTATGCATGAGATTTCACACCCACTCCCCCTTGTGGCCGACCCTTTTTAATAACGTAGACTCTTCGACTTTTCTTCTCTCCTGAATGGCTGTCTTATCTGTCACTGTTCCGCACCCTTCTTTAATTCCACTTGAAGCCAGGGGGTAGTCAGGTAAGCTCATGCATTTCAAGTCATTATAATAATACATATATACTTTCGGGGATATATCTCTTTTTAAAATGACGTGTGTAGATCGGATGACAACTTCTTACTTTCGACTTAGCTATTGCTGTGTATTATTATTAGACAATATTACACCAGAATATGTATCTGCACACTGCATCCCTAGACTATTGGTAGCTGTAGAGGCTCTTTCAGACTGTGTATGGCATTGAACGGTGCATTCATTGTAGTCGGTTTCTGGGCAGCAGTGAAGTGGTTAACAAAGTACCTTTTTCTCAAACTTTTTATTTTGTGTGTCTTGCTGCCATAAAGGGGGTCAAGGTAAGGGACATGCACTCTAAAAGTGAATTATTGTAGTTGCTGGTTTGTGAAGGCCTTCTCCATATGATCTGAGACAAATGTCTAGTGCAAGGTGTTGACTAAAGCTAAATGGTTCAACGCGTCTCTTTCAGACCTCCAGTCAGCCGGGCTCTGCCGCAACCAGAGAAGCTCATGACCAACAACGTGGGGAAGAAAAAGAGGCCCGTCGAGGTGAGACGTAGGGTGTGTCCCGGTCCGGCCCACAAACCCCGTCCTGGCTCCATCTTGGTTCTCGCTTCTGGGTGCGAGCTGCATTCAGTTCCACCACTGCGAGCGTTTAGATCCAAGATGGCAAGGAGGTGAATTAGGGTCCATGAATTCCTTGTTTTCCCCGTGTACACGTGTACACACACGCTGCATTGGCCTTGGGTCTGGCGCCAACGCCATATTGGAGAGGCAAAGATGCTGTTTTTCTGGATGGAAACCGATTAACATGAGCCATTTTGATTCATGGGTGTGATCTTTATTTTCTTTATGTATATATATTTGGATGAAAAAAAAATCTATATACATATGATAGGATTTTATATGAATAGATGAACAAAGACAAACAAGCAAAATAAAGAGGACTGTTAGAGTGAGTTAAGTGCCGGTGCTGTACTGCTAGTTATCCTTCCACTGCCAAGGCCACCGTGCAAATCACCTCCAGACAGCCTCCTCAGAGAGCACCAGGCTCTACAGATGGTCCTCCCCTCATATCAGTCGTGTTGTCATGGCGTTGACCTCCCTGACTGTGGTCTTTTTCCGGCGTTCCCGCAGGACCTGGTGCTGGATCTGGTGTTTGGTTACCGTGGCAACGACTGCCGCAATAACGTGCACTACCTGAACGAAGGCGCCGATATCATCTATCACACAGCCTCCGTCGGCATCGTCCTCAACCTGACAACCTGTGAGTGGGACGTGGATATAAATAACACCCTAGCCACCAAATCATGAGTCACCACAGAGCATTGACACTCAAACAATATCATGCATTAACCTGTGTGTCTGTGTGTGTGCGTGTGTGTGTGTCTGTGTGTCTGTGTGTGCGTGTGTGCGCGCGTGTGTCTGCTTGTATGCGTGTGTGCATGCGTGAATGTGTTGTGCACCCATTTCGATATGTGCATATGTGTGCGTGTGCGTGTGTGTGCACCTGTGTGCGTGTGTGTGGCCGTGTGTGTTTCTTCCTCCAAGCCTGCCAAAGTTTCTACGTGGAACATAGCGACGACATCCTGTGCCTAACCATCAATCAGCATCCCAAATTCCCCAACGTGGTGGCGACCGGCCAAGTAGGTACGTACGCGGGCTGGGAGGGGCCAGCGCACCTCTCCCTAGCCCCCCTCCTCCCTCTCTACACTCTACACTGTGGGGAAGGGGAGGTGGCAGACCACTGCGAAAACATTGCCCACCCAGCCTCACGTCTTGTAGCAGTCAGACCCACCTGAGGGCTGAATAGTTTGGTGTTGCATGTCTTAATCATGAGTTTAATGATGTACGAATTTTGTGTGAAGATTGTTTATCGCGCTCCTGTGAATAATTCTTTCTTTTACACGTTCAGGTGACACAGGTGATATGTCAGGTAAGACACCTTGTTTAAAAATAATTCATATTCATGCAATAATTCTGATCACTTTGTAACACACTGTATTCCTTTGACACACTGCCATCTACTGGCGTTTGGGTGTTTTTTTCTGCCCTTTATTGTGTCATCACTACCTTTAAAATATATTAAAAGGATTGAAAATGACGCTCGGAAAATACAACTTTTAGAATATGTCGGTGTTAAATGCCAATTCACACCAATGGTTTATTTTGCAGAGGCTCCCACTTAAAAGTTGATTCATGAAGCCGACATATTGGAAATTCAACCAACTCTTACAACAATAGTTTCAAGCAACACTTATTACATTTTATTCAATTCAATTTTAGTTGTATAGCCCTTAATCACAGCTACAGTCTCAAAGGGCTTAACAGGCCATATATCTTTAACACCCCCTAACCCTAGCCCCCCAGAGGGCAAGAGAAACCTAATTAGTAAGGAAAAAACCTTGAGAAGAAACACAGAGTGGGGGATCCAGGGATGGCTCGGAGTCCAATGTGTGGCATAATTAACATACATGCAAGCAAACATTTTAAATAATTTAGATAATAATAGAAAAAACGAAATAAGTATGGTGATGGGGTTCAGTCCTTTACCTCAGGGTCCATTGTTAAAATAAATTAATATAATAATATAAATAAATTACTCTGGCCTGAAAAAAAATTCTTCTGGTATTGGTTCTTCTGTTCTTGATTCTTCTGTTCTTGATCTTCTATTCTTGATTCTCCTGGTCTTGATTCTTCTGGTCTTGATTCTTCTTGTTTTGACTCTTCTGTTCTTGATTCTTCTGATCCTGACTCTTCGGGTCTTGACTCTTATGGTCTTGTTTCTTCTGTCCTCCTCCCTCTCTGTATCCCAGCCACCTCCCCGTCCATCCACGTGTGGGACGCCACGACCAAGCAGACGCTGTCTGTGCTGCGCTGTTTCCACTCCAGCGGGGTGTGCTCCGTCAGCTTCAGCGCTACGGGCAAACTCCTGCTGTCAGTGGGCCTGGACCCAGAACACACCGTCACCATCTGGAAGTGGCAGGAAGGTGGGTGTACACCACACACCCCCTTGCTCCATGCAAGCACGCACACGCACGCATGCGCACATGCGCACAGACGCACACTTACATGTACATGAACACACACATACACACATGCACACATGCATCCACAAAACACAAACACGCACATTCACACATTCACACACTAACAGATGGACACTCAAACACATTCACACAAACAAAAAAACCTAATTGTAATTTAAATTTAAAACCCTGATTGTCCAATATTATTAAAATCTATCTAAAAATATAATATTCCTAGTCATAATCAGTCTGTGTTCAGTGGTTGCTTTTGAAGCCTGCTACGAATGCACACACTGAGACCAAAGTGTCGTTTGGGATTAAGTGTTTGACACTGCCTTAGTAACACCCCTCACACTGCAGGGAAACTCAGGTCTCACGGTGCATGTCTCCACAGGCGCCAAGGTGGCCACCCGGCAGGGCCACACCCAGAGGATCTTCGTGGCCGAGTTCCGGCCGGACTCGGACACCCACTTCGTGTCGGTGGGGATCAAACACGTGCGCTTCTGGACGCTGGCGGGCCGCGCGCTGCTCAGCAAGAAGGGGGTGCTGAGCACCATCGAGGACGCCCGCATGCAGACCATGCTGTCGGTGGCGTTTGGGGCCGTAAGTCGCTTCTCTTATCCCACATCACATACACGTTACATCACACAACGAGGAAGATGTCGAGATCCTTCTCAGGAGTCAACAAGGCTTCGGCGGTTGTAAGCAACCTCTGCTTGGCCTTGGTCGCTCAGCCCCCCGTCATACATTATATTATTATGATTATGTTCCAATAATCCAATAACGGAACCTCGCACACTGGTCTATTCATCTTATACCTCGGTCACAAACAATGGTTAGATATAAGCTACTTTATCTATAATGTTATCGGTTTATGATGGACTTAATCCGTTGAAATGAATGTATTCCTCCGTTTGTTTTTGAACCGTTGGCAGTGGTGTCCCGCCCATGATAAATAATGCTCACCCTTGGAAATGTATTGACCGATCAGGATCGAGATTTACCCATGCTTTGGTATAATATAAGATGATACTTTTGGCTTGAGTGTCTTTGTCACATGCTAACTGATCCATTATGCTCCGATGCGAATGCCCTCCTGTCAATTTGCTGTTGATGTTGTTGTTGCAATGCTTGCCCTGCTCTTGTAGGTCAGTAGATTAGTGCAGGTTTGTTTTCTTTTCAGAATAACTTGACCTTTACAGGTACCATTAGTGGGGATGTGTGTGTGTGGAAGGAACACATTCTAGTGAGAGTAGTGGCCAAGGCCCATACTGGGCCGGTGTTCACCATGTACACCACCCTGAGGGATGGCCTCATCGTCACCGGGGGCAAGGAGAGACCGTGAGTACCGCTCTCTGTCTCTCACTCACTTACTCACACACACACACACACACACACACACACACACACACACACACACACACACACACACACACACACACACACACACACACACACACACACACACACACACACACACACACACACACACACACACATCCCATTATGTACCATATTGTATTGACACTTAAAGTGATATTGTGAGTGCTTGAATGATATACATACATTGATGGTAAGAAGTCTTTATTTGCTGCTTATGACTTCTTAATTGCAGACCTTTGGTTTGCTTTGGTTTGTGGTTTGCACATGCCCGCTGCTTAGCTTTTGTGGGCCCTAAGCATAATTTATCATAAATTGGTCTGGGTCTTTCTTTTTTAGCAAACTTAATTTTGGGGGCCCCCGCTAGGTACCTGGGGCCCTACGCGCTCTGCGTACTCTGCGTATGGGGAGCGGTGGCCCTGGGTTTGCGTCTGCCTCAGGTCCTCAAATAATTACCAAGTGAATAAATTCATAGCCACCAAGTTCAGCTCTTATAGTCGGCAGATTAATCAACAGTGAGCGCATGGTTTGTTTCAGCCCTGGTCGTCCAGGGTTCTGACGGCTGAGGTGCCTGTGTGTCCGTGCAGGTCTAAGGAGGGGGGGGCTCTGAAGCTGTGGGACCAGGAGCTGAAGCGCTGCAGGGCCTTCCGCCTGGAGACAGGACAGATCATAGACTGTGTCCGCTCCGTGTGCAGGGGGAAGGTAAACTATTCATTCAGATTTAGGTCTAGTCGTCACATTGCTGCCACGGTTGCGGTTCTCAGATGCGACGCTCACCCCCTCCTCCGTCTTGTAGGGAAAGATCCTGGTGGGCACGCGGAACGCGGAGATCATCGAGGTGGGGGAGAAGAACGCGGCGTGCAACATCCTGGTGAACGGCCACATGGACGGGCCCATCTGGGGCGTGGGCACCCACCCCTCCAGGGACGTGTTCCTGTCCGCCGCAGAGGACGGCACCGTGCGCCTCTGGGACATCCCGGAGAAGGTCAGCCAGGGCCCCCCTAAACATTCATTCACTGTCAATTGACTGGTCGTTAGTTGTTAGTTAATGCTTAATACTACATTAACTAATGTAAATGAATGGTTAATTAATGCACCCATATTGTAAAGGGTTACCAGTATGGGTTACTGATGATGGTTCATACATACAAACACAAAACGGGCATTTTGTGCAAATGTTGGCCTTTTGTCTTGGGGGAAACAGAAGATGCTGAACAAGGTGAACCTGGGTCACCCGGTGCGGGCCGTGAGCTACAGCCCCGAGGGGGACATGGTGGCCATCGGCATGAAGAACGGGGAGTTCATCATCCTGCTGGTGGCCTCGCTCAAGATCTGGGGCAAGAAGAGGGACCGCCGCTCCCCCATCCAGGACATCCGGTACGTTCCCCACCCGGACCACCAGGAGCGGCAGAAAACAATGGAGTTCCGATGACGATACCAATATCAGAAACACCTCCGATACTGGCAAAAATGTAGCGTTGGGTTTCGGCGAATACGCAAGTCTATTAGCCAAACCAATACCATCAAGTGACTAGACTGTGATGGTACACTACGATGTTATGCTGCATTTGTTAATGTTAAAGAAAAAAAATTAAAATAATGTTGGAAAGCCCAAATGGGAAACGCGTCGTCTCTGATCTCTATGATCTACTTCTGAAATAGAATGTGTCGGCAGTAAGTGAACCGACTATACATTGCTGTCGTTGTTAGAGAACCCTTCAATATTAGTGCTATTAGTAGTTACAATGCCAGTTCTGTATCGCTATATACTCGTCATCGGCCGATACCCGTATCGGGAAGGAAAAAGTGGTATTGGAAAATCTCCGAGACACAGCCTTTTTTATTTGACCCAATGATGTCAAATGATGTCGGTTTTCTCTGCAGTTTCAGTCCAGACTCCCGGTATCTGGCTGTGGGTTCCACCGAGAGTGCGGTGGATTTCTACGACCTGACTCTCGGGCCGCAGCTCAACCGCATCAACTGCTGCAGAGACATACCCAGCTTCGTCATGCAGATGGACTTCTCCGCCGACAGCTGCTACGTCCAGGTATCGCATACACGCCGCAGAGATAGGCCTTCACTGTGCGGGGCTTATGCCCATCACAATGTTACCCAGATTTGCTCTGGCCATCTGGCCAATCAAAGCTGTTTAATCTAGTGCCTGGCCGGTTTGGAGGACTTTACTGAGGAGCGCTGTTGATACATTTTCTTAAACAAGCGAGAGGGCTGACCCTAATGTGGACCAGTCTGTTCGATCGATATCGCGGCAGCATCAAACCGACCCAACGGTATATTTTATCTTGAAGAAGATAAGCCTTTTGTTGATAAGAAAGATGTGTTTACCAACAATTGTATTTCCCAACAGTCGATCAGAGGTTGGTGAATTAATTTTAGTTTTTCTGATTGGTTATAAGTCTATCCATTCCGGAGGAATTTAGTTGAACGCCACTCGAAAATCCTGAAAACTGAAAGTGTTCCAGAACAATACGCCAGCTGGTCTTGGGACTATCGCAATCTCTTACCTTCTGCACGGCCCCCAGGTCTCCACAGGAGCTTATAAAAGACTGGTGTACGAGGTGCCGTCGGGGAAGCAGGTCACGGAGCAGATCCACATCGACAGGATAACCTGGGCCACGTGGACAAGGTGAGCAGCCATGGTTACGGTGTGGTGGTTATGGGGTTATGCTTTAGTCATGGGCCTGGGACGGGAGAGATGGGATGACATCATCTTACATTTACATTTTACATTTAGGGCATTTAGCAGATGCTTTAGCCGGTCATCTTCATGTTAACGTTTGGGTCCTTGTGCTTAGTGTGCTCGGGGATGAGGTAATCGGGATCTGGTCCCGGAATACGGACAAGGCGGACGTCACCTGTGCCTGCGTGTCCCACTCGGGCCTCAACGTCGTCACAGGCGACGACTTTGGGATGGTCAAGCTGTTTGACTTCCCGTGTCCAGAGAAATTTGTGAGTACCTCTCTGGGGAATGTTGATTTGATAGTGCTGATGTAAGGCAACTAATAGCTACTCAACCTTCAGCGTCTGATGAATGAGATGACTTGAGGATAACATTAGTTAAGAGATAACATAGTACTGATTAACTTAGTACGAAATTTAAGGACATCATTATAGCATTATACATAAATGTGAAAATATCGCCAGTTGAGACGGACAGTATTGACAGCATATGCTATGTTATGAGATATATAGTTACATAGGGAAAATGTATTAGTATTATTTAATCCTGGTTTTGGTTTCTTTGTTAGGCGAAACACAAACGCTACTTGGGCCACTCGGCTCATCTGACCAACGCCCGTTTCACAAACGGGGATCGCTACGTGGTCAGCGCGGGCGGGGATGACCGGAGGTATGACCCTTCAGACTTAATCCCCTAGTGATGACAACCTCTACACACATCAACCACTGGGAGAAATTCTGAAATTAATCTGGGTGAAATTAACCTGAATTAACCTTTTGTACTCCCTATGTCCAGCCTGTTTGTCTGGAGGTGTGTCCACGCCCCTCATTGAGGATAACAACAACAACAGTGGAGCGTTCTCCCGTGACGAGTCTCCAGGTGAAGCATGGACCCTCGCCCTGTAGGCTAGGACGGAGAACAGATGTGGCAGCTATCCCATGACAGAAGACCTGACCTGACTTACTGCCTCAGAAAACAAAAAGTGCAAGAGTATACTAGGTGCAAGTCTCATCAGTTCTCACCATGGATAGAGGGCGATCTAAAGTATTTCTCTCGAACAAACAAAACAAAATGTCTTTTAAACGTGTTTTATGATTTTTATTTTTCAAAGTAAGAGCGGCTTGACTGACGATGCCATTTCAGAAAACATGTAGCAACTGACTAAGCCTTAAATCTACATGAGGTGATGCATTCGGTTATTACTTTTCTAATGTCATCATTCCTTTGACGCTGTCGGACCATGCACTTGGTTTCACGATGTGAATTGCTTTTTTTTTTACCAAGTATTTGAAACTCTCGTGGCCTTCCTCCTGAATGTAACATCCACGGTTATGTTCTGGATGTCAGCATGCCAAAGCATACTATGCACTGTTCAACTGACCTGGTCACTGTGTCCCCCCCTCCACCCAGTGGTTTGTTCATGTGACTGTGTTATTGATAATGGTTGAACCTCAACCCGCCCCCCCCCCCCCACCAGTGAGTGACTATGTGTGTTTAGCCGTCCTGTAGCTTGTAATAGTAACCCCCCCCCCACCTCCATTGTGTTTTGAACTGGTTCTTGGGGATATGTTGGTGGTGATGTGGGTGTGCATGGCTAACTGAAGGACAATCTGTCTGACCAAACTCCTAAGAAAAACAAAGAAGTTACAAGTTACTTTTTTTCCATGACACTGTTGCATTTCTCTTGGGTCACTTTTCAGTGTGCTGCTATGGTGTATTATTGTTGTGCTTTTGTTTTTAAAGCGTGACTCTTCCCCCCCACTCCCGAGAGTCATTGTTGAAACTGGTGATGTGAAATGTGTAAAAGATATATTGCTTAACTTGAATGTTTTATCATAGAGGAAATATGAAAAGGTGCAAAACATTTTGCCCTTTGTATTATGTCTAATGAACAAGTTGTTTCTGCATACCTTGTTTTTCATTGCACCAATGTAAATATCATTTGTAGATATTGTTTTTGTATATTTTGTGAGATGTTTTCTTAAATACTAATTTAATAAAAAAAAGATTAAAAAACAATGACACTATTGAGCGAACAACACTATTGAGCTTTAGAGTGAGCTACAACATGCCAATTTAAATGGACTCATATACACTTCCAGAATAATTAATTAAAAAAATATATCTAAAGTTTGGTGAAAATATATCGATAAGTAGGTAGTGTATTTACAAAGGAGAAATACCTAATTAATGTTAAGAAATGCCGAAATGCAGAATGCTGAAAAGTATTCATATAATCCAAAGTATAATAAATATATCTATGATACGTAGGCCTGTCTAAACTAATACCTTCACCCTTTCCTTCATACATAAATACACAAGCACACACATAACAATTAACAAATAAGTCAAAGATGGTACTGTATTTAGGAGGAAAAAGATAATATGTATTTAAATATATTTCATATATAATTATTGTTATACATTTTACATAATAAAATATCACACTCAATATTAACTTCAATAAACAACATATTCTACTTTGGCCAGTGTTGCCAATAGGTATGGGATCTGTACTGTTGGATGCGGCCAAGTGAAGAGTATGCTTGGTGAACACTGTATTCAAATCTCTGGTCTCATAACTTCACGGAGAAGGAGCTGCCACATGAGCAGCCGTGGTCGGCCTGTGGATTCTTCTGCATTTGGAAAGCGGCTCGGATCAGCTCGTTGGTATAGTCCAGGGTCGACCCCTTCACAAACTCCAGGCTGTCTTGGTCCACGATGACTCCCACCCCGTCCTGCTCAAACACCCTAGGGAGAGACGATGTTGCAGCAATGAATAGGTGGTACGGGGGTGAGAAAATAGTTGACCATCCCAGTCATCCAAGGAGAGAAACATCTGGTCATCTGACGTATTTTACCTGTCATCCTCATCCCTGTTTTGGTCGACGGAGAACTTGTACTGGAACCCTGAACAGCCCCCTCCTTCCACATGGATCCTCAGATACTCTCCCTTCTCCATGATCTCCTTGAGCCGCTGGATAAAGGAAAAAGAAATATGCTCAATCACTTCTGATACTTAAATAAATACATGAAGAGCGACTGACATGTTTAAATCCTCCTACAAATGGCCTAACAGACGAATGGCCTAACAGACGAATGGCCTTCAAGGTAAAGACATCCTTAACTTTGCTTTATCCCAGTGTGTTCTGATTACTTAGGGTATGTCCTCACCTTTACGCATGATGCGCTGAGCTTCACTCCTTCATCGGCTGAGGAGGGCATCGCCGGTTCCAACTGCGCGGCGGTGCTGCTGTATCCCCTGAGACCTTCTGCGTCAGGAATCCGGGGCTGGGGGCAACATTTCACCATTGGCTGACTCACATGGACGCCGCTGAGACGAGATGTAGCCCTAGAACACATCCAAGGAATAAACCAGGTTTTAGAATGACGATTCGTGGATATGGGTTGTCCTTTCTAGAGGAGTTGTCCTGACCCCGGAACAACTAGCTTGCTAAGCTGTAGCTAGTAAACAGTCGATCAACGTAATCGTATATAATAATATTAATGTAGCATGACATTACCAAATTGTTGTATTGGTTTATTCAATGAACATTACCTCGCAAAGTCCAGTACTCTTGCCTTTGACGCACTTATCATCGCAGCCCTAACGAATGACATCTTTCATAACAAATGTTCTTAGTCCCACCCTTTGAGGACAGAGTTGACTTTGTGAAGAGTAGAGTACATGATTGGTTCTACGTGTTGTCAGTCGGATAGAAACCACGGTATTGGGTATAAATTCTTCCTCAGCATTGCGTAGGTCAGATACAAATCACTCGATTCGTTACAAGGCCAGTCACTCGAAAATAGGCGTTTCCTACAACCGCCGCGCCGCCCATTCGCCGACGCCTGAAATATGGAGTAAAAAAACCAACCAACCAGCACAGAGGAGGGAGTCATCGGGGTCGCGTGACAGAGACTCATAAGAAGCGTTGACCAGAGATTGTTGTTCCTCAAAAGCGGAAGCATTTTGCGAGGTAAGTTAATTGACCAAAATTGTACGTAAACCTGTCATATACAATTACAACTTGTTTGTCTATTTATAACAAAGTAAAGTTCGTTTGTACAACCCCACCACCAGTAACGCCAGTAGTGGGAACAAACACACCCTTGATAAACGTTACACATGGTCGGCTGTTGAATGTAGGTGAGTCCCTCTCTGTCTTCTATAACTGGGACATTCATCAACCACGTTATCGATTTTTTATTTTAGAACCAACCACGAACAATGGATTTCCGAACTGCGTGTATCGTGTGGGTGTCCCTTATCGCGTTCACCTGTGCGGAGCCCGTCAAATATCACGACTGTGGTAAGTTTCTTCAGTAAATCTTTATTTTTATTATGCTGAGGAGCTCGTTTGTACAAAACGTTAATTTGATGATTCAATGATTCCAATGTGGACTTTTTGTGTTAAAGGGTTTAGAAAAAAAAAGATTTAGTGACATTGGACATTTTCTCAGAGCATATTGATAGGTTTAGCTTGATCCATAAAGGCTCTCTACGTTAAGAGCTGAGGTGATGAAGTAGGTTTTAATTATATTTAACTGAACAGTTGCACCTGTGTCAAGATGTACCCGGTTGCCCACGAACGTGCATTTAACTATTAAAGCAGCTGACACGTTGAGTAAACCTACTGCAGTTCTCAAAAAGCAAAAAGACTTGACTCAGCATCTCTCAAATGTTCACGTGCTTCAACGGGATGTGTGAATATTATTTTCCAGGATCAGCTGTTGGAAAGGTTTCGATGGTAGACATTAAACCCTGCCCTAATCAGCCATGCCAGCTACATAAAGGACAGTCTTACAGCGTCAATGTGACTTTCAGCAGTGGTAAGTAGGGAAAGGTCTTTCAGATATGTAAACGGGCCAACATGATTCTGATCAAACTGATCACTTCTTTCCCTACTCTTGTTTTACAGCTGTGGAAAGCCAGACCAGCAAAGCCATTGTCCATGGGGTCATTGCTGGCGTTCCCATCCCCTTTCCTATTCCAATCCAAGACGGCTGCAAATCTGGAATTGCATGCCCCATTCAGAAGGAGACAAACTACCACTATGTGAATGACCTACCTGTTAAAACAGAATATCCCTCCGTAAGTGAACAGTGATTGTTATATGTGCTAATGCATCTTGTGATACTAACATGACTTGTGGTCTTTAAGACCTTTTGGTCTGCTATGCAGCCCACTTTGGTCAGCGCCTGCTGAAGACATTGTATCGTTTCCCCTTTGTCGCACTCGCTTCAGTTTTTGTAATTGACTAAAACGCTGTTCAAACTTTTTCTCGCAGATAAAGCTTTTGGTGGAGTGGGAACTAAAGGATGACGAAGGCAAAGATCTGTTCTGCATCGAGTTCCCAGTCCAGATTGTCAGCTGAATAGGCACATTCCATTTTGCTTTTTAATTATAAAAGGGAGTTCAACTGTGAACAAAAAATGTATCTGCTTTGAAGATTATTTACAAACTGCTGATTTTATATCAATTATGTTTTAAGGACTGCTCCCTTCATAGTTCTAATGACATCTTCCATCAAGTTCCTCTTAACATAGTATTGTGAGGTTAAGTTGGACACCTACTCTTCCCTACCTTGGTGAATCGTTTCCGCTTACCGTCTTGACTGAGAACATTCTAACTGTATTTTGTAATGGTGTTTAGATTTAATAGCGGTGATTAGTTTTTCTGAACTCTAATAAACGACAGTTCTGACAAAGATTAAATTGTAAGTCGTGTTGGTAATTGGAAAAATAATTCAAGTCAAATTGGAAATGGGTATTACATTTTTATTTGACAAAGGATAGAAATACTAATGCTAGCCAAAAATGTTTCCCTTCATTATAACCATGCGCAAAATGTCTCTAGGCCAATAGTGTGGTTCTCATGTTGAGCTGGATCAATGTGCTTCATTTCTAAATTCAAACGCAAGCTTGCATGAGCTTCATAAAAGCGTTAATACTTGAGGTTCAAAAGTGAGAAATTGGCTAGTGAACTGTCAAACCTAATAGTGTAACGGGAGCATTTTCAGTTGGTTAGCATCAACTTCAAAAGCTGTATGACATGTCGGTCATCCTACATCAGTTTAAGGAAAGCAGGTTCTTTAGGACAAGTACGGTAGGTAAATGAGCAATTTGTTCACTTTTTTGTAGTTGGATTTGACAGGCAAGAAAAGCTAAAGAAAATATCCCTTTAGACGTAGGAAGCGTCTCGAAGTTGAACAGTGAGACGAGCAATTAAGAAGTGGTGTACTAAAAAAAAAAACATCAATGTAGAACAATTTACATTGCAATCCTTATTTTTTTGGGGGTGAGTTGGGCTAAGGTCGGACTACGTTGAGTGAACTGCTGAGTCTTGCTTCCTTAATGTCCAGTTTGTTGTAGCCTCTCGAGTCGCTGGAGCAGAGCATTCCCAAAGGCCTCTCTGTATCCTGGGCTTAGTGTGTCCAGAAGGGAGTAAATGGTCTCGTGATACTGGGTGCTTAAATCTTCATTCACTTCATCGAAGGCATAGCCCACCACCTAATAAGACAAGTAAATTTAATTGAACACACATGCAATAGGGATTAGCCACAAAACAAATGTGTCTTGTAGTTTCTTACCCTCAATCCAGCCTCTGTGAGTTCAAGGCAATAGCGATTGGTCTCTCTTGTTTCCACATTTATGTACGCAACGTCCAATGCGCTGTCGAGGCTTTGTGACACGTACATTTCGTTCACGGCAAAGAGTACATCACTGACCACGGCGTCCGCCTCCGATCTCATGTCCTTGACGCCTCCCAGCTCGATGCCTTCTCTAAACGAGGAGGAGTCCTCTGGCTGGAAATCCACTTCCATCTCCTGAAGTCAAAGAGCAATCACAGCAATAATGGTAGTAGCTTCAATACATTAAATAAAATCCGGTCGCCATCATTGCTTTTTGACAGGTCAAATTTGTTACATGTGGGAAAGTCAATGTGATTTTTTTTTCACCCGAAGAAATATTTACTGAATCTGCTTAGCATCAGCCTAGCCATCAGGACTCACTTAATTAAAGCGTTTGACGATGACGTAGTCGTACTTTTCAGTTAGATATCGTAATAACCTCAGCCGTCCTGCAGCAACTCAACGGCGCGTTTTCATGGCGTACAAGGAAAACAATCGCACAGCTAGCATTACCAAACACACGAAGGGCAAGAACTAAACGTGCATCCAATTCACCAGACCACGGCTTATTGTGGAACAACATTATCTTACGATCTTAAAGAAAGACACAAGTACCCTATACGATGTTCGAATATTATACATATACTAAACGATGTATACAACTTTCTGCTGGCCCCCAGTTCTCCTCACCTCTTCGGGTACACTGCACGTCAGGCTAACCGGGTAAATCGTCGCGGCGACACCGTTCCCGGTCAAAAGTAGCGCCAATTAGCTGCTAAAAGTTAATCCTGCACACTGTATTTCCAACAAACGATGTTTCTGGTTGCATCCTTGCACACATATAGTTAACATGGGAGCTATTTAACACCAATTGCGAGCTCTAGAGTGGAGTTGTTGTCCCGCACCGACTCAGCTTCGCCATGTTGTGATGACATCATGGCGGAAGAGAGCCCCTCGTCGCACATCGAGCCGTTTCCGCCATGTTTCGCTGACGTCACGGCCGGTCACAACACGAGCCCTTCTAACGGCGCGCAGCCCACTGGCAGGGAGCCGCCGAAGTGTTTGTAAACAAGTCAAGCAGCAGCAGGCGGGGAGTGAAGCAACACCCCGGCCGAGGCCACCATGACCCACGGTGCGTTATACCGCGACGAGGTGTTGGATGTGTCGCTGTGTCCACTGAACACAGCTGCATTTGTTGTTGTTGCAAAACAACTCGGGAAGTTTTAGGTTAGCGGATTGTTAGC
Organism: Gadus macrocephalus; assembly: GCF_031168955.1. Lineage (NCBI taxonomy): Eukaryota > Metazoa > Chordata > Actinopteri > Gadiformes > Gadidae > Gadus > Gadus macrocephalus. The sequence continues at coordinate 11,539,113 of NC_082386.1, forward strand.
ATGGTAGCTCATTGTCGTTAGCATGCTAGGAAACAACAGCCAGTAAACGTTAGCCCAGTGCTGGAGCCTTATGACATCGAGCTAAATATTTGCTGACTGGATAGGTAAGCTAGACGTGCTAGCTTTTAGCTTCGTCCCTGACAAACACAACATACATTTCGGTCAGACACCTTGTTGTGACATCTGTAGCAGACCCTGGACAATGTAACACAGATTGCTAGGTAATTACTATCGTGTCATCTGCTGGATGACACCGGTTGTTGATAATAAGGACTTAGTCCTTCTCTATTTTTCATTGTAGGCCGATTTGTTCATATTGGGAACCTTCATTCCCTTGTATTTGCCCATATGTTGTTTGGCCACAGCTATCTATGACATTTAGCACAATGTCCCTGAATACATGAGGATTCATGCATTCATGTTTTCTTTTGTGTGAATTTCTACCTTAGGTGCAGCATACTGGAGTCGGACCAACTGTCACACATATACCACATTATCAGCACATATTTTAATGTGCCTCTAACCGTGAAGAATGGAAGATGTTTGAATTCCTCATTAACTGACTTCCATAAATCAACGGGATGACATCTTATTTTAATCCACGATAAACAAAGTTTCTCTCTTTGCGTCATCGTCTGCAACTCAGGAGTCACGGGTCTGTTTCATTTGTTGGTACAGAAAGTTTGTCAAGATGCCGTGGCCCTTTTCAGAGTCCATTAAAAAGCGGGCTTGCAGATATCTTCTGCATCGATATCTTGGCAACTTTCTCCAGGAGAAGCTGAGCCTGGATCAGCTTAGCTTGGACCTCTATCTGGGCACTGGGACGCTCGCACAAGTCCCCTTGGACAAATGGGTAAGGGTTCTCTTCAAAATAATAAAATGAATAAAGAGAAATTAACTGAGTATTACACATGCATTGGACATGTATAACCACTTTCCTTCTGCCTCTCAGTCCCTGAATGAGCTGCTCGAAACGGCAGACGCCCCTGTGGAGGTTATAGAAGGCTTCATCCAGACCATCTCGCTCACAGTGCCATGGGCTGCTCTGCTGCAGGAGAACTGTGCTCTGGAGGTCAGAGGCCTGGAGATGGTGTTCAGACCCAGGCCAAGAATGGGTATGGGCGCTGTACTACAGATGCCTTCCTAAATTCCTGCTAATAATCCCTTACATTATTGTGTATTAAGTAGGCTAGATATGGTTGAATTAATGGGATCCTGATTTCTGTCCTATATCTGCTGTGTTCCAGGTACTGGTCTGGAACCCATGTACTGGTCTAGTTTCATGACCAGCAGTATGCAGCTCGCCAAGGAGTGTCTGAGCCAGAGGCTAACCGATGACATAGGGGAGAGCTTCCAGCCCTTTGAAGGGTTGGAGAAGTTTGCAGAAACCATAGAAACAGGTATACAGTAGTTTGTCTACATTAAAAGGTAACACTATAAACACATGTTATCCAACATTGTTGTACATTTAATGAGTACACATTTGTCTCTTCAGTTCTCAGAAGGGTCAAGGTGACATTTCTGGATACAATCCTCAGAATTGAGCACGTGCCTGATAATTCCAAGACCGGTATTGCTCTTGAGATTCGGATCAACAAGTAAGTTCTAAAATGTATTTTATAAAAAGTGTATCTATTGTTCATGCATTTTTGGAATGTTTCCTCCCACCTCCTGGCCCACAACTTTCATCCTTTTTCTGTTAGGATTGTTTACTGCGACGAAACAGATGAGGACAGCTCCAGCGTGGACGTACACCAGCCCACCACGTTCGCTCGTAAAAACTTTCAGATGGAAGGCGTCACGGTTTTCTGGGATGAGTTCTCCGAGGCCTCCAGAGCTGGGCTCAAGTCCTCGCCTCCCCCTGCTGTGAGTGCTGCTGTAGGGCGCCATCACAATGCGGTCTATTTTAGGAACAAACCTATTTATAATCGACTTTCATCCCAATGTTGTCTTTGTTGGGGATAAACCAATCTAGGGTGTCCCGTCTTCTTCCATTAGGCCATCAGTTAATGATAATTATTAGGTATTTGTTCCATTAGTCGATATCGTTTTATATCACATTTTAATGGATATGCCAACAGGTGTGATTGTGATTAGCCATTACAAGCCGTTGAAAATCTGGACTCTCATCTCTTGGAACTCTTACTGACTGAAATGTCAAGACAATTATTTCCCAATGCTATTGTATAATTCATTTTATTTTATTTGACTATATAAACCATGTCCCCCTCTTTCCCTACAGGAGATGGAGGCCAAGCTCTCGCCCAGTTGGAATCCAAGAATAATATGCGAGCCTCATCCGCAGTTCACAGAGCCTGTGGCTTCTGCCGCGGCCTTCGAACCCATACAGATTGGGTGCCTTGGTGGTAAAACCGAGCTGTCTCTCACGCTGAAGCACAACCTAGCCTTGCCTGGAGCAAAGGTATGTTTGAGTTAAAACAACCTAATTTCCCTTTCCATTACTCAATGAGCCAAAGGGATGTCTTTGTTATGATTTCCTATGTTGTACGTGCACTTTTGGCCCTCCGTCAGCCCCTTTCTGATACCATCTGTGCTCCTCAGTTGGACGTCGATGGACACATCGACTCTGTCATCGTTCTGCTGTCCCCGCGCCAAGTCCATCTTCTCCTGGACATGGTTGGAGCTTTCTCAGGGGGGGGAGGTAAGATTTGGTCCAGCCTCGGTCGCTTCCCGATAACGACTATTGATGATCAGTGACTTCAATGCACCGTCCTTCCTGTGTGAAGGAGCTCAGGAATGGTCCAAGGACAGGAAGAGTCGGCCAATACAGCAGGAGGATGAGTACCGCCTGCACATGGAGCTCAACCGCTGTCTGAAGAAGGACACGGACCTCCCCGGCGGGGACCCCGACCTCTTCCAGAGCCACGCCACACGAGCCACGTCCAGCCGAGGTTGGGCCACGACATAACCCCAGTTCTGGTGTCCATACAGAGCTTTCTCTGCTCAACTGATAACCCTTCTTTATTTGTATCTATTGCTTCTCTGTCCTTGAACTGGTGGTTTGCACAGAGGATGTGTTCTTCTCAATGGCTGACATGGACATGTCCCACAGCCTGTCGTCCCTTCCCCCGCTTGGGGAGCCGCCCACAGTGGACCTGGACCTCTCACTCAACAGCAACTACTCCGGCTCCCCTGGAGTGTCTCCCTCTGGCACTGCCCATGTAGGTGCACCGTGCTATAAGATGGCTTACTTTGGTCCAATATGGACTGTAGCATTAGGAGCATTTAAATGCATAACCTAGCGTTTTTTTATTTTGTATTCAAGTTTAGTGTCTAGGTATAAAGAACTTGACTTGACGTGAGCATGTGTCCTTCCTCGCAGGCTATCTGGGATGATTACCCAGAGGTGCCACGGCAACGAGAGAAGCTGACCAATCCGACACCATTCCACGTGCGGGATTCACAACTGCCACAAAAAATACAGAGACAGACGTGTACGTGGATAAAAAAAAAAGAAGATGATTGGCAAATGTTGAAAACTGCATGGGTTTATTGTCTGTTGTATTTTCAGCTCATCCCTCCAAAACGCACTGTGACGAGTCGAGGCCAGAACTGGTGTTTAAACTGGTGCTCGGGAGCATGGCCGTGGTGGTCCTCCACATCGACCCCCTACCCCCACCCAACGCTTCACCCAGCCCCCTCGGCCCGATCGCCACAGACTTCTTCAGCCTGGTGGGGCCGGGCCGCCTCCAGCCCGCTGCCTTTGTCCGCTCTCGGACCACATTCGACCAAGCATGTCCCCATGACCACCTCAGGTACTTTGGTTATAGTTTCTGCTGCTCTTTCCTTGGTCTGCTTTTGATGGGCCATGTTCCGAAACCGATAATGGTATCAGAAATCCTTCCGATACTGCCTAGAATGCAGTATTGGGTATCGGCAAGTCTATGCGCCGCTCCGATTCTAGCTAATTTACTAGACAGGCCAAGAACATCACTAAAACACTACAGTGTAATGCTGCGTTCATTTAATGGTCAGAGGTGGAAAGTCGGAATGGGACACGAGTCATCTCCAACCCAAGTGTGTTTGAGCTACCAAGTCGGAGCAACATGGACGCTTAAGTACAAGAATACAAATGTATTATAATAATTATAGATTATTGTAGACAGTAAGTGAACCGACGATACATTGCTGTCATCGTAAGAGAACGAATCAATGAGAACAAGTGCTATTAGTAGTTGCAATGCTAGATGCTATATCGGTAAAAACTCAGTATCGACCAATACTGAAGTTCAGGAATCGGAATCGGTATCGGGAAGGAAAAAAATGTATCGGAACATTTCTACTAACAACCTTGTCGTTTTGGCCAACCTCATAGGGCGTCTGTATCGCTTTGAACAGGTGATTGGGTGTGAAGCTTTCTGTGTGGCTGAATTGGCTCCATCTCCGTAGGTTTGTAGGCCAGGGGCTGAAGATCAACTATGAGCACTGTCAGGGTTCCAGCCTGCGCACCTTCTCCACCGACGTGTCTCTGGACCAGATGGAGCTGCTGGAGTGTCTCTTCTCCTCCGAAGGGCGCGTGGGCCCGCACAGAAAGGCTCAATACACCGAGGTGAGACTGTAACACTCAGTTTGAATCAACGCTTTGTAGTGGTCGCAGTGTTGCACCCGGCATGACCTGTTAAGAGTTTTATCTCACGCCTGTCACTGTCGCCGCCTCAGCTCCTGACATTTGACACCACGGCTAATGCCGACGCATCATCCGCACCCTGCCTTCACCTGCTGTACAAACTGGCGGAGCGCAGAGGCCCTCAGGTAAACGCCAGTGAACAATAGTGAAAACACAAAGTCTGTGCCACAGCCTAGCCCTGGATCCTATGAGTGTGTTTTCCCTCCAGGGCGGGCAGGTGCGTCTGAGTACCATCCCCAGGAAGGCTGACCTCCAGCTGGAGCTGGGCTCGGCCCGCTTCGAGCTAGACATCAGCATCGTGGACCGCCTAAACTCCCTGCTGCAGCCCCAGAAGCTTGCCACCACGGAGATGATGGCCTCCCACATGTACACCTCCTACAACAAACACGTCAGCCTGGTGAGGAACCTCTCTGCACGCCACATACCGTGCAGTTTCACATCTAGATTTGGGGAAAGGGGAAGTACCTTTTATAGTTCTGAGATGCTCTGATAAGATCAGGCGTTTGCAGCTGATGTGCGAGTGTTAATTTAGACAAACACCCTCGTCAACTGGAACCTTTATGATGGTCTTTTTTTGCTTGACCTTTAACCATGTTGTCTCATGACCCTGCGGTCTTCGGTGAGGGTTTCAGTTCGAATGACTATTGTTTTGAACAGTATCACCGTTGCATTATATCTTTATTTTTTTATACCTGATGGAAGTATGATTTCTTTCCTTACGGGAGTTTTGTACTTTGTTAATGCATCATTTTTTTTTTTTCTGTAGTGTTAAGATCTTTTTTTTTATTTTTTTATATACATTGGCAGTCAAGACGGGGCCCTATTGTTGCTAAGGCGACCGCCTTTACCATACAGTGCTGGGGGAAACACTGCAATCATACTACAATCAATGAATGATCAATGCTTTGTCGTGCTGACATGTAATGGCCTAACTGCTACAGCCTGTAGCCTCTAGGGTCCTGTGTAGTGGGTGGGTATGCAGAGACCTAACATACTCTTCATGAACTCCACAGCACAAGGCCTTCGCGGAGGTGTTCCTGGAGGACATCCGCGCCCCCACCCACTGCTACGTCACCCTGAGCATCCACGCCCCCGTGATGCGCCTGGCCGTCCGCTTCCCCATCCCAGACCTGCGCTCGGACCAGGAGCGGGGCCCCTGGTTCAAGAAGTCCCTGCAGAAGGAGGTCCTGTACCTGGACCTGGAGGACCTAGAGCTGAAGACAGAGTTCATGGGGGGCAGCTCCCCCGACCAGACCAAGATGGAGCTCATCTTCCGGGAGCTCACCGGTACAGGACCACAAAAGCGTGTGCGCGCGTGTGTGTGTGTGTGTGTGTGTGTGTGTGTGTGTGTGTGTGTGTGTGTGTGTGTGTGTGTGTGTGTGTGTGTGTGTGTGTGTGTGTGTGTGGGGGGGGGGAAACCTTGAAACCTAAAACCACCTCTCATCGTCTCCTCCACCCAGGGCGGTTCCAGGAGGAACCGGACCAGGCCACCACCCGGTTCCTCCGAGTGTCCCACACTATGGACGGAGACATGGCGACGTCTGAGAGCGGCAAATTCGATTGGCCCAGGTGAGCACAACAGACCCATTCGAGCCGATAACCAATCTGAGGATCTTAATGCCGGGGCGGTCCATGATGATGACGGGGGGTCACCGTCTCGGTAGGGTGGTGCTGAAGGTGAACCCCATGGCGGTCCACTCCATCCTGGAGCGTGTGACCGCTGAGGACGACGAGGGCCCCGGGGACCACTCCCCCGAGGAGGAGGAGGAGGAGGGGGCGGCCCACTCGCTGAAGGACGTGTGTGACTTTGGGAAACCGGAGCCGTCGCCCTTCTCGTCGCGGAGGGTCATGTACGAGAACGAGGAGGTGGGTGCTACACCGAAGAGGAGGATGTTATTTCAATCATTCTCATATGAACATTTAAAGGAACAGGGCGCCTTTGTATAGCTCTACATGAAAAAACAAAAGACGGATCACTTGAATTTAGGGCTTTTTTTTTTATTTCAGCTCTTGGTGTGATTGTGCCGAATTGTTGAGTTTTAATAGTAGCATAAGGCTACGGTTTACTGTAATAAATGTCAAGAAACAATGTAGCATGGACTATCTGTAATCTAAAGCAGCCATACAAAATTTTATTCAAATTCAAGACAACTTTATTAATCCCACTGGGGACAATCAAGAGTTTCAAGAGTGCACCAAGGATTTCTAACTCTGCGCGTCCCATTGTGTTATCTTCAGATGGTCATTCCTGGTGACATCGCCGAGATGACCGAGTTCCAGGATAAGACCATGAACAACTCCCGCTTCATCCTGGAGCTGAGCCTCCCCAATGTGCAGCTGGCGCTGCCCAGCAAGGCCTTCTACGAGAAACTGCACAACAGGTACCAGACACACCAAGCTGGCAAGCGTTCAGACCAGAGAAAAAAATATATTTTTATTTTTGCTGGCTCATTTAGAATTTCGCTGTGCATGCAGAGCCTGCATGTCACTTCCTAGCAACAAACAGTGTATCCAAGAACACTAAAATCAGAGAAATTATGAGTGGGTTATATCGGATAGATTTCTCTTGGAGTTGAATCATCAATCCATTTTAATACCGCATGTCATATCGCAGATGCGCGTATCGCGATTTCGATATGAAAACGATACATGGCGCAGCCCTAATTCAGATCCACGTTGCTCGTTCGCCCTTTCCCTCCGCCGTGTGTTGACTGACATTGAACGGCTGGTTCCAGGATCAACAACGACCTGCTGCTGTGGGAGCCCACCGCGCCGTCCCCGGTGGAGACGGTGGAGAACATGCCCTACGGGGTGGGACTCTCGGTGGCCAGTCAGCTCATCACCACCTACGCTAAGGACAGCTTCAGCCAGTTCCGCTCCACTGGCACAGAGGGTAACACAAGTCCACCATGATGCTTGTCCCAAAGAATATGACCGTTTGATAAAGTTATAAACCGCAGTATCTTCTCATCTAGAATGACGTGTTGAAAATGAATGTTGGTTTGCTTAAGAAGCCAGATAATGTCATGTTTTATGTAATTGGGCCTTTTAGTATTGCTGAATCAAACCTACTTTGGCTGATTGTTTCTGAATCTATTTCAGGATTATTTTATTTCATTATATCTCGTCTCATAATATGATGTCATATAATGCTTTTGGCTCAGTTTGGGAAAAAACAACAACATTGCAATTGCTCTTCGAATGCACACCTCTACCTACGATATCGTGAAGTCCCCTGAAGACGCTGCCCTCTGTCTGTTCCGCGCTCCCAGACGACACCAGCGGCTCCGAGGAGGACAACCCCCAGTACTACTCTCCGGCGGCGGACCTCCACCCCAGGTCCCGCAGGATGAGGAGCAGGTCCCAGGCCCAGACCAAGACCTCCCAGAGCCTGTTCTCCGTGGTCCTGAGCGTCAACCACGGCCTGGTGTCCATTCACACCGATGCCAAGGTGAGCCCAGAGTAGGGCTTGGACTTTTGCCCAAAAATCGTATTCGAAGTTTGTTTGTTTATTATTCAAATATTTATTAACAATATTTTGCCCATTAAATGCCTTCAGTAAGACCTGGATTGAGCTCGCAAGGTTTGTTTACCGCGTGGCTATGGTTACCTGTCTTGCGTGTTTCAACGGTTTATTAGGTTTCTAATAAATCGCTGTCTAATCAATACTTCATTCACTGCCTCTTCCGTAGTCATTACAATATTATGAATAGACTGCGTCGGGTTCTCCGACGTCTCTCCCTCTTGGCCTGCCCATAACCGGTTCGAATATTAAGAACTGCCTAATATTCAAATTATATTCGAATGACGAAGTTCGGAGTCAAAGCCCTAGCCCAGAGGAGCAGACACTCGACGGTTCTTACTGTGCATTTACAGCAAAAGAGGTGTGAATATTCGCACTGCCTGCTGGCGCCAACTCAAAACCTTCACCACTACGCGTCTTTACTTTCTGGGAAAGTACGTTTTCAGGATTCATAATATCATCCGGAATTTTGCTTCTAAACGCTTCTTTGCCTTGACTTTGTAAGGATGCGCGCCATGCCTTAATTTTTTTGCGGGAAAGCACCTTTAACCTTTCAAACGCGGCCGAGTCACTATCACGATTTATTGATTACTAATTCAACTTGTTTTTTTGGCTTTCCAGAGAGAGGACAAGACTTTGCTGAAAAACAAACACGGGGAGTTCTGGCTCGAGGTGAAGAACGCCACGCTGTTCACCGTGGCACAGTACGAGGGCTACAAAGACCAGCACTACATCTGCTTCCACACCAGCAACATCTGCATGTATCACCAAGGTAACCACCCAAGCACACAGCAGACACCCTACTCCCTCCATCCAAAACATGGTCGGCCTGTGCTGCGGATCCTTCTCACTAACATCGTGATGACGGTGACCTTCCCAGGACTCGTGGATACAGTCTCCCCCGGCACGGAGGTCAATCTGCCCTGCAGGACTCGCCCCCATTGGTTGGAGCCGGGCATCTACCAAACGGAGACAATCCCCGACCGGTCGTCCACGGCATCAGAGGGCATGGGCCTGGAGGCACACAGCATGCTCTCTGTAGCCATCAAGATCTCAGCCCAGAACACAGAGCGCACTGTGAAGGTACGCTCCGGGGCTGAATAAGAAACACTGGGAACACAATGAACGGCTTTAGATGGGCCCAGAGGGGGATTCTCTAGTCCAGCGATTCGTCTAGATTTCAATGTGGTTTTTAGACTTGGTGTTCTTTTAAAAGGCCTCCTAATTTCCCACAATGCAAACGTATGCTTAGTTGAGGACAGTTGCAAATGTCTCCACATATTTCCTTAAAGCCTGGATCAGCAAAGTTTAAACTTCCCAGGAAAAGTCAGGCAAGATATCTGTATCAGTTATCAGTTATCAATTATCATTGTACACAGAACGCTCGTGACGGAAAATTTGGGGAAAAATGTGACCTCAATTTTTGGCCATTTAGCTTTAACAGAAACACAGCAGAACAATCCAGCCCCAGTTCCATTGGAATACCACGTCAGGAAACCTTGACATGCCTGAACAATTAGCGCACATTTCATCCTGGTAACTTGGTGTGTATTCTCTACTGGACTTAACTTCCCCTACCTGTTGCATACAATGTGGTTTTGTTGGTTACTAGGGTTCTCGGCCAGTCTGGGTCTTAAGTCCAAGGCTGATTCTGTGTTAATTTTATTCTGCCCTCCTTCCGACTACAATGTGATTATAGCAGGGCAGTTTTTAAGCGCTGCAGTGTTTTTCCAAACTATTTGTGTACCTTGCTCACACTCTATCATGACAAATAACTTGAACACTGCTATGGATCTGAAACCTCAGACTATGTTGTCACAGAATTTCTGGTTAACCCCTTGAATCCCAGTGGAGTTTGTGAGGGGCTTAATACTTGCATGATGAAGTGGTTTGGCCCAAACTAACTTTAGCCTTTTCTCCTCGCTGTGTTCGGCAGGAGCTCCTGGTAGCCGTGGGAGTAAGAGGAGCCACCCTCCAGCATAGAGTGGTCCCACAAAGCCTGGGCTGGTACGACCAGGTAGGATCTCAAACTGTCAGAAGATCCCATCATTGATCAGTAGGGTTTTAAAGCTTTTTAGGGGGACCATTCATGCCGATGGATCTCTAATTGTACGTTTTTCACTCCCACGCATTAGATCGTGGACTTCCTGAATGTCTCTGACGAGCCGGTGTTGGGCTACACCCCCCCCACCTCGGTCACCACGCTGCATCTACACCTGTGGAGCTGCTCTTTAGACTACAGGTGGCCATTCAAAGCTGTTCCGTTGATCAAGGTGTATGACAATAGTGCATCGTTGTCATGGCAGTTAGTAAAAAAAGACCAGGCCTTTAATCTGTGGTAACTAGACAAGCCTCTCTATGAGGAAGGTGTTTTGCTCCCCCCTACCTCCTGAGTATGCTGTAGAGATCGTCAACCTAAAGCCATATGAGCCAATGCAATAGCTATGCTATGGTACAGGGGAAACTTCCTGCATAGCATTACAAATGGAAGCTGTATCTTATAGATACTAAGATAAGATAAGTTGTAAAACAACAATATGAAAAAGAGGGAAGTCTGTGGTTTATGGAGTCATAAATAACATACTGGTGATGATGAGGTCATACGGGCCCCTCGCCCCCCCTGCCTCTGGTCATATGTAGGTCACATGATACATTACCGTGTGGGAGGCTTGGATGGTGGGTGACTCATTAACTAGACGTTGGGGCCCCAACATGAGTGACTGTGACCTGATACATGCTCTGCTTTGGCCCCCAGACCGCTGTACCTGCCCCTGAGGTCCCTGCTGGTCATAGAGACGTTCAGCGTGTCCAGCAGCGTCTCTCTGGATCTGTCCTCGTCCACGCTCAGGTAGAGGCCTCCCTTCATCCAGGGGACCTGTTGAAAGCCCTTATCCCAGAAGTAACTTCCGTCTGACGTGTATGACGGGATGTGTAATCCAGTTTAAAACGTTGATTGCAAAAGGTTAAACATACAATGTGCTCACGGGCCTAAGGAAGCTCTCTACCCGACTCTACATCACCTGTTGGAGATCAAAATCCTGTTATATACAATAATACAGTGTTTATTGTATATAAACAAGTTGTGATCGTTGATTATTTTCAGGATCATCCTGGATGAAGCAACTCTATTCCTCTCCGACAAGAGCAATGCTGTTTCTGTTAATCTCCTGCGAGGTAAATCCTTTTTTCACTTGGGTCCAAGTCTTGCTGGGGTTTACAATGTGTCCAGCACTAGTGATTTGCCTCTTCTCCCTTGTGTGTTCCAGACTATGTGCAAGTGGTGGACATGGGGACGTTGGAGTTGAGGATTACCGCCGTCAAACCCGGAGCCAACAGAGAACTGGTACGTGGAACTGGTATCTCTTCGGTTGGATGGTTATGTTTTAAGCTAGTGGTGGTTTGCTGATACTAATGCCATCATGTCATGTTCTGTTCATAATCTCTCGCTGGGAGAGCAGTCTGAGCCCAGGTTTGAGCTGCGATGCTCCAGTGATGTCATCCACATCCGGACGTGCTCCGACTCCTGCGCCGCCCTCATGAACCTCATTCAGTATGTGGCCAGCTATGGAGACCTGCTTCCCCCTACTGGCCAGGACGCCAGGACCTTCAGCGCCCCCCAGAGGCCAAAGGTCGATAAGACACAATAACACTTTAATTCCACAACAGAGACATTCAGACCAGTCGTCCAGTGTGTCGATATAATGTAGATATTCTATTGGTTGAATGTAAGAACTGTTGGATTAGAATAACCAATTAGTATTTCACATATTGTTTGGAGCAGGCGGAGTTGCCCAGCAGGCCCCCGTCTCTGACCCCGCTGCTCCCCGAGACGGAGCAGCAGATGCTGCAGGACCTGATGAGCGAGGCCATGGAGGAGATGGATGGGCAGCACGCCCAGGGCCTGCAGCACAACGGTGACGGCAGTTCATCACTGGGCACAGAGGCACACACCAGCTCCTTTGGTACCGTGGTTGGTACTAAAACGCTCAGCATCTCTGCTAAACCGTTGTTTGTTTGTTTCCCAATCCCGCACAGGTGTTCACGAGACGTTCCATCAAGACCACGACCCGCCTCGCTCGGACCTCTTCCTGTTTCCCGACGAGAGCGGGAACCCCACCCAAGAGTCGAGCCCCTCCTACCCGGCCCTCCACTCGCCCCTCATCACCCCCGTCCCCAACCCGGCCCAGGAGGCGGACGATTTCTGCATCCTGGACACGCCCGGTTCCAGAGGAGATGTAGGCCCAGCCACTGATCATTAGAACACCTGACTGAGTCATCCCCCGCTCAGCGGCTGATGCTGCAACAGCGTGCTGATTAGCAGCAGCGTGCTGCCACTAGAGATGATCCGAATGATCAAATGTAACGCTGAGTATGTGATGACTTGGCGACATCATAATCCAATCACAGTCAGCCCTGATGGGGGTTTGTTGAAACCGCTTTGCCTGGAATGGCATTTCAGTAATTGCTGGAAAGGTTATTATCATATTATGAGAAAAACCTAATTAACGCTTATTTCTGCCCAGCATTTCAAGGACAAGGGCATGTTTTGTGTTCAGCCCAAGTTTAATCATGCTGTGTTTCCAACCTAGAATTCTGTGTCCTACTGCAGATACTGCTGGTTTCTGTTGTGACATGTCTGTCAAATGATATGATTATTCAAAGTAATTGAGTCCATGGAAACGCAGCATATGATTAATTGTGTGTGTGTGTGTGTGTCCTTCTCAGGACCGGAACCAGGAGCCCATAGTGACCCAGCTGACCCCCAGTCCCATATCGATCAAGGACAACTACTTCAGTCAGCCTTTGGAGGGAACGGGCTCGGGCCGGGGTGCCGTGAATTACCCGGTCCCAGAAGTGCGCTACCTCATCAAGGAGATCTCTGTGATCTGGCACCTGTACGGCGGCAAAGACTTTGGGAACATCACCTTCACGGCCTCTCCCGCCAGGAGTCGCGGGTGAGAGACGGGCACCCAGACACGTCACACGCCCCCACTCGGCGAGGTCGTTCGTGTGGCCAAACCCATTTGTTTTGTGTGTTCTCCGCGGCAGGACCACGCCCTACAGCTCCCCCTGCCAGACGCCGGTCCGACAGGTCCGGCCGGCTGGGGGCCGTCCCGGAGGAGGAAGAGGGAGGAACCCAGACGTCCTGATGGAAATACAGCTCAGCAAGGTAGCGCGACCCCCCCCTAGACACACCCTCCTCGTGGCCCCCCGTCAGTGACAGCCTTCTGCAGATCCGTGGGGATGAATGCGTTAACGGGCTGCGTGCGCCCCCGCCCCAGGTCCGGTTCCAGCACGAGGTCTACCCTCAGGCCCCGGGGGCCCCGGGCTCCACCGCAGACCGGCCCGTGTCCCGGCAGGTGTTCACCGTGCAGGACCTGGAGATCCGAGACCGGCTGGCCACCTCGCAGATGAACAAGTTCCTCTACCTCTACTCCAGCAAGGAGATGCCCCGCAAAGCACACTCCAACATGGTGAGGGCGGCGGCAGGGTCATGATATGACGAAGGCCCGCTGGTGTCACGGTGGCCGGGTGATGTTGGGGCTCTAGGTTCATTGCTCTGTTTTGTTTCCTCAGCTGACCGTCCGAGCGCTGCACATGTGTCCAGAGGCAGGCCAGGCCCCCCAGGAGTGCTGTTTACGGGTTTCCTTGATGCCCCTTCGCCTAAACATCGACCAGGTAACCAACAACCCAGCAGAGTTTGATTTGTACATCAAATGAACATAAAGACCTACCTATTCACGGACCAGGCTTGTCTGAAGGTATTTCAGTACAAATCCCTTTTAAGGAACGACCTTTGCATCGAACACCATTGTTTTTGTCTATAGGATGCCCTGTTCTTCTTGAAGGACTTCTTCAGCAGTCTTGCTGCAGACGTAGAGCTGTTCTCTCCACCCGATCAGGAAGGTAAACCCACTTCAATCCTCTAAGTAACTTTGTGAGGTCTTCGGAAGATCACTGTAAACTTAAGAACTATATACTGTCAATTTCAATCAGAAGTCTTATGTTTCTTTTGATCTTGTGTCCAAAGCGCTCTGTGTCTCCGTGAAGAAACCGGCGGGGCCAGAGATCTCCTGTAGCTTCTCCAAGCACCCCGGTAACAACCAGGACCCGGCCCCCATCATCTCGGTGCCAGCCCAGAGGAGCCTCAGCCTCAACGGGCTGTCCACCTCTGGGAGGGAGGAACCCGACGCTGATGCTGCCTCCTCTTCATTCACAGACCAACCCGTCTTCTTCAGGTGAGGATCTCCAAGGATCTGCATGCGGATGATTTCACTTGGGCCTGATTTTTGTTTATCATACTCTGTATCTATGTTTGGTCTTTTATTCCAACAGGGAGTTTCGTTTCACTTCAGAGGTTCCGATTCGCTTGGATTACCACGGGAAGCATGTCTCGATGGAGCAGGTAAAGGCGCCAGGGGCAGCAACATCATGAGCTCCCCTTCGTGTTAGGTCGTGCCTCTCACTGGAAACTTTTTCCTTGTTGCAGGGAACCTTTGCGGGGATCATCATTGGGTTGACCCAGCTGAACTGCTCCGAGCTGAAACTCAGACGTCTGTGCTATAGACAAGGGTATGTGTGAAATCTGTCAAATAAAATCGGATAGATTAACCTCTGTTAAGATCAATATATCAGCGGCAAAAATGTGCTAAAGATGGTGCAAGTTGGAGATAAGTAGTTTTCAGAATACATTAAAACAGTGTTAGTTAATCAGTGGTATTTCTTTTGTAACGGTCTTCTCTGCAGGCTGTTGGGGGTGGATAAACTCTTCTCATATGCAATAAACGAGTGGTTGAATGACATCAAGAAGAATCAGCTCCCAGGCCTTCTGGGTGGAGTGGGGCCCATCCACTCTCTTGTGCAGCTGGGTAAGGACCGCATGGGTTCCCGATTGTCATCACACGCAAGGGTCACCACCGTTCTCCACAATCCCTCTTTCTAGTAGAAACTTTGGATTCTACATTGGATTTTGGAAAAGAGACTGTATTTCCTATTAACTTAATTTGTAACTTGTGGTAAAGAGCTGGTTTCTGTACCCTCCTGGGGCTATCAGTGGTGATTACCTGTGGGAAGTGTTTTGTTTCCATTACAGCCAGCATTGCACTGCAGATGCTAGTGTAACGTCCTGCTCCTGGCATTGTAGCGTTGTTTTTGCTCAGGACCTCATATCGATCAAACCTACTGTTTTTTGGTCCTTTAACCCTGGCTGATGAAATCCCCGGTGATCCTAAATGTCGTTTGTGTTCAGTCCAGGGATTCAGAGACCTGGTGTGGCTGCCCATTGAGCAATACCGCAAGGACGGTCGCATCGTGCGCGGGTTCCAGCGCGGCACCGCGTCCTTCGGCACTTCCACCGCCATGGCCGCTCTGGAGCTCACCAACCGTATGGTGCGCACCATCCAGGTACTGCCGCCTGCTGCGCTTCAGAATCAGAGCTACTTTTATCACATCTTATTGTACATAAGTACAAAAATAGTTGGTTTCCTCAACAGTCACAAAGCAGCAACAATACAAGATAAAGTAAATAAAGATAAGTATAAATAAAAATAAGTAGCAGCATCAAAAGATCCCAATGATAAATACTAATAATACAAATAAAATAAAGTAAGTAATAATAAGTAGAGAAACTAAAGCAATGGAATTGAGTAATGAGGTGTAGTAAATTGTAAAATGTAAGTGTAACGTGTTCAACTACATATTTTTGGATAGTTTGCACAGAATTTCTGCACTATAGAATCCACCGTGGCTGGTACCACTGTTGATTCTATAGTGCAGAAATGCTGTGCAAATTACAGAAAAAATATGCAGTTAAATAGGCTGTTGTTGTAGTGTGCGTGGGGTTGGTTTGGGGATAGTGGATTACTCCAGGAGACGGACTGCTTGGAGGAGAAAAAGATCCTGGTGATTCTTAGGGCAGTAACCGTTAGTCAGGTTTCCCTACCAGGAATGGAGCTGGAGCCAGTGTTGTTTTTGGCAGGCATTTTAGATTTAGTTTTAGTCTTAGTCTTTTTGACGAAATGCTTCTTAGTTTTAGTCCCATTTTAGTCATTTCTATCTTTGAAAGTTTTAGTCTAGTTTTAGTCTGACGAAAACTCAAAAGGTTTTAGTCTAGTTTTAGTCCGACGAAAACTCGTCGGACTGTCGCACTCGTCGCACACGGCACACTCGTGTGTGCCGTGTGCGTGCAGGCGCAGCTGCGCGCGAGCGAGGCTTTTAGTGTGTGATGGGGGCGTGACTGTTAGGACAAGCAGCTGGCTCCATTTCTCCATTTCTTTTCCGCATATTATAGTTGGCGGGAAAAAAGCATGTTTTGAAACTTTGTTCGTCCACTCACTAACAATTTAGTCTCGTCTAGTTCTCGTCTGACGAAAATGTCTACATTTTTCGTCACATTTTAGTCTTTATATGGCTTTGGTGACGTTCGTCTTAGTCTCATTTTCGTCATGGAAAAAAGGGGTCTGACGACGTCATTTTCGTTTTCGTCTTGCCTGACGAAAACAACACTGGCTGGAGCCTAAGAGGAGAAGGTCATTGGAAGTCCCCTGTTCAGGAGAGATTGAAACGAGTGTCGTCGGTCTTGTCGTCGGTTTAGGCAGCGGCGGAGACGGCGTACGACATGGTGTCCCCCGTGCCTGATGAGAGGGATCCCAGGAGGATGAAGCGGATTTCTCACTATGGGCTGGCTCACCAGCCCGTAGACCTGAGAGAAGGCGTGGCTAAAGCCTACACGGTCGTCAAAGACGTATGGAAAATGAAACCCCGTGCTTACATTCACATTTACAATTCAGGCCATGGAGCAGACGCTTTTATCCAAAGCTTCTTACAACGGTTACGGTTAAAACACACATCCTCATTCCTCACACACACAGACGACGGAGTCAACCATGCAAGGCGACAGCCAGCTCGCAGGGAGCAGGGGGGGGGGGGGGGGGGGGGGGGGATCGAAATAGCAACCTTCTAGCTCAGGAGGTAGAGCGGGTTGACTTGCAACCTTCCGGTTGCAAGTCAACCCGCTCTACCTCCTGAGCTGGAGCATCCACTCCCCACCAAAACGAGTTCCTTCACAAACACACATCTTCAGCAATGTGATTGAGCGTCAGGTAAAGGCGCCTAGCGGTTGTGGTTTAGACCGAGGTGTGGTGATTAGTGACGCGTGTCCCTGTGTCCTCCAGGGGATCACCGACACGGCGCTGACCATCTACGACACGGCCACGCGGGAGCACGAGCACCGCGGGATGGCGGGGGCGGTGGGCGGGGTCCTGAGGCAGCTGCCCCCCGCCGTGGTTAAGCCCCTCATCATGGCCACGGAGGCCACCTCCAACGTCCTGGGGGGGATGAGGAACCAGATCCACCCCGACGCCCGCCAGGAGGAGTCTCAGAAGTGGAGGCAAGGGGAGGAGTAGCTGCTCTGCCTCCTCCTCCTCCTCCTCCTCCTCCCCCTCTCCCGGGCGGGCGGGGCTGAAGATGACCGTTTTTATTGCACAATACGCGCTGCCAGAGACATTTCACATCTAACGACTGTAGACTGCTCGGCACTTTTCAGAATGGACGATTTTGTTGTGTTTTTTTGCCATTTGAAGGGATGAAACGTTAAGGATTGATTAAGTAAACCATCTAGTAAATAGGGATTCATCTCATAGGATATGTGTCACTTTGGTTCCTCGTGATTTGGCTTGTTAGAATACCGCAACATCACCCTCACGGTGCCTTCATAGTGGGTTATCTAATGCAACGTGGAGCAAAAGGGACTTCATGAGGGATGGGATATGTGTGCCGAACAGAGCCTCATATCTTTACATGGAGACGGATCTCTTTCATAACTGGTGGAATGGGCTGGACGGTCCATCGCATCATTAGACACCTGAAGAAGGTTGATTCATTATTGCAACAAACAAGTCATATCCAACATGTGATGTCCTCAGATCCATACAAAGAACAATTGTTTCTTCTTGTATTTCTAATATGTAATAGCTCATGTATATGTCAACAGTAAGGATAGTCACAGCAGTGTGATGTTTCAGGGGATGAATGGTCCCCTCTAGTGGCGGGGCATGTGAACTTGAGCACATTAGTGAGAAATGGGGCAAAAACCTAAAGGTTAAATTATTATTGTGGCGCCTGTGACTACTGCTGGCCAAAGTCAAAATTTCATGCTAGCTGCTTTTCTAATTGAAACGGATTCGAGAATCCCTTTTCATTTTTATTTTAATATTATTATCCTCGTCAGTTTGCCACTCACAATTCTCAATTGTTGATCCAAAACGAAAGCTTACTCTGCATCAGTTGAAGACCTGTACCAAAGTCTTAATATCGTGCTTACTGATTTTTAAGTTGGTTGAAATGTTGAAATTGAACTTTACGCTTTGTGATCCGCAGTCTTTGAACCTGCTCTGTTTCTTGTTGTAAATAAGTGTACAGGTGATTTCTGTTATTTGTATTAAAGGCATGAATGGTTAAATTAAAAACGGACATGACAAATCGATTTGAAGCTTGATTTGAAGTATTGCTAGTTGTTACAAGTTGTATCCCAGTTTAGATCATGTAAGGACTAAACATTTCAGCATAGGGTCTGTTGTCAACAGAACGTATTTTGTTATGTGTGGAGGGGTAGCTAGCAGCAGGTTGTGAAGTCAGGCGTTGCCATGGTGGTAGCCAGCAGTGAAGTCTTTAAAATTGTGATACGTAAGATAGTGTAATAAAAGTTGGTGGATGAACCGGTCATTTCCCGGAGATGGTTGACCTTACTATTGACTTGAACTCGTTTTCTTTTGAATCTTCTCTCGGCGACGACGAGAAAGAACTCGAAGTTATTCGTGCGCGATCTAATCAGCTCACGATATGTGGCTGCGCACATGCTGCGTTTTTATGCAGACTCTCTCATTCACTGAGGTACGTTATCGTTGTACTAAAGGAACGTGATAATACCGTATGGTAAATACATGGAATGCTTATTATGGGTCCAAAAAATCTGCAGGAACCCTGTTGTATTCGTTAGTATTATTTTGCTTTTTCATATCAGAGAGAATGCCAAACGCCATCATGAGTCAGGCGGCAACATGAACGACCTGACGTTACGCGTCGGGATCCTCGGACTAGGACGCATCGGGAAGCAGCTTCTAACATCACTTCTGGAGACCACTGGGATGCATCCTACTCAGATTAACATATCTACTCGAAGACCCGAAAGTTCCGGTGCATAACCCTCCTACCGAATACCAAATAATGGGGACTTTGTCGACATGCTTTTAATGGGTTTCTAACTGTTTTCCAGCGGACTGCTCGCAGAGAGGAGTGGAGTGTTACTTTGACAACATCAGGCTGGCCGCCTGGGCGGACGTGCTGTTCCTGTGCTTCCTGCCCTGCAACCTGGCCTCGGTCGGGGCGGACCTGCGCACGCATCTGCCAAAGCACTGCCTGGTGTACAGCTTCATCACTGCGGTGCCTCCCAAAAGGTACACACACACACACACACACACACACACACACACACACACACACACACTTAATATGGCTCCAACTATTACTTCTCTCTTTCAGATTGGCAAATATTCTCGGGCACAGCTTCATTCTAAAGCCACAGTACGACTTTGTCACTGGAGAGACGACAGATTTGTGGAAGTCTTCATATGGAATCGCCAGTGCTTTAAGAGACCCTGTGATGATAAAAGCATCCTGTCCTGTGGAGATGAGCGGTATGACTCTCGCTAACGACTCACGTGGCCAGTTCTTTCTTGAAGTGTAGACTAGTGTAGTACGTTTAAACAATAGGATCAGTAGTATGGATATTATAATTGGTACTGTTATAATTCTGAGCGGTTTAGTGAGATACATTGTTCAAGAATTAGTTTTTAAGTGATCATTCTGTGAACAGGTCGACGGTGTCACACTTGGTTATATATTATTCCTGAATGTTGAATGTTGTTGCAACCACTTGGTTTGTGATGGCGTGGGAATGTATGATAGGTGGCCTCTCTCTGGACCAGAAGTGGGTTAGTGGAGTACTGTACAGCCTCCTGAACATCTGCACTTCTGCCTGTCTGGCGTCCAGAGACACTCTTGTCCTCATCAACAACCTGTTCCAACTAAACGCTCCCCAGGAATTCACCACACAAAGTTACATCAATTCTGCCCATGCATCGTCTCTTTCCCCTGATGAGTAAGTGGAATCCAATGTTATGCTTCTGACAGGCAATCCAGTGTTGGATACCATAGCCTGCATTGCCTATAACATATATATCTTTCTTAAGGCTGTTGTCAATGTCAACACTGTATTTCAAAGTAAAATGCGCTCATGAAGTATAATAAGCATTCTCATAATTTCTCTTCCCAAGGCCTTTCCCCTGGATTAATTTGATTGATGTCCACATGAAGGACACACCGTTGTCATTATTTATATCAAGAAGTCCAAATATCCCAGCAGCCATCTCAATGGCATACAAATCGACAGCAACGACGGAGAAGCCCCATAGCCCCATGTCAAATTTTCTCTCTTAGAATGTGTGTTTAGTTAAACCAGAACTATCTTTGGTTCAACCAAGTCATGCCTCGGAAGCAATTTAAATAAATTAATTCAATTTCTTTATTATATGTGCTTATTCGTCGTGTCATTATTGGATTAATCACTCAACACAATATAATAAATTGAGTATGTTGACTTTACACTGTCTGTAACGCTACAATAAAATTGACCCGCCGACCGCCTCGACACAGATTCGTGAAATTTCGACAATTTTCGTCAAAACACGGAAGTATGAATAACTGGGGACTGTTTTTACTGCAAAGCATCACCGAGCCGAGCGGAGTCTGCCGCGCCAAACCAGCTACCATTGTTTCCCCATGGACTAAGTTCGATTCCGAATACTACACAACCAAGCCTTAATCTACCACTACCTGTTATATCTGGTGAGTTCAAACGGTGTTTCTGTTCTGTTTTGGCTTCACTAGTACGATTAGAGAACCGCTGCCAGTTCTCCTCTAAGAAGCGGATGTTGTCGAGACTTCCTCATTTTGCCATATGAGGAATAACGCAGTCGTTTTAATGGCAGTGATTTGCATCGTGCACTGTTTACAGTTTAAATTGGTTTGTTGACCATCATGAAGACAGTCGCCAGGGCTAGCGTTGTACTGGCCTGTAGTGGTTGAAACCCAGTGGACGGGAGCACCGCGCCTCGGTGTCTGTGCAGAGGGGCGGGGGTTATGTTCTGAGAGAAGACGGGAGTGTTGATCTTCTCTTCTAGTGATGGAGACCTTAGACACTACATCTGCTCTCCAGTCAAGGCTGTCCTCTCTGTCCGTGTCGTCTTTCCCTGGGATCACCTCGAACCAAGGCGAGGATCGACCAATAGAGAGGTAACCTGTTGCCGCTTGTAAAAATAATTTGCCGACTTATACTTTAAATTATTTGTTCCATACGAACTGTTTCTATGACTGCAAGTGACTTAACCACAAAAAAATACGCTGATTGTATTTAATGCGGTACTCAATTCACAAAGGTTTTCCCTTGCAGTCTCCAGAATACAGATCTTTCACAGAGTTCGGGCAATTCTGTTAGCGATTCCAATATGGATGGCCCTTCTGAC
The DNA here is from genome assembly GCF_031168955.1 of Gadus macrocephalus. NCBI lineage: Eukaryota > Metazoa > Chordata > Actinopteri > Gadiformes > Gadidae > Gadus > Gadus macrocephalus. The sequence continues at coordinate 11,560,864 of NC_082386.1, forward strand.
GCAACGGATTCCAAAGACAGCATTGATGTAAGTGAATGTTTAATGAATTTAAATAATGAATTACCTTACATAGTCATTTTCAAGGTAGCCAAAATGTTTGTGTGTGTGTGTGTGTGTGGGTGGGTGTGGGTGTGGGTGTGTGTGTGTGACATCTCATCCATTCCACCAACATTATTTCTGTTTGTTTTTTTCAGAGCAGTCATGAGAGTATTCCAGCTGAACAACTGGAGGGTGAGGCTGAAGAGAGCTGTCCCTCTGGGACCTCCGAGCTCTCCAGTGAGATGAAAGGTGGGACCCTGTTGGGTTATGCAACACACTGTTAGCTAAGATTCATCTTGAACACACTCTCAAACAGCCCAATTATAAATAGATCGTCCCTTAATAACTGACGGCATTAAAAAGACGATTCATTGATTTGATTCTTAATCTCGTTAAGGAAGCGACGTTATTCAAATCATTGTTGCTCCCTGTCCGACGTGCCTCCATCTTCCTCTTCGTCTTCAGCCCCGTTACCCACACTGGACCCTGCGGCCACCTGGACCTCCGTCACCATCAAGGAGTTGAAGGCCACGCTGCGGACGGAGAAGGACGGCGTGGTGACGGTGTACCGCGGGGACATCATGACGGTGCACGTGCCCACCGTCCCCGAGAGCAAGCGCGTGTGCTGGGAGTTCGCCACGGACGGCTACGACATCGGCTTCGGCGTGTACTTCGACTTCACGCCGGTCACCACGCGCAACATCACGGTGCACATCAGCGAGTCGAGCGACGACGAGGACGAAGAGGAGGAGGTGGAAGGTACGTTCTGCGGGGGGGAGGTGATAAACATGAAGATATTCATGTTGAATTTTCTAAAGTAAAAGCAATAAGATAGAACGATGCTAGGTTAGGTCGGAAGGAAAGTGATGTGAAGCTAATTTTTGTGCTGGACATGTGCAACTGAGTGATACGATAAGGGGACAGAAACGTGTTTATTTCTGTGATGGGTTCCAGTTATATATCATTTCGATGTCCTATGAAGCATGACTTGGTGATGTGCTATTGTGCTAAGCAGAAGTGGCCCTTGTTTCTCCACACTGCAGGCCCGGTCAGCAGTGGCGATGTGGAAAAGGGTTCCAAAATACTGAACAGCTCGAACTTGGGGGAGATCCTACCGGTCTACCGGCAGGACAGCCACCTGTTGGTGCACGGTGGCAGTCATGAGTTCCCAGGGGAAGGCACTTACCAGCTAAAGTTCGATAACTCCTACTCACTGTGGCGAAACAAAACGCTTTACTATAGAGTATATTACAGTGCCTGAAAATCCAGTTAGTTGTTTTCTAAGAATGTTTGGTTTGAGGGAAAAACAGAAAAAGCTATTATTCCCAAGAACAATCAACTATTTTTCGATTCTACCCTTGTTAAAGTAATAATCAACTATAGGCACATCTATTTTTATCGTTATCTACACGTGCTGTCATATGGCTACATGCAGAGTTTATAAGACCGGATCATTTCAAATGCTAAATTTGCTCCAATGGCTGAAAAGCCTTGCAAAAGTGGTGTGTCCCTTATACACGCACCATGCAATCAAGAGTATACATCAAAAGGTGCATATTATCTCGACAACAGATATCTATGGTAGCATCAGTCAGGGAAGAGGTGTAAGACACTTGCGTGGTGGGGCCAGGTGCTTCAGAATAGCTCAAAGTATATGGGAGATAATTTTTGTTTGTGTATAGGTGCACCATCTTTATTTCCAGCCGGCTTCGTCCACACCGTCACACGTGTTCTCGTGTCAAGACGGAATATAGTTGTGTTGTTGTTTTTTTTTACTTCCATGTAACCCAATCATGTGCTTGTTCAACATGTAATGTTGTTTAAATAGTGTGTGGCTTGAGCCAGGTGTTTTGTGTGTGTGTGTGTGTGTGTGTGTGTGTGTGTGTGTGTGTGTGTGTGTGTGTGTGTGTGTGTGTGTGTGTGTGTGTGTGTGTGTGTGTGTGTGTGTGTGTGTGTGTGTGTGTGTGTGTGTCATAGTCGTGTCCCTGCAGGAGTGGAAGCTCCAAGTCTGTTAGGCTAGTGAATGTAAAGTAGCAAGTTCAATTAGTCATCCATAGTGGTTAACAGTCTGGTTTTATGATTAAAATAAAAAGCCATCCCTTATCTCAAAAAGCTCTCCTCATATAGATTCAATATTTATATTTGACCTGTTCACGTTTGGCTTGTGTGTTTTGAGGTAGGGAGCTCATGTGAGAGCAAAACACAGGAGAGTTGTTATTCCATAGAGACCATATGCGGCTTTTCAGGCACAGGTCTATGTAAATTCTGGTGGCTACAGGTTGGTTTTAGCGCAGACGCTTTGTATTAGGAATACACGATAAGAACAACCTGCCGTCTCCTTCTATGTCAATGTGTTCTTTACATCCATGGTTTTACCTCACGCAATTGTGCTGTGCATGCATGTTTCCAAAGATATAATGGGGTTTGCTGCTGCTGAAGTATACAACTGAATGCGATTAAATTAAATCTTCCTGCGTTTGCTTTACTGTATTTTATTTCAGAAATTTGTATTCTATAATAAAGATGGAACATTGTGTGTATGATATGCTTTCTGTATGATCATTGATTTTATGCCACACTTTGACAAGTTTATATAGTTAATATTTAATAATACAAGCCTAACTATTGATGTCATGAAGAGTCAAAGCTAAGCAAATGTATTTGCTTAGCTTCTCTATCCATCTATTCCATGTATAGACCTATTGGGTAAGGCTCGTTTTAAATGGTCCCGGGCGATTCCATTTTGTCTCACGAGGGGATTGCTGTATTTGTTACAGAAGTTGCATTGAAGCTGGTTTTATTTTTAGTTCTCCCTGTAGGGCTCGTCAGTGTCACTATAATTATATCTAGTGCCAGTGTTTATATGATCCTCATTAGCCGGTGCAAGTGAGCTCCAGAAGAAAGGTTCTTCTGGGGAATACTGGTACGGCCTTATGCACAGGTGCTTCAATCAAACTCCGTTAATATCCAGCCTACCAATGCGAAGTGTGTTTTGAAGGCCTCGTGTACTGCATCAACACCAGTGGATAATATGGGGCGGTTGAACTTCTTCGTCCTTTGGTCTTTACGTGACGCACCTCGTCAGTTCATTAGGTAGGACCATGTATGTTCCCCTAATGCTGTAAGTGAATAGGCCTATGTTTATATTCCCTCCAATTTTAAATGTCTTAACTCGGGCCCTCTTGTAGTAAGTCGAACCGCAGGTGCTTTCAAGTCCACATCCCACTGCCCTTACCGAAGCTGCTGGTGATCTTCGGTCTCGGGGAATGGAAATGCTGCGAGGCCACAGTTTTAGTGGAGGTCCTCGTCAGCGAGGATGTGGAAGCCCAGAGAATTGGCATTCTCTCCTCTGAAACCAGGTGCAGATGCACGCCAAGTGCTTCCGACTGATGTCAGGCAATCATGCCTAAAGATATTTGCGTAAAACACGTAATATAAATTGTATTTAACATAATTAGGTGTCTTACATGGGAAGGAGAATGGATCCCGGAGATTGTTGGGGCAGCAGCCGAGAAAGGTAGAAAAGGGGTGTATGGGAAGATTTTGCTCACGGTTTGTGGAAAGGTAGGTTAAGTCGGACGACCGTTTACGTGTTCCAACGTGTGCCTTCGAATGCGTTCTGCAGCAGTAGGCTTCATACATATTTTGTAATGCCACAGGACAAAGACAGTTTCAACTGCAGTACTCCACTTGTGCAAAGGAAACGTATGTTCCCAGAGCAGCACGGCGACCTTTCCCACACTTTTACCCAAAGCACGCTGAGTGTAAAGGTATGATTTATTTTCAGTCGAATAATATATGTTTTGTATTGCATAAATGCATCAAAGATTTAACCTGTTAAACATTATCTTTTGAAGATCACTGACGATTCTTCCCAATTAGAAGACAGTGTTAGAAATGCTGAACTAATGTCACAGACTGACAAATGTGAAACGACGATTGACTCCTTTATAGTTAATGCATCCATCATTCTGTCCAAGGTAAGACGTGTTTAATTGTCTTCATATCATTGTCAAGGGAAGGTAACCATTTATGCTGTGTGTCTATTATATAGGATCCTACCTCCTTGTGGATGGTTGGTCCGAGAGGTCCAGTCATGGAGGATATAAAGAATAATAATGAGTCCTCATCCCAGCCCCCAAACGCAAAGAGAATAATCCTAAGGATGAACAGCAAAGAAAATATTGTACCAATCAAGAAAGACAGCAGAGTGGCCCAGAACTCCAACTACAGTAAATCATTGAGGCCAATATCATCGCAAACATTGTTTTGCAGCCCCATTTGTTGTTGGTTTTCATGTTGTTTTTTATGCCTGTACAGTGGCCCCATCGAAACGCTGGAACCACACCATGTGTTTGACTGACCCGGATACAGCTGTTGTGATTGGAGGGAAAACATCAGAGCAGAAACACTGCAAAGACTCTCTGTGGAAATTGGAGATAGGTTGGATTATTTTATAATTTTGTGGTCTAACAATCGGCAAAGTCACCAAATACCCAATTTCTCATATTGTCAAAGGTTACTTGGCACCTTTTTTTGTTAGGCTAAACAATGATTTTAGGAAGTGGGAGAGAGACGATGATGATGGGGTTATATTTTGAACCAATTTCCAATTCTTTCTATCGTATAATGTACACTTTCCTAGCAGCTACCAGACAGTGATTTCAAAATCCAAATGACGAGAAACTAACGCTGATCAGTTACTCAACTATTGACATTGATTACATTTGAGCCCCAATGAACTTGTGGCTGATGCAGGCATGGTAAGTTATGTTTTTCCACGTTGTGTATCCATCTTTCAGAACACAACTTATGGTTTCCCATTAACTCCTCGACCTCTGGCCCCGCCCCACCCTGTGTGCACGGCCACTCGGCGACCTTTGACCCTGCCTCCAAGGCCCTGTTTGTGTACGGTGGCGTTGGAGAGGACAAAACCTACCGTGACCTGCATATTCTCAACACTGAGACCTGGACCTGGAAGTTGGTCACTGTGGGTTTGGGGCTCAAATCGTGACATTGATATAGAGCAGTGGTTCTCAAATGGGGGTATGCGTACCCCTAGAGGTACTTTGGAGTAGTGCAGGGGGTAGCTAGCTATCTTGTTTTTTTTTTTAACCCTGAGCTAGTTTCTATTCTGAAAGCTTCTATTTTTTTTTTTATGCCAGTGAAGGGGGTACTCGACTGACAAAAATATCTTAAAGGAGGTACACTATCAGAAATGGTTTGAGAACCACTGATTTAGTGGTCTGTTATCAATGATATAAATGCTTAAATGCTTCCCCTGCTTAGGCAAAAGGAAAAGTCCCAACATTGGCCTATCACACGGCAACCTTTTACAAGAAGGAGCTGTATGTGTTTGGGGGAGTTCATCCAAGCAGTCACTCTGGGGAAAAAGCCTGCACTAACTCTCTGTCCATCTTCAACCCCGGGGATGAGCTGTGGTACAAGCCCATCGTGGAGGGGGACAAGCCACTGCCTCGGTTTGGGTGAGCACGCTTGAGCTTTTACAACAGTGACTTAAAATATACAAATTTTCAATGTTGACCTTCCATCAATCGTTACTTATATGGAACATGGTTATAGATAAAAATGACATGTGTTCAACAGGCATTCAAGCATCTTGCTTTCGGACAAGCTGGTTGTTTTCGGGGGCAGGAACACGGCTACTTACCTCAACGATCTGCACATCCTAAATCTTGGTAAGATACTGAACTTGACCATTTCAAAGACTTCCTGCCTCGCACTAAAAAGAGTCTGTTGCTATTTTGGGCAGGATTCATGGAGTACACAGCTGTGCGGTGTGACAACATGGCGCCACTGCCCCGGGGGTGAGTAGCGAGATCTTCAGCCATGTCACATCGGTTTTGGCGTCTGTCCTTTTAGCTTTCACAACAACTTGTAGCATAGCCACATTATCTCTAACTGTAGCCACCGATGTGACTATGGAGTACAAACATGTCTGTATGATGTAGATGTAGTGCTTGTAGATTCCAGTTAGTCATTTTAAACATGTTTTCTGTGATGGCGCATCTTTCATTTCACTGGTGGTTTGTTATTATCAGTGCTCTGATTTTATAGCTGTAATGGAACTTGATTCACACCACCTATCATCAGTTGATTTAAACAACTATTTTGTGTGTGTTCAGGTTCCATGTGGCCCTGGCAGTTCCTGGCAACCGGATGTTGGTCAGTGGAGGCTGCAGTTCCATCGGAGACCTGCAGGACGTTCACATCTTCAACATGGGTTGGTGACTCCTCCATTTCCCTATGAACGTATTTCCTTGTGTGCACCAAGGGGTCACTGTGCTGGTGTTATCAAAGGACAATTACGGCTGTATACTCAACCCCTCTTCGGCTTTCTGTGTTGGATTTATTCAGTCATCAAGCCTCAACCTTTGTTAAGCGACTCAGTGAAAAGTGACTTAGTTTTTTAAATGAGTGGTTAGGGTATAGACAAATAACTCCTGACCTTTCGACCGTGGATCAAACCCCCTAACCACTAGCTTATCATGGTTTAGAATGCAATATCGTCTGTGGTTTTTATTCAAAGTCTTGGTGGGTCAAGACATGCAAAACCAAAGTAACCATCACCCTGATCTCTCAGACACCAGCACCTGGAGCTCAGTGGCAGCCCCCCTGCTGTGCTCTACGCCCCGGGCCGGACACGCCCTGCTCAGCCTTGGCTGGTCCCAGCTGAACCAGCAGGGGGCTGCCGCCCTCCAGGGCACACTGCTGGTGTTTGGTGGCTCGGACTGTTCAAGAACCGTGTACAATGACGCCATCAAGTACACAGTGGATGTCCCTAATAAGTAAAGGCTTTCAAAGGAATTATTTTACATGGTGTTTGTCATGAATTGCCTTTTTTCATTAACCATCTTTCAATAATGCTACAATTTCTACCTATCGGACACTCAAAATAATGTTTTATCACTTAAGATCCTTATGCCTTCTTCATAGACTATTTTTTATATTAAGACGGATCAATTATGTATGGACCTTGTCTAAAATATCTTTCCGGAGAAAGTCCTAGACGATGTACTATATGCTATTTTAAGTATAAGTAATGATATGAAATGTTAATAAAAATGTAAACTTGCACATTCCCTTGGATTTTGTTTGAAAGACCGTATAGACACAGGAATTATGAGAAATTGTTTTATTCTACAAATATGCAATTGCAGCCGAGTCCTGCATCCTAAGAACGCAGATCAGCAGGCGTGTCGGGTTGGCAGGACGGGTGGCTCAACTTGAAGGCCTCGACCCCCACTAAGGTCTGGTTCAGTCGGTCAATCGTTGGGAACTGGCCAACGTCCACTTTGAACCTGAGGAGAAGGAGGATCACACTTGTAGTACAGTAGGCAGTATTTATATTAAGTAACTGTTTTAGAAGTAAAGTATTAACCTTTCTGCATTGTAGACTTGTGGCACAAGACAGATGTCTGCCATGGATATCTAGAGCAGACAGAGGGACATGGGGTCACTACATTATGAATGAGTCCTCCAGAGCCATCAGGATGATACAAGGCTATCCTTACCTCGTCTCCTACGCAGTATGTCCCAGCGGTTTCTTTAAGGATGGGTTCTAAAGCTGGGGATAAAAGCAGGGAATACAATTAGTCTGGTAGACAGGATGGGCAACCAGTGGCCGTGTACAACGTCCTGTTGAATACCTTGGAAACCTCGCTGGATGAAATGCTGTGCCCACTGCGCCTTGTCTGCTCCGATCTTCTGGATCACATACAGATTCTGGGGAAGCAGAGTTTCATAACTTGATAACTTATGTTGCAGGTTAGCCGAACTCTTAAACCAAAAAAAATCCAGAAGTTCATGTTTGATAACCCATGTGTATCAAAAAGCATTACACTGTTGCAACACAACTCATGCTAAGGAGTCATATAATTATGGCTAGATTGCAGTTTATTTCATATTGACAAACATGTATTTCAGGTGCTTCACCGGTGTTGTGGTGACTTCATCAAAACAGATGCATCTCTCTGGTTAAAAACGGAAGGTACAGGATGTACCTGAAGAGGCTGGATCCCAGAGGCAATGATGTCACAGATCATCCGCACCTGGGCGCGCTTCTTGGGGCATACGGGTAGGAGCTTGGGACCCTGCCTGGTCTCATCGATGTACTGGATCACTGCTAACTGAGGAGTAGAAGCAGCATGCGTTGTACCAATACCTTAAGCGCTTACATTGGAATGGAATGAATGAGTAAAGTTTGAAGGTGTACACTTTTTTTGTTCCTGTCTGAATGTACGATGTCCATATTGTCAGTGTTATCTGATCATGTGTGGGACTGCTATTGACTATGTACTTTTATTGACTATAGGCCCTTTTATTTGTACAGTGTCCAAGGGTACATTGAAAGGCGCTTTTAAAGAAAAATGTATTAATGTCAAAGTGCATGAGAGCTCACTGATTGGGACAAAGTGATTCCATCGATTTCCACTGCAGGCACTTGTTGCATGGGGTTGAGTGCCTTGTATTGATCTGTGAGCTTAATACAATGAAACCAAAAGTATAACAGATTATTCTGCATGCATTTCATAACCATGAATGTGTTGTAAAGAGCATATTAAATGGGCAATGATTAAATTACCTGCTGACCGCCATCTTTGATTAGATTGACTGGAATCTGTTCGTATTCAATCCCTTTGAGAGCAAAAGCTGACACCAAATAGGTTATGAATCACTGTAACCTTAACGCAGAGGAGCTCAGAAAACAATGCAGGCCCAGCCCAATAATAACTTACCGATGCGGACCCTCCAAGAACAAGAACTTCTGAAGTAACCGTGAAGAATGGGCTGTAATCAGAGGAGAACATAAGCACGTATGAAACAAATCTACATTTGTCCTCATTTACTTCTGGATAATCAGTTCACCTTATCATGCGTAGCCATATTTTTCCGCAGAGGGAACTCTTCCACAACTATTTAAGATATGTTTAAGAGGAGCTCAGACCTTTTTTGCGTAGCCCATCATTGGTGCAGCCAATAGAATCGCTCCCTAAAAACCCTCCTCCCTCATCTTTGCACAGTGACCAAGCACTTCGGGAGTCAATGTGGTTCGCATTAGCTACTTCGAACCACATGTCTCTGCAGCTTAGCTGCGGCGTTGCAGCTCACAACATGCTTTTGTGTACCTTGGCAAGGCTGACGATGGAGAGACGCATCTTTGTGAAGGTCCTGATAAGGTTTTAAAATGCGAGATAATAGCACTACACTTGCATTTCATGTCCTACGGGTTGTTCCTCGAAATGTTTTGCGGTCAGCATTAGCTTAATGTATCAATTATAACAGTGTCGTGCAAATCACACACTATAAACCCTCGTTATTTTGACATTGTTCAGCCTTCCAAGCGTCAACTTTGCGGGTAATATATTATTCCCCCTACGAAATGACTGGTTAAAAGGCTTGTCAAATCAGAAGATATCTTTTCCCATTGAGGCGGGACATCATAATCCAGCAGGCTAGCGATTGGACGGTTTGCGTGACATGTACCCAATAAGACTACTATGTAAACAGGCGTGCTCACATGAAACGAATCAAGGGCCACAGCATGGTTTAGATCCCGCCTACTAATGAACTGCGTGTGTGTCAAGGAGTTCATTGAATCCTGTTTACCACAGTTCCACCTGGGGGGTCTGTCAAATTATTGTAGTAGTAACAAAAAGTATTTCGAACATGGCTGCCACTGCAATGAGATCAATGTTGAAGAAAAGGGTGAGCAAATAATACAAATGCATAATATAACCAAAGGCAATGCTGTAACTGTTATTCCTATTGCATGACTTAATGCTTGTGACATTAACTTGTGACTAGTTTATTTGATTAGTTTGTCATTAAGTGGCTGACCCGTAGGACTGCCCTTTGATATCTCCTCTGAAGGCAATAGGCCTTGCTACAATCCTTTGATTGATATGTGTTCACATTTCATAAAATGCCCTGGCTCACAACAGCCAGCTCCTGGGTTGAATCTCCAGACTTGACTTTGTTCCCTATACTACAGTGTGCCCGGCAGGCTTATTAATGGCTTACTAACAAAGTTCAACAGGTGTACATCACATGGACAAGTAGTCTTTGCATAAACTGAACTGTTAAGCTACGTTTGGATACTTGAAAGGTTAAGAATGTTTTCCCCACCTTGAACAGGTTCCCCTTGGAGTTGCCCATCAGTGCTACTACTCTTCAGTGGTGAGTTAACAGTTTTGAATGACATCCATAAAATCAGCTCCTTCCAAGTGCAGTAGAGCTGCCTTAACTGTACATTAATAACATCATTGTTTGTGTTCAGAGACACGGTGTGACTTGATATCTGCTCTCTTACCAGCCCACCACCAAGCTGTTCATTGATGGGAAATTTGTAGAATCCACAACGTCAGAATGGCTCGATATTCACAATCCTGTAAGTATGATCTGAGCACAAAGTCAGTGGTACATTAGTTAGTTGATATTCTGGTTGCATAATTCGCCAATTGTCTGCTGTTCATGAGAAGGATAATGAATAACCGAGAACTCACCTATCATGCAATGAAGTCAATTATTCCCCCTTACTGAAGGCTGTTGTTTTTTAACTGTATTTTATCTTCCTGACCTTTGAACGACCTTCCAAAAGATAGTTCAGCTCAGCTATCACAACTTTCTCATGGTTCGACAGGAATAAACCTTGCAGCTATTTTCTAGAACAATACCCCCCCCCCCTCCCCCAAGCCTCTATACTTTGGTCGTGGAGTTCCAGGAGTTCAGCCCACTGAGTAATTATTGTCTCTCCGTGCCGCAGGCGACCAACGAGGTGATTTCCCGCGTCCCCAAAGCCACCCAGGAGGAGATGCTGGCCGCGGTGGACTCCTGCTCCAGGGCCTTCCGCCCCTGGTCAGAGACCTCCATCTTGGCGCGGCAGCAGGTCTTTCTGCGCTATCAGCAGCTTATCAAGGACAATATTGTGAGTGAAGTGTTATTATGGTGGAAGTTCATGTGGTGGACTCAGCTATTAAGATCTTGTATTATATCGTCCTCTTAGGTGACAATAGTTAAGGGTGTGAGGAGAGGTGAATGTTGACTGATTAAGTGTGTGTCTTTACCTACTGTGCAGAAAGAGCTGGCCAAGTCGATAACCTTGGAACAGGGAAAGACCCTGGCTGATGCAGAGGGCGATGTGTTCAGAGGATTGCGTAAGTTTTAACACACAGAAACCCATGCATCGGCTTTATGCAAAGGTCAACATAGAGCCATGTTTTGACACACATTGGGCCTGTAACTTGCAGTGGGTTAATCAGTACACTTTGTCTTCTGGGTCGGCTGCTTTGGCCACAAGTTTTCTAGTTTTTTTATTTTTCTTTTCTTGACACATTGTGTTACGCGAACATGACACATGTTTCAACGAATCCGCTCTTGGCTATACCCATTTGTTGGTCTCAAAAACTCCCCCTGGAGTTCATTTGGAATTATTCAGTAAACAAAGAGCTGTGCTGTTTCTCTCGGTCACACTTTTATTTTGTACTCCCGTTCCAAGAAGTTCCCATTGATTCACCACCACCCGCCTAGTGTGTCTGATTCGATCAGCCCCCCGGCATGTATCTGATGTCCCCCCCTCCTCCCTCCCCCCCTCCCTCACAGAGGTGGTGGAGCACACATGCAGCATCACCTCCCTGATGCTGGGCGAGACGCTGCCCTCGCTCACCAAGGACATGGACACGTACACCTTCCGCCTGCCCATCGGCGTGTGCGCCGGCATCGCCCCCTTCAACTTCCCCGCCATGATCCCGCTGTGGATGTTCCCGGTGGGGCTGGTGTGCGGCAACACCTACCTGCTGAAGCCCTCGGAGCGCGTGCCCGGCTGCGCCATGCTCCTCGCCAAGCTGCTGCAGGACGCCGGCGCCCCCGACGGCACGCTGAACATCATCCACGGCCAGCACGACGGTGGGACCGCCCGGGGGTCGGGGTGGGGGTCAGTCGGGGTCAGTCATAGATTGGTCTAACAGGGAGTGGAGTTGACTGGATGATCACAATTATATATAATATGTATTTATGTTCTTTTTTCTATTATGCACTGTGCACAAAACAGGAAATAATTAAAGTATGAACTGCATTTTTAGGGCTACCACATTTAAAATGTGCAATTTAAGTGGGTTATTGTATGAATTTATAGTTACAATGTATTATTGTGTCGCTGATCAATGCAGGTGAATTGCCAACTTTACACTGAATTCATTACAATGCATCAATACATTTTGAACAGTGTAAAAGTATGGTCATCTGATGTTCCTATCCTTTTTGTCTCTATTTTGTAGCTGTAAACTTCATTTGTGATGATCCTGCCATCAAGGCAATCAGCTTTGTGGGCTCAAACCAAGCAGGAGAATACATATATGAAAGAGGATCAAGAAATGGAAAGAGGGTTCAGTCTAACATGGTAAGTGGTCGAGTTCCAGCTAAACTTCATCGCTCATGTTAAGTCAGACGTGACCAGAAGGTGGCAGTGTTGACTAGCAAATACGCTTGATTTGCCCTTACAACCGTATAAACACGGGACACCGCCTTATGGTTTTAATGCTTTTTATACAGTTGTCTCTCAACACTTGTCTTATTAATACAACCCTACAATTGTCACACACAAAAATTTCAGTAAACCATATGGCGTTATTCCTGGTAATGGCACTGATGAGTTCATTCATGTCAAAGCAGAACTGGTGAAAGGCTGACCGCATCTTGTGTGTACGCTAGGGAGCCAAGAATCATGGCGTGGTGATGCCCGACGCCAACAAGGAGAACACCCTCAATCAGCTTGTGGGCGCCGCCTTCGGGGCGGCCGGGCAGCGCTGCATGGCCCTCTCCACCGCCATTTTGGTGGGCGAGGCGCGGAGCTGGCTGCCGGAGCTGGTGGAGCGATCCAAGGCGCTGCGCGTCAACGCAGGTGCCCTTCCCTCACCCTCCCTACCCCACCCTGTGCCTCCCCCTTCAGCTCACACCAGGGTTCTCAACAGGCTTCAGTGTACGTCCCTCACACACACTGCCCCGCCCCCCCCCCCCCCCCCCCCCCGACCAGAGCTCAGTCTCTCGCTCCGCCAGAGCCTAACATCTGCCCCCGGCCACGTCTAAGCGCCCATGCTGCAAATTGGTGGGCAGATCTGCGGCCTGGGGGGCAGAAAGGGGGACGGGCGCATCGATTCCTTTTGAGAAAGGAAGTTGTGGAATCCTTCTGTGGCGAGAAACGACAGACGGCCTCCCCATTTACCGGAATCTGTGAGAGCAGAGATTCTGTGGCTGCAGCAGACCCTTAAATACGCAAGGAACCCTCCGCTAAATGAGTACTTGTCTGCCGGCTCCCTCTCTCTAAGTGCATGCTCGATCGGCCGCCGCAACGGTGTCAGTTACCTTGTTACCTGGGTGTGTTTCCGGGGCCCCTTCAGGAGACCAGCCCGGTGCAGACGTGGGGCCGCTGATCTCCCCCCAGGCCAAGGAGAGGGTGAACGGTCTGATCCAGAGCGGCCTGGACGAGGGCGCCTCTCTGCTGCTGGACGGCAGGAACGTCCACGTCAAGGGTTACGAGAACGGCAACTTTGTGGGACCTACAATCATCGGCAATGTCACGGTACGCATGGGCTTGGTGCACCCGCTCTGGCACGTAAATACATTATACTATGTGTGCCAGTGCAATAACATGGCATGAAGAAGCCCAAAGCCTGTGTGTGTGTGTTTTAAGCGTGTTGTCGTCCGCCCTGCCCTCGCAGCCCCAGATGAAGTGCTACACAGAGGAGATCTTCGGGCCTGTGCTGGTCGTGCTGGAGGTGGAGACCCTGGACGACGCCATCAGCATGGTGAACAACAACCCCTACGGCAACGGCACCGCCATCTTCACCACCAACGGTGCTACGGCGCGCAAATACACTCACGAGGTGGACGTGGGCCAGGTGAGCATCTATAGCTGTGTGTGTGTGTGTGTGTGTGTGTGTGTGTGTGTGTGTGTGTGTGTGTGTGTGTGTGTGTGTGTGTGTGTGTGTGTGTGTGTGTGTGTGTGTGTGTGTGTGCTACCGAGGAGAAAGGAGACATTCACAGACGCCTGTCATGTCTATGCAGCATCTGTCAAACGCGAATTACATCACACTTGAGTTTGAAAACATACACACACACATTATGATAATGTCATTATTATGTTCCCCAGCCAGTATAGCAATGTTTGCAGAATGAAAATATACACACGGGCACCCCCTGCCGCTAACCACCCCCTCCCCAGTGAGGCTGCAAATAGCGTGAGCAAATATGTGGTTTTTAAACCAAAACACGGGAGAAATGGAAAGATGTCTTCACGGGGGGAAAAATAAAATGTCTTGTATTAATATCACAAAACAGGGAATCCTCCGAGTTTGTTTTGGTTGTTGAAGATTCAAGCGTAAATATGGACACTTTCCCCCGTGTTTGTTTGGCTGTGGGTCCATGTTCTTCGCTGTGTTTGCTGTTCACATGTCGGGGAATGCTGCGCTCTCCTCGAAAAACCTCCAGTCAACAGACAGATCCTCTTCTGTGTCAGGCCGTTTCTGTGCCCTGACTGGATCCTGGCCCCCCATCCTCCCCTGTCATGATGCTGGCCAGGAGAGCCCTTCCTGCCCAGTGTCCTCATGATCGCCGCGGTTTCTTAAAACATTCTTTCGGTCACGGCAGTTTCCAGCAGTCAGAAAAACAAAACAAATGTTGTGTTTATAGTTTCTGCTTTCATAAATGAGGGCTTAGGAAGCGCTCTGAGGTACAGATTCAAACCACAATTATTTAAAGTTAGCTCAGTGGTGTCATGTTTTTGTTTTGGGTTTTAATAAGCAGGGACGACTGCGAGTCTCTTCTTACCTGTAATCAACACGTGTGTTGATGTGCTGTGTGGTGTGGTGATCTGCAGGTTGGAGTGAATGTTCCCATCCCGGTTCCGCTGCCAATGTTTTCGTTCACTGGGTCAAGAGGATCTTTCCGAGGGGACACTAACTTCTATGGAAAACAAGTGAGTGACTGTTCCGAAAAGTCCCTTTTTAATGACTACACATTTAGTGTCATTGCTGCCAAGTCTTTTATGATGGCTGGTAGATTGGTATATAGTATCCTGATGTAATCAGAGGTATTGAAGGCTTAATACACAATATCATTTATAGGCTACCTCACATGCATATATGTTCATATAAGGAGGAAAATAAAAATAAGAATTCCAAAGTTGCAGCTGTAAAGGATTCATATGCTCCGCTTTCTCCTTCACAGGGAATTCAATTCTACACACAAATCAAGACCGTCACCTCGCAGTGGAAGGCTGAAGACGCCACACTAAAGAGTCCTGCAGTTACCATGCCAACCATGGGGCGATAAATGGCTAGCAGCGAGCCTGTCTGGTGTCTTGTGAATTCAAATGTGAAAATTACTAATAATTCCCTTATCTCACACGATAGAAAACGTAAAAAATGTGTGCCAAAGACACGATATTAAAGCATTTCCCCTTAATGATGATATTCAGAAAAAACTTTTAATATATTTATAATTATTTCCCTTCTGTGAAGATTTTCTACTGATTGTCGTATGTGTGTTCCCCGTCTTGTCTACAAAATATACTAATAACATCGGAATCAGAATGAAAACCATGCCTAAAGTGAATGAACAAAGGTGGATAGAAGTGGATTTCATAAAATGTTGACCAATGTTTGTTTGGGAAAATAAACATCCCTGTCCTAATGCTTAGGATATTCTTTATTCCCATCCACCCAGCAGCAGCCGACAGTAGTGTGTGTGGGGGGAGGGGGGACAGCCAGGCCAAGACCTGGGTCACTGGTGGATGTCAGGGAGGCTGTTCTCGGGCATCAGGGTCATGAAGGTCCTCTGGGTCATCCTGCGAGAAGGACAGTCACCATTTAGTAGCGTCTCAGAATGTTCGCAGGCCAAACGCGCGAGGCGGGTACCGGTAAAAATCAGCGCAGCGCTTTGTAATTACAAGTGACCGAACACAAGAGTCGGACTCCCACGCATTCCGCCAGTGCCTCACCTCAGGGCGTCCGCGCTGTCCGTCCCGCTCTGCTCCATGGACGTGTCAGGAGCCTCCTTCCGGCATTGCTTCCTGAAGCAACAGAGTCAAGCGAGAGATGAGCTGCGTGGAGGTCTAGAAGCCCTACTGTACGCAGGGTCTTGGCAGTGCATCGGTCCACTCCCAGCCCCAGCGTTACTCTGGGGCGACCGGACCCGGGATCCCGTAAACGGATCCCGCAATCAAAGGACGAGGTGCCAGACCACTGCCAACATGCATGGACATCTCGCGGGCCCCACCGCACGCCCATACGTTAACATCTCCCGCACACCGTCTCTGGGAAATCACGTTACCAGCTGCTCTCCCTGGACCACAAGGGTTCGAAGAACTGAATAAATGGGCCAAACGGGCACAGGCCTAAATCGACATGACCAGATGTTTGTTTCCAAGTACACGACTCTGTGGCCGGTCCTATTTTTACCATTGTGCCCAGACTCTGTCTTAATTCTTTTTAGGCGGCCGTACGGAAAAGAAAATTGGTCGAGGCCAAACTTATGTTTTATGGTATCCTCTTCTTCTGAGAAAAATATCTGTTGCAAACATTAAAACCAGGGAGGGGTCCCCGAGTGGCAGAGCTTCAGACACGCTGCATGCTGTCACTGGCTCCCCGTCCCTTCAGACACTCGTGGCTGAGCGTTCAGCCACGAGGAGCTGATGCTATTATCTCAGCAGGGCACTGGAACCAGGGAGAGTGGTCGCTTTAGGTGACCGCCACGTCTCGCTGTGCTAGTTGTAAACTCACACATCTCTGCGGGACAGGGTTAGGGAGTCAAGGGGAGTTTACCTTGTTTTTGGTCCGTTCATCTTCGCAAAGAGCAGCATCAGCACTTTCTCCTTTTGCTCCCAAGTGAGGTCTCTGACGTCCACTTGGTCGTTCTGTCCCTGCGTCTCAGTCCTTCGATCCAGGGGAGAAAACATCATGAACATGTTATTTGACTGGAATTACTAATGAAACACGATCCTTTTAGGTCAATCACTAAAAGGATCGCACTCTATGAACCTAGATTCACAGCCACACAAACGTTTTATACCGTCTAAAGCAAGGTGTCACCAGTGTTTGGTTGTCTATTAAAACGTGTCTGAGGCAGACCGCAGCGCACACTATTGAGCCAATAAAGTGGAATCAGACCGACGCTGCAGGAGCTCGGCCATACCACTTCTGAGCCTCTTCCATGTCCGTGTAGACCGAGTTGGTGCTGTGGGGGTTCTTGTTGAAGGTGCGGACGAGGGGTTGCTGCTTCCTACCCGCCAGGGCTTCCCTCAGGCTGCCCTGGTAGGCCGTCGACGCCTGCTTCTTGTACACCAGCCTGCTGGCCTGGATCTCCTGCCTCACCTGAGACAGTGCGGCATGGAAAAAACGCTGCAGCTCCGTCTCGGCGACCTGCCGCTTGCCTTGGGCCGTCTCTCTGCCCCGCTTGGCCAACAACTTCTGGAACCTGTGCAGGTCCTCAGACCTGGCCCGGCTGTCAACCTCGCGGAGCCCGCTCTCCTGCAGCAGCTGCCCCACCAGCAGCGCCTGGGCCTTCTCCGAGTAGTCCAGCTTGGCCCGGAGGTCGGCGATCTCCTTCCTGTAGGCCTTCATCTGGGCCGCGTTCGTCTGGGTCATCCGCACATCGGTATACTGGGGGGGGAGAAGGTGCGAGAGATCAGGGTCTAGAGGGTTCACGGGTGGGGGGTCATCGGATCTGTTCGACACGAGTGCTCCCCTTCATAATGCTCCTACGTCATGGACCCAGCCGCCGCTGTAGCCAGGGTTTAGAAATTAGTACGGTACAATTTCAACCATTTCATGCATTATGGGTGTCAGATACACGACACGAGAACTCCACATCCGGTCACGGTTACTACCTGGCTGCCTTGAAATAAGATGAATCACAAACCATCGGGACTTGGCACCAATGTGGGACGGTCCGGGGGGATTCTGGTCCGGAACGTAGTTTATATTCTAGTGTAAAAGTTTATTTTTTTGCACATTTTGAGATATCAGGTAAGGCACACACACACACACACACACACACAAACACACACACACACACACACACGCACAACGTGCACGCAGCACGGGCTAACATGCTGATTGTCACCAATTTGTCGAGTTCCTTTTTTTTAATGACTTATTTTTCTTTCTTTGGGTTGGAAATAACGACTATGGCCCACGCTGACCTCAAGGCTGGCTACGGCCAGGAAGAACCCGGCGGATTATCAGATTATGGTGTTCAGGGAACCCCTGAGTGGACAGAAAAGGGTTCAG
The DNA here is from genome assembly GCF_031168955.1 of Gadus macrocephalus. Taxonomy (NCBI): domain Eukaryota; kingdom Metazoa; phylum Chordata; class Actinopteri; order Gadiformes; family Gadidae; genus Gadus; species Gadus macrocephalus. The sequence continues at coordinate 11,579,208 of NC_082386.1, forward strand.
ACTACCGGGGTTTGTCATAAATCCTTCCTGTGTTCACTGTCATTATCAGGGGAGGGATTAAGGTGGTCAGTGTTTGTTTGCGTCGGGAATCAGCGCCGGAAAAGTTTTTTTTTGGGGGGGGGGGGGGGGGGGGGGGGGGGACTGCCACTAAATCCAAACGCCAGTGGAAACTCACCATGACCACCAACCGCTGAGAGGGCTGGCAAGCGAGAGAGGAGGTGGGGGGGGGACCACAAGCAGTATACACACCGTCAGCACAAGCAAACAATCGGGGGGGAAATATCACCAGAAAAAGTCTGACAAGCAATAAAAAAAAAGGCTTTTTCGGACTTGATCGGCCCCTGTCCATCCCGTAATCACACCGTTTTAGTCGCTCTACCCGACGTTCACGTCATACCTTGTCCCTGAGCATGGTGGCCTGTGAGGTGGCAGCCCTTTTCCTCAGGTCCTCTACCTCCTTGATGTGGTAGTTCAAGGCCTCGTTCAGACGGACGTTCTCCTTGAACACCGAGCGGGAGGCGTCGTCTAGCTTCCTGTGGAGTTGTGTTAGGATGTGAGTTAGGGATCAGATCATCTGGGAAGACCAATGTTTTAAAGTCGCTGGGTGAACTGCTTATTCGGTCCCAGCTACACCACGCCACCCCAATTTCCCTTTTCACACGTTCATGGAAGCCTTTCCTAATATGTGACTTTCCAGGTCTGACAATAAAATACCATAAATATGAGGCCTAAATTATGCTGCCATGTTGGACGGTGAAAATACGTAGACATTTTTTGCTTAGTCTCCATGATCACCAAGTCATCTCTTTGGACCAACAAAGGGTCTGTTTCTTCAACTGGAAGCTAAAATTAGCAAGACCACACCGGGATCACTGTTGATATTATATGGACATGGGGGGAATAAATAACTAAAACACGGAAGAGATGTAGTATGGTTCCCTAAAACCAATAAACACGAGGATCTCTGCATACACTGGACACACAGAATTCTCCAGGATGGGCTTGTTTTCTCTGCTGATGTGGGCTCTTGGTATCTTTAACATGACAAAACGTGGGCTAGCCAAATACACATTTCTATAATGATTGCCTTCATTCCAGCCAGGATAGGAGAGTGAACCGACTCACAGCACGGCCTCATCGTGGGCTAGCTCACTCAGGTGGGCCAGCCTCTGCTCAGCCTCCTTCTCAAGGCGCAGCTGCAGAAAGACGCACACCACACAGTCAGCTTAGTGCAGAAACACCAGATGATCTATGCTCTGTATTCAGTATCAATAACTTCAATGTAAACACATCGGCCTCTTCCGTCACCGGTCTTTTGTGAGTTGACTTTATGATTCACGGTGATACTTTTGAGGATACCTTTTGGGTGTAGAATTTGGTCTCCACTCTGCCCAGGTTCTCTAGGTGTTTTCTCTCGGCGAGCAACATGCCTTCTCTCATCTGGGGAGCACACAGGGATCCCAGGGTGAACACACTCCCACTGATAGCAGAGCGACGTTTGGCCCCACAGGCCGTAGGTCCTTACGCGTCTCAGCTCCAGCTCCATCTTGGCCTTCGTCTTGCGGAACTCCTCGATCTTCTTCAGCCCCGCCTGGATCGTGTCAAAGTCCTTGGCCCTCTCCCCGAATCTTTGCTCGAGCTCTTCGTTTTGAAGAGTGTGCACGGCGACCTGGCAAAAAGATAATTGAACAACATTCAAGAAATGGACATTAATTCTACAACCTCGTTGATGTCCACGTTAATGCATCATGTGCGTGCATCGCCTCTTTCAGTAACCATAAAGGGCAGTTTTTGGTTACTGAAACCAAAATTTCAAGGATAGCACGGACGACCCGGCCTAGAAATTGCCACAGCTTCCAGGAAGAGAGAACTACCACTTGTAACATCTGGGAAGAATATCTGTTCTAAAAGTTCACATGGACCCGGTCCAGCTGAAACCCGACCTGAGGCCCCATCAGTCCGACCAAATGCCTGAACGGCTACTGTGGACACACCAGCCCGGGCAAAAAATGCGACAAAGAGACCAAAGTCATGAGTGACTAGCAAAACACACACCCACAGTCATGTAGATGATGACATAATAAGGGGGTATCGACTATCTGATTGCTAGTCTCGGCCCAATTGTTATTCTTCAGATAACTCTGTATGTTCGGTACAACGCGCTCTTCATGGTACGGAGGCCTGCTCTCCGTGCGCAGTATCTGCACGCTTTGCAAACGCCGTTCATCCGTCCAAAATATACCCATCACCTCAACGGCGAGAGATGAGCCCAGTGCCGCGCCAAAGTCTCTTGCGTAATGCAAAGTATGATGCCATCATTTGACTAATTGGGACTCCTCTCGCCACAATGCTGTGAGGTCTCATTCAAGTAGACGGAACCCAGAGCCCTCCCGTTCTCTGAGAGCTTTTGAAGTTCACATTAGCTTAGTTCATGGGTGAAGTGAACCATTTTATCACCTCACAATAAGAAATGGAGCAGAAAGGGAATACTTTGAAGTTGCGTCTTTAAAGCGGACCACAATGGGTTTTTATTTCAGCACAAGCGTATGTGACAGCTCCCTGCATGTCTAAAATAGAGATGCTTTGAGCTGGGGCAGATCGGGTCTCCGGGTCTGTTTTGTTCCATGGTTGAATGATGAATGATTCAAACGCATTCTGAATCATTTTATTTCACCAGCATGAAATAAGAGAAGATGGGAAAACAGCTAGGCCATAGTTTTGATATCATAGCCAGACTGCTACTTGTTTCGTTTAAGCTAAATATATCTTAGAATTTGACTTAAAGGCCAATCATCTTAAAAAGGTTGTTGTGTCAGTGGGGAAGATTTTTAAAAATCTGACCATTGATCTAAAATACAAGGATTGATTTCCTTGTTTATGACTGCATGGCGCATGGATGATGGTTCTTATCTTGCATAATATATGTCTACATAATTACATGGACCACAACTGTTAAAACGAACGACATTTCTGAGATGCTTTAGTTTTAAATGCACGTTTGTTGCAGTGAAAGCATCAGGGATAACATTGAGTCTGCAGCGGGCAGGTGGCATTTAAGACGCTATCCTATTGACTCAGACTCAGATATGCATGCTGTTCGTTCTTAATGGTGTTTTTAGTTTATATAACGTTACAGTTCTCATCATGTCTCAACATACAGTAGACCCACCAGATTCTCCCGTTCTTCACGCGCATGCGCATTTTCACTTTTGAGTTGCTCCTCCAAACTCGCTATCTGTGAAATCGACCACAGGCGCAATTAGTGGACAGTTGAACCAAAACTCAATTATTCTTTTTTATCCTACTTTGAAAGAAAAAACTACTCTAAAGCTACAACCTTTGCGTCTGTCTCGGCGTCTTTTCTCTTAAGGTGGGCCATGATGTCCATCATGTCCTTCTCTGAGCGGTACACTTGGTTGGTGAGGGCCTGGTTGGCCGCGGCCAGCGTGCCCGTGGAGGCGCGGTACTCATCGAGCGACTGTTCTGCGACGTCCAACCTCAGCCTCCACAGGGCAGCGTTGGCCTTCGCCCTCTCCACATCCGACTCTTTGTCGGCCTTGGGCTCTTGTTTGCCTTCCTTCGCGTCGCTGAGGGACATTGTGCGCGTTCATTTTCAAATAGGATCACACGGCTGAGTTGAATACTCGATTCTGATTGGTCAATTAGCGAATGCCGCTGTATAGTCTGCTATGAATAAGCAGATGGTTGCTGTGGACACTAGGCTATATGGACACTGTAGAATCGAACTGATTCTCTTTTTTGGGCGGAAACATAATTTAAAAAAATATACGATTCTGAAAATAAATAAAATCTATAGGCCTCTTTGTTGTGCCAAATGAATGATTCATTTAGAAGAGAGCCGTGTAATAATGTGCTGAGGGCCGGTCATCACCGGTCATCAGCGCGAAATAAACCACCTCAGGATGATTCGAGATGTAACTTGCATAACCCCTCACTCAGTCATTGGCCTATACGTAAGTACATACTTTTATCTTAACTGTTAAACTCACCTGCCTTTTCCTTTATTCCCCTTTTTATTTGGCATCGCTGCGGTTAACGGTTGACGACCCACAATAAGAAATGATTAAGCTGGTTACCCACTTTGAGGTTGACCCCGCATCAGCACCGCCTGCTCGTGTAGGGCAGCAATTTGTTTTGAATGTTGTTGTTGCCATAGAAACACTGACAATGCAACAACCTTGCTGGTGTCACTTACTGATGCAGACGGCCCTGCTATCCTGAGTTTATCCAGTAGTTATGGTAGTAGAAGTAGTAGTAGTAGTAGCAGTAGTTATAGTGATAGTAGTAGCAGTAGTTATAGTGGTAGGCCTCCTATTAGTAGTAGTAGTACTAAATATGAAGTAAAATAAAGCAATAGTCATGCCACTTACAGCCACTTCTGTCTTTCTTCTTTAAGTCCAAATTATATGAAACAACATGTGTGAATGTTATACTGTGAGATAATGAACCACGCCGCTACAACATGGAAATATATACACTTGGCGCTCTGGATACTGACGGCAGGCTCTACTGTGTAATTATGGTTTTTACTTGTTTGGCTCTATCAAACAAGATGTGTTTGCACGTGATCTCCCATGATATGGCATCTTTCTTGTCAGCAGTTTTGTGTGAGCTGCTCAATTACTTTTTTCCCCTATGTAGGATCCAGGCCTCGCCCATTCCTTATCTCTTCTCCTCACCTCTTTAGCACAGCTGTTCAAATCAAAAAACAACATTTATAAATGTACAAGCTGCACATCCAAAAGAAACAATGTTGAGTAAGCCGTAGGTCATAATTTCCTCTGTGTCCTGTGTCATTTCGTACAGTTTACAGGAGGAAGCGGAGAGCTTACAGAAGGAGATCTCCAAATGTCAGGGTGAGGGTACTGTAAAGACATCATATAGACGTAGGCTGCGCTGGCACACACAGAGTTTGAAGACTAAATTTAAAGGTAATTGCTGTGACAGCAAGAAGAGAAAACTGAAATAACTCCTTAAGTTTTCCAAGCTGTCATTATCATTGGCATTGTAATGACAAGGTTTGGGTCTCTTCAATGGACTTTTCAGGGCAGGACACCCACAAACATGGGTTTCCTGAGGGTAACGTTGCAGCGTATATTAATAATAGATTGCACTGTTTAGATTACAAAGCCGGGGTCCCGTTTCATGCGTTGCCGCATTCTGCTTGCTTTTACAAAACACCAAAATGATACACATGATACCGCGTCTTGGGAAACGATGTTTGTGACACGCTGTGTCATAATATACAGGACCACCAAACACGAACATGCTTACTCATACATCAAATCTAGGGTCCACTCAATGATACAATTTATAATACAAAAAAAGTATATTCATTTCTGTTAATGACTGAATGTAAATCAGAAAACGTCAAAATCAACAACGATTCCAGATCACTGAGAAAATAGACTTGAATTAAATGGCAATACATGGCAAAGGTATCCACTACACGCATTGCGTGAGCGTTATCCTAGCGTTATCCTATAGGTGTCAGGGAAGCCTAACCCTCTCTCAGACGCAAACATGAAATGATTGGCTCAAAAATGTAATCAAATTGTTTTCTACAAAATTCACATACTGCATGTTAGTCACTCAAACACATACTGTACGTTAGATAGCACACACACACACACACACACTCACTCACTCACTCACTCACTCACTCACTCACTCACTCACTCACTCACTCACTCACTCACTCACTCACTCACTCACTCACTCACTCACTCACTCACTCACTCACTCACTCACTCACTCACTCACTCACTCACACACATACCTCTACATGTATGTGGAATGCAGCATATGGGGAGAGACAAATGGTAATGTATGGTTTAAAATATAAAGATAATTTATAATATTAGACATTGTTTATTGTATGTCTGTTTGACCAAGTCCATTCGACGGTTCATTGTTTTTACTCAACCACAATACTACTATTGATCTACTTCAGTCTAAATCTACCAGTCTTAGTTAAACTGTGGCAAAGCCGGGATGTAAGTTTGGAAGAGAGCGAAATAAATCACCCCTGACTGCAGTGTCACAGAACAGCAGATTAAAAGAATAGGCTTTAGATATGCTGCAGCGTTTATCTAAAATAGAATACAATAAATTGTCCTCTTATTGTTGTACATTTATTTCAAGTGATTTTTTAGTTCAGTAATTCTCTTTAAAATTTTAAAAAGTCAAATGAATTGTCTGTCAAATATAACTCATTCATGCTGTACCAGTGCCATGGTTGGGAAAGCTGTTTGCTATCAGCCGTAGAGACGCAGGTTCAAATCCTGCTCATGTTGCTCATTTTGTTAACATAGGGATGTCGTGTGAATTTAGATTAACATGTAAGTTAATGTATCCATCTCTATCTATCGCCAATGAGCCAACTGATGAAAGCTGTTGCAATCATAATGAATACTTTAAATACATTACAAACTGGATGTCGGTGGCCAAACTGCTTGTATCATGGGAAAAAATTACACTCAACACCAGAACTGTCGCCAAAGAGACTAGTTTCCCTTTGACCCAGAAGATGACGCGCCCTAGGCCACCGCCTATATGGCCTTTTTCTTTAGCCGGCCCTGATCCAAAACCACCTTTAGGGGGTCATTTTGACAGACCCTTTCCCGTGAGTCTCTCAAGAGATTCCAGATGATCACACTTTCAAACAATGTTGGCACGAGGCCACAGAAGGTCCAGGGCACGAATGCTTTGATAGGGGTAGAAGACCATTCTGGTGAGCCACAGGATTGGAGAAAGAAAGTAGCCACGGTATTTAGAAAAGAGGAAGGAGAAAGAAAGTTCAATATTTTTAGTCCAAATTACAGTGTTGGAACAGTGCTTTGCACAGTGGAGTGTCCTGGGATCGGAATGGCATGACTGGTGGATGCTGGTGCCAAGCCCCACCCTCCTCTCATTGTCCCTTCTGTGGCCCTATGCTCCGCACTGCCTCGTGCCCATTGGCAGGACCTCCGCCCCCCTCTGCTTCTCAGCCTGACAGCTTATTCACGACCTCGCCCCCCGCTGGTCCAGGTGAAACAGCTCCACTGATGGACTGGGCGCCGGGCGGTGTGGGAACTGAACAACGGTGTGTGACTGAACTGAGAAACGAGTTGGCTGGTGATCATCACAGCCTGATCCGTTTATAATTGCTATTGCATTTCAGTCTTTAGGTTCACATGCCCGTCTTCTGTTCTGAATTAACTTTTTGCATTACATGGCAATCAGTGTGTCTGATTGCTTGTTTGAAGAGCCATGCCAGCCTCCAGCCTTAACCAAATAAATATTATCTACTCACGCTTTTCATGCATTTGCCCGTGCTCACTTGCCGCTCAATTGCGTTCCTCCCCGAGGAAAGCCTGTGGTTAGTAGTACAGAAATGTGTGGGAGGGAGATGATTGCTAACATTCTTTCAACTTCTCATGCCCAGTTAGAGTTCAAATTTCTGAAAGGTACAGTCGTTTAAAAGAGCACTGCAGTGGGCTTAGTCAGTGATTATACTACACCTCTCTAAGTCATGTAGCATGCCAAGTCAATTGTCAGGCAACTTTTACGATCTTCACTTTAGGATTCGTAACGGCAATCCCTCTAAACGAACCACCAAATGACGGAGCCATGGTGAACTGAACATTAAACAAAATAAAAATCACAAACCCGTGCAACTTGAAGCAGCGATGACGCCATTTAACCTCCGAGCGTGCCTTTCACAGAGACCTTTTTTTCCCTCCGTGCATAAAAAAAGAAAGCTTCTAATTAACAAGTCATCAACGGTGAAATAGAAAGTTTTGTTGCATCACTCCTAACCTAGGAGAAATGCCAAAATTGGATTATAAGCACTTGCGCGAGTAAAAGAGTAAAGAGTGCAGGCAAACAACTCTCCAAGTCTTAATTAAATACACTCATAAAGGTTATTTTTAGAGCATTGCTTGAAGTTTGAGTGTGAGCCACTCATTTTGATGTTCTGACAACTACCCTTTAACCAGTTTAAGGGCACCGGCTCCATGTGACCCGCTGGGAGTTGAGGAGGTTACAAAAAATAAATAAGCATGATGTTAGAAAAGAAAAAAAAACGAGGAGGAGGAAAAAAGCTGTTGGTAAGCAGGTACTCCAACCCGCGGAGGAGGGGGCGCCCTCAGGAGCAGAGCAGGGATGGAACGCCTCGGGATTGGCCGAGGGCTGCTGCCGGCGTGGCCACGTGCCATCTCCTTATGTCTTTATATACTGTAAGCGGATGAGCAGACCGTCCTGAGTTTGCATGCTGCCTCTCCCTCCCTAGTGCGCCTCACCCCTCTCAGCGAGCTCTCCCAGCGGTGGTCCTCGGCGCCTCTCTGCAACCATCCGCACCCCCTCTCCGAGAAGCCGCTCCGTTTTAACAAGAACCTCCACCGAGGCTTCTCCTTCGCTTTGCTAAGAGCTACCAGCTGTCTCCATCTCTCTCTGTCCAACCCTCTCCGTGCGTGGAAACCATGGCTCCACTGAGGCTGCTGCTGACCCTCTCCGTGGGGCTGCTGGCTGCCGTCCTCGGAGCCGACGCCACGTACTACCGGCACCACCGCTTCGTCCCCCACTACCGCTACCGCGAGCACTCGGCCAACACGGAGAACCTGCTGCCCGAGGCCGCGCAGCCCGCCGTGCCCACCTACCCCGTGATCCCGGAGGTCTTCCACCCCGCGCCCGAGTCCCTGCACCCGGCCCAGGAGCCCGACCAGTCCCCCGAGTTGGCCCCGGCGGCGGTGGTCCACGCCCCGGCGCCTCTCAGCAGGGGCAAGGTCTTCTACGGGGTCATGTTCGACGCCGGGAGCACGGGCACCAGAATCCATATCTACAAGTTCATCCAGAAGGACCCAGGTAAGGCGTCTCCCTTGCTTTCTCTCCCCCTCGCTCTCCGGCTGGCTCTCTCCCTGCCAGCGGCTCCCAGAGTGTGTGTGTGTGTGCTGCTGTTAGGTCATTCACTGTGTGGTGTTAAGGCAAACATGTGCCTGCAGGGTGGGGAGAGAGAGAGAGAGAGAGAGAGAGAGAGAGAGAGAGAGAGCATGGGCAAGACAGAAAGCCTAAAAGTAGCTGTGTTCCATTTCCATGTCTGCCTCCACATTGAAATTGCTAGGCTGCTCACGAAAGTCCATGATACATACTATGTGTGGCTGTCTGTCTCGGATAATAAACATTTGGCAGATGTGCTATGGGTTGACTTGTGCATGGTCTGATGGATATTCTGACCGTCTTTCCCTTATCTTGTAGTTGAGCTGCCGGTTTTGGACAATGAATTGTACCATGCAGTGAAGCCTGGTTTGTCTGCATACAAAGACACACCTGAAGAGGTAATATTACACCACCATGCAATCACTCAACATGTGAATAACTAAAACAGAATGTACCGTCAGCTACACAACACAAATATTGTGGGCTATTTCGGCCAGTATAATGATCCATATAATGACTTTTTATGGAGGGCACTGCTCATCTATCTAGATCAGTTTCAATATCTGCCTCTAATATGTGTATTTATCATTTGTCAACAATGTATTTGGTTTTGAAATGCAATGTTTTTTTTCGACAATCTCTCTCTTAGTTACTTTCTATCATGCTAACTCTAATGCTCTCTCTCTCTTTTCTCTCTCCATCTTTCTCCCGCTCTTTCCCCGCTCTGTTTCTTCCCTCTCTCTCTCCCCCGCTCTGTTTCTTCCCTCTCTCTCTCCCCCCCCTCTCTCTCTCTCTCTCTCTCTCTCTCTCACTCTCTATCTCTCTCTCCCCCTCAACCTCCCTCTCTCTCGTTCCCTCTCTCTGGTAATTGCTATGCGGCCACGCACGCTGAAAAATGCCGGTTGGTAACCGATTGCACGTCTTGCCTTCAGGGTGGCAACACGGTCAGACAGCTGCTGAAGCTCGCTCAGAAGACGGTCCCCGAGGAGGAATGGAAGCAGACCCCCGTGGTCCTGAAGGCCACCGCGGGGCTGCGTCTTCTGCCCGAAGACAAAGCCAACGCTCTTCTGGATGAGGTGAGGCACGTTCTGTCCCCGGCCACAGACAGTTTGGCAGAGGCCCCACCCGTCCAAGAAACCGCTAAGTGCTTACAAGTATGCCGGAGAAAAAAAAAGGCCAGCCTGCCCATTTGGTGGCCGTCATGTGAAAAAAAACAGCTGTTCTGGGGTTCTGTGGAGAAGCATTATATATCATTTGAATTATCAAATCCACGCTACTGTTTCACCATAAATGTGGCGAGGAGCGCTGTCATTCAGGCGGGAACACAGCCTGTCTGCCGTGGAGCAGATAGAGGAAACGCGCCAATCCGCAGACCAATGTTGGTTTGGTCAAATAAATAGTGATGGTTGTTGATTGTTGTGGTTTTTCTCTCAGGTGAGGGAAGTGTTCGCGGAGTCCCCCTTCTTCATCCCGAAGAACAGTGTTTCCATCATGAATGGCACCAACGAAGGTACGTCACCTCTTTGGGTCTCAAAACGTCTTGTGGTCAGCCCGTTAATATCTCTACATCTGTCAGCCTGTTAATATCTCTACATCTGCCAGTCCGTTAATATCCCTACATCTGTCAGAGCGATGGTTTAATGGACCCAGATGCTCTCCTGCAGGGTACTGCTTACACTGTGTTCATCCACGTTGTATCTCACCGACACACATACGTGCGTGGTGAAACTCAACTAACAAGAGGTTTGTCAACACCTCAACCCTGAGAATTAAATAACCTGGTCAAAGCTTCTGGTCCCACACCCAGCAATTTAAAGAGATCCTCCACAGTGCTCCTTAAGACACCCTGACCCAGTCATTTCTCATCACATGTTATGTGTCATATATTCTCCACGCTTTATTGGTGCAATACCGTGACACATGTGAGAGAGCTGTAATTACCTGGGCTCGCCCTGCGAGACAGGCAGCCAGCCACCATTAAACTGCAGACCTAATGAGAGTAAAAGCTAAACGAAACTCAAGCCTTGGTTAACTGCGAGCGCTGCCTTCCCTTTGCCCACACACAAATAATTGCGTCTTTGTGTGATGTCATTGTTAATGAAGTTGAAACATAGAGAGTTGCTCTCTCCTTGAAATGGAAATGCTAATGCTCTGCTCCCTGCCTGTGTTGCCGTAGGTATCCTGGCCTGGGTCACAGTCAACTTCCTGACAGGTAAGACACGATTGGCTTTCTGCGTTGCTATGACGATGCTAATGGTGAACAGGCTCTCATCTGAGGGCACCTCTGTGCAGGGGAAGACTCCGGTCTCCTGTCTGACACATCGTGCTCCCCCCCCCCCCCCTCCCCTCACCCCCTCTGCCCAGCTGGCTATATTAGATGCTTCCCTCCCATTACACACTAGGCTCAGTGTTAACTGCAGTCAAAATAAACAACTCTAATAGGTTTTTTTGTCCGCGGTGGCGAGGTAAAAACAAACAGCCGGCGAACAGAACAGTGTTTGGACCGGGAATGACTTCCAAATGCAGCCCGTGACTCAGGCTGCCGGGCTGCTGTTTACCGGCCGTTGATAGCAGGCAGGTTAAGTGTATTTATGTCTTTGTTTTGTTTAGGTCACTTGTATTCCAATACAAAGAGGACGGTGGGCATCCTGGATTTAGGCGGAGGCTCCACCCAGATCACATTCCTCCCAAAGTCTCAGGTACACAAAACATCTAATTTGATGAGTAAGTGTGTTTGGAGGGTAACACACACACACACACGCACACACACACACACACACACACACACACGAGTTGACCCTTTTGAGTCACTAACACCAAACAACATCTGTCTCCGGTCCAACAGAAAACAGTGGTTTCAGCGCCGCCCAGCTACATCGCCAGATTCAACATGTTCAACCACACCTACCAGGTCTACACACACAGGTATGCCTCGCTTTGTTTGGGACATCGGTACCAGCAGCACCCTGAAATTACCGCTGCGCAATGGCTCGCCTGTAAGTGGTCTGATGTAAACATAGAAAACATATAAATCTGTGCATTTCCATGAATAACATTTTCCAACGCTTCCTTTTCCCCGCGACCACAACAGCTACCTTGGAAACGGGCTATATGCAGCCCGCCTGGCGACCCTGGGAGCGCTCAGAGCTGACGGTAAAATACCCAGACTCCTCACTCTCCTCGGTTCAGAAGGTAGATGGGTCAGAGCGAGGCCTTCAACTAAACGCCCGTTATTCCTCAGGTCTAGACTGGAAGGTGTTCACCAGCTCGTGCCTGCCCAAGAAGTTTCGGGAGGATGTGACTTTTGGAGGGATCACCTACAAAGTCAGCGGGATTCCTGATGGTAAGATTCAGGCGCTTTGAGGTTGGCTGGCGCCGTCCCCAGTGCTCCCAGTGGATCTGTTGATCGGTGCGTTCTCGGCCCGCGTGTGGAGACAATAGACTACACAGTAAACCACAGTGAAGGAAATGTTCCCATAACACTCCGTGGGATCCTTGGCGCCAAACCCGTGTTGTCATCCTCTCACCCCGTCCTCCCTCTTAAACAATTACGCTGCAGCCTGCATTGTGTTTAAGAGAAAGGGAAAGAATGTGAGACTCCCATTACCACAGTCGAGTAGCCCGGGACCGACAGCTCTCAAACCCCCCAGCTGATATTCTTCAGGGTAACAAGCGGCTTGATCCTGACCACTCACAATTATGTGGTAAAAATAGACAGGCCTAGAGGCCGTGTTTAGTGTCAGCACATGGTTCCTCCAGCCCGTCCCCTGGGTCTGTGTGAAAGTGGTCGTTCCGGGGCTTCCCTTGTTAAACTAAACCAGCACGTCCCCGTCCTGAACCCCCTTTTCCGTGGGACCTCAGACGGGGCGCTTTCCGACCGGCCGGCCGTCGTGTACGCACGTGCGCGCCATCGCCCCCGTGCACACTCAACCCCCCCGTGCACGTGCCATCACTCGCCCGCAATCCTGTGTTTACGGTTCCCCACGATGCAGAATGTTATTGTTGACTATAGAGTCCACCTCGACTCTGCATAGCCACCCTCCCCCTTCTGGCCACCATTGTACATTGTATTGTATTGTGTTGTATTGTATTATAGTACTTAACTGTGTAGCAACTGCAGTAGCTGCTATCATTGCTGTAACACGGGGAATTGGTTAGCCTAGCGATTGTTGTACTTGCACTTGGTTCTATGAACATCCTTACTGTACCGACAGCAATATATTGTTGCACTTCTTATGACAAATGTTCTTATTGTAAGTCGCTTTGGATAAAAGCGTCTGCTAAATGCCCTTAATGTAAAATGTAAATGTACAACCCCCACTGCAACCAACCATCCATCTTCTTCTTCTTCCTCCAGGCTACGCAGGCTACAAGCTCTGCTACCACGAGGTGATGAAAGTCATCAAGGGCATCGTGCACCAGCCCTTCGAGGTGAAGGGGAGCAGCGTCTTCTACGCCTTCTCCTACTACTTTGACCGAGCCGTGGAGTCCGGCCTCATTGGTGAGCGAGGAGAACCCTCTCATTCCGGGCGCCACACTTCTGTTTGTAAAGTGACCGCTCACTGCAGAGAGAAGGTGTTTATGTGTTTCTTTCCACCTTCCGACAGATGGCAGTCGTGGCGGTATGGTTGAAGTGAGGGACTTCAAGAAGAGAGCCAAAGAAGGTGAGATGTTTTCTCCCGGCCGTACAAAGAGGGCTTGATTCAAGATGTACAGAACCAACCTTCCGGGCACACAGTTTGTTTACATGCCCGACAAACGACTATCTTGGAGACTTTGTTTACCTTTGTCTGTCTCGTAACAACAAACTCTTTGGGGCAAACACGCACACTGGTACTGACTCTCAGGATAAGTGTGTGTTTCACCCAACGGCTCTTTAGAAAAACACGCAAGCCCACATTGCCCTGGCATTCTTATGCACAGGGTTTGGAGATATCAGAAAATTCACAAGCGATTCACCGATGGAAACTCAACACACACTCACACATTCACTCACTCACACACATACACACCACACACACACACACAACATTCTAATGTCAAAACATTGACATTTAACATTCAGGCTTCAATTTCATAATTCCACACTCAGCATCTGCAGAGGTTAGAAGTATCAATGCTAGGCACAAGACCATTTAGTTATTTTTGTTACGCAAGTGCTTCTACATGGCAACAACAACTCTTTAGTCACATGACCCGGCGTGGACCGGCCTGGCAGAGCCGCGGGGCCGGGACGTCTGTCGGCTCCGGCCAAGGCAGGACGGCACCTGACAGCCAGGCACCAGCCGCGGGTTAACACCTACCGAGACACACCGAGTCTGTTGAGCGCCGCCGCCCACCCACAGCCTCTCACTGACCCGCAGGCAGCTACCTGGCACCCTGCTGCCCGCCCACAAGCCCCACACACACAGTAGCCCCCGACTCAGCCACCCGGGCTCCTTTCTGCCCCGGGAAGCAACGAGAAAACCCCTGAAACCAAAACAAAACACAGACGTTGACCTCCTGCAGCTATGTCGCACGCGGGATAGAAAACGTGGTTTTAATATTATAAACACCTCGAGACGCATGACTTCTTGCGAGTGTTTGTGCATCACACACTGTCCACATCGCTGTTCTGCCAAAGAGGTGTGTGTGTGTGTGTGTGTGTGTGTGTGTGTGAACGTCATCCGGTGTGTGACAGCGTATGACTTGCTTGTGCTCACAGTGTGCAACCAGATGACCAAGTTCCGTGCCATCAGCCCCTTCCTCTGCATGGACATGACCTACATCACCTGCCTGCTGAAGGAGGGCTTCGGCTTCAAGGACAACACCGTGCTGCAGGTAAGAGGCAGCGAGAGCGCGGGTCAACACCGGCTTTAACCTCCACATGGAACGGAGGGAAACCGTGGTGGGACAAAATATTCACTCTCGTGCTCTGGTCCACAGCTGGCCAAGAAGGTGAACAACGTGGAGACGAGCTGGGCGCTGGGCGCGACCTTCGACCACTTCCGTAACCTCAACATCCACTAGGACGGAGACGCGCACGCAGATGCCGCCGCGGACATACCAACGCCGCAACGGTGGACGACGAGGGACAGCGCGCGGCAGGGCGTCTCTCCCTGGACACCACAGACAGACCCGAGCCTAGGGAAGAATTCTGTCCCATCTATCCCAATCTCTCTTTAACCTCAGCAACCCTGAAATCTCTTTGGGGGAAAACTACAAAACACTTATTTTTGATATGGCCATTCTTTTCTACTGTATGTTCAGCCCCCACGTCCAAGTGGTTGGCTGTTTTTATTTTTGTAAGCAAAGGCGTTCACATTTTTTGCTACCTTATGGGTGTCTGTTCTTGGAATTGCTGTTGTATACACCCAGCTTTAAGTGTGAGTGGAGAGTTCCTACAAAGCTACTTATGGAGTCATGGTATTTAGGGAATTACAGGTACTTCACTGGTCCTGGTGCACGCTGTTTAAGGCAGTGGGATTGGATTGCGATAATAGGTTGTTTTCCAGATACTTAGAACTCCTTTCATTGTTATTTACATTTTGACCTAACATATAAATTATTCGACAGGACAGATTTGGTTGACATTAGACGATGCAGGAGCGCGACAATCTGTTTCAAAATATAATAGTTAGCCTCAACCTTTTTGCACACTTTAATGGCAGATACTGTTGCTGCATGGGTGTCTTTCACCAGGCTTGTACATAGTTATCTAAGGAGCATTGCATTTGCCATGACACAGGGGAACTAGGAAATTGAGTAGGAGAGTTAATTCTCGCTAAAGTGTGTGCTGCATGACGGCCAAATGTGGAGTGTGTGGGATGTAAATGCCTGTAGTTTAGCCGCGTATACTTGTAAGGTCTGCAGTTGAATAGTTCCTAAGCATGGCTAAGTTGCAGTTACCGTCAGTCTATAAGGATATTATAGGCTTGAAGCGATGACTTGTTTTATACAAACATCTACAGACAAAACTTATTGTTCAAACTCTATCTGCCCAGCACCATATTTGTCACAGCCAGTAAGAGCAATTTTTTTGCTTTTTTTTTCTTGTGAATTGTACAAATATTTAAAAAGGAAAGATGATCTAATTATACAGTATTTTAATAAGTGTACTTGTGCTTCATATAACTCCAAATATATCAGTAACTGATCCCCAAACCGTGCCTTTTTTTCCAATATTCCAAACGTTCAATAACTACTGTTGTAAATACCATGTAAAATTGTATTTGTGAAACACTTTTACTGAAATGCTTTTACATTCCAAATGTTGCTCAGAAATGCCCTCTTGTTAATCAGATGAATCACCTGATGACAGACCTATGTACATTCTGTATGTGTGTGTGTGTGTGTGTGTGTGTGTGTGTGTGTGTGTGTGTGTGTGTGTGTGTGTGTGTGTGTGTGTGTCCATGGAACATCTAAATGTGTGTGTGCATCAGTGAACTATTTGTATACTATAAAATATATGTTTTAATAAAAACACTCAAATGTGCATTGTGTAAATCCCTACTTATTTCTTGTCAACTTTATGCTTATGAAGAAGTTTTTGGGTTTACCCTGGCTAATATAACAAGATCACACTTCAGATTGTGCATTAAACTCAACAAATGTTGGACTGAATCATATTCACCTGACGGTGTGAAGAGGCCTCCTATGGTTATGAATTGAATAATGGTGTACTGTTAATATTGCTATTACAATAACGTATGATATTCAATTAATCTCACATTGATTACTACTTTAATAGTAGGACAATACAGGACAATAAATCCCTATTCACCTCTGCGCCCCTGAAGTAAGACAGGCTCAGTTTGTGAGTAAAATAGCATTTTATTTACACCTTTACATTCCACTCGCAAAGAGCAAAGTCCACTGGGAGTCTGGCAGTCGTTCTTCACTTGCTTGCAAAAGATATGATCTGCTCCTATAACGAGAAAAACAAACAAAAGCAATCAACAGTCATTCACGTTAACAAGCATATCCGCAACGCGTTCACACTAGCTCCCCGTCAGTGTACAGTTAAACCACAGTTTCTTTGGAGTGACTTTATCTAGTGAAAACTATCCAAGGTTGGGCTGCTCCACGATCAACCTGCCAGCGAATCGCCTCCGGACCAATCAAAGTCCTTTTGCTCTGCATCACTTCGCAGGGAACGAAGCCATTTCACATGGAGTGGTCGGTAATAAAAGGGGTGTGAAAACACGAGCCAACACCACTGTCCACTGCCCCGAGGGCCAGCCCTGCACAACCCCACCCACAACCTTTCGCTAACACCAAATTTGGGGGCTAAACATAGACACCGTAGTAGTAGGTTCGGAGCCCTTGGAAATTATAGATGTCGCTGAACTAAGCTCCATGTAATCAGGGCCGCTAGTGGGAGCAGGGAGGGGTATCACTGGGGGGGGGGGGGGGGGGGGGGGTTAGAAGGTGAAGAGGTGGGGCTTTTGCGTTTGACAGGTGGCCGATGCTGGTGCCTAGGGGTGCACTTTTGCGGACGAGGAACATGATGAGAGGGCCGGGCGCCTTGCTCTTGAAGTCAGCATGGCGACGACAAGGGGAGGAAGGGGGGGGAGGAACAGGGCTCACTTTAAGTGGTGGCAGCATGTTGGTGGCCTGCAGGCCGAAGGTACGCAGGAGGACGGCCGGAGCGGCGTTGGTGGAGTACAGGCGCTTCATCAGGTCGATGGCGGCCATCATGGGCAGGTTGTGGCGCTGGCGCTCCGTCTCGTACTCCAGCAGGTGCTGCATCGCTCCTGGAGGGGAGACGGACGAGATCAGCCTTCAATGGGAAATGGACTGCATTTGTATAAGGCTTTTCTAACCGGTGGCCACTCTCAGCACTTTAAAATATTCACCCACATTCACCCATTCATGCACACATTCAAAACACAGACGGCGGTGACAACCACGCAAGGCGACAGCCAGCTCGCCCGGGGGCAGTCAGGGTTAGGTGTCTTGCTCAGGGATTCCTCGACACACACAGCTAGGAGGGGCCGGGGATTGAACTAGCAACCTTCTGGTTACCAGCCAACCCGCTCTGCCTCCTGAGGCACATTGCGCCCATTATGCTTGGATTCGTTAGTAGGATAAGGACATCAATCAATGCATTTACAGATGTCCTGTACATTTTACAGATGCTTTTTCTGTACGTTTCCCTGGAACAAGCGGGTTTGTATGTGCTTTGAAGCTCTAGGCCGCAGAGCACTTGGCCACACACACACACACACACACACACACACACACACACACAGTTTGTTTGAACCAGCCTCAACCCTGTGCACTCGGGGCTACGGCTGAGGCCAGCTCTCCTGGCTCCGGCCGCAGCGGCTCCGCCTGCAGCCCAGTCAACTGTTTACAGCGCTCACTGACCCAGGTCCTTCCCGTCGAATGCTGCGCTGCCCAGGACTTGCGACAGCAGCGCCACGTCCCCAAAGCCCAGGTTGGCGCCCTGTCCCGCCAGGGGGTGCACGCGGTGGGCCGCGTCCCTGCAACACACGACGAAACCCGCAGCGGGACACGGAGAAATGATGGAACACGAGAATTATTACATTAAAGTTGGACTGTGACCGAGCTCGGGAATCCAATCAAAAACAGATATTCTAACCTCATCTGTCGTATTCCTATAGCTCGTCTGCACGCTGTCCATTTGTCTATTTAGGAAGTTGGTCAAAACTTGGCAGTAGATTTGCAGTCGCTCCGATTTTTTGGATTGCATGCTTTGATTTTTCTCGGCCGCACGCCGAAACTGCTTCGGATGACAGTTTCTGCTAGAGTCGGCTATCATTTACTCCCAGCGAGAGCCTTTAAAGAGCCGGGTAAGGGCTGCTGTTAACATCAGACCAGATTAACCCGTGCGCCGCACCACCCAGCTCACCCGATGAGGGCCACCCGGTGCCTGATGTACTCGGCGGCGTGACCCACGCCCAGGGGGAACGAGAGCCGGCTCTTGGGTCCGATCCCCGCCACGCTAGGGGGGAGCTGGCGCGGCGAGCCGGCAGATGGCATCAGCGCCGACAGGGCGTTGCGGAACAGAGAGCCGGCCGTCTCCACCAGCTCCGACTGGTTCTCGTTACTCCACTGGGGATGGAGGGTCACAAGGATGGACAGGTGTAGGAGATGGAGGGGGAGAGAGTGAGGGGGAGCGAGAGAGATGCAGGTGGAGAGAGAGTGAGGGAGAGGGACAGAGAGAGGGATAGGGGTAGAGATGGAGACAGAGAGAGACATGTGACCGAGTAGCTGAGTTGAGTTACAGGACACAGGAACCAACTATAGAGATTGTTCTCTCTCCCGAGTGGACAAAAAGGGATTAGCTGACAAGAGGAGAAAAGCCATTGTGCCGGCCAGAGCACTTTTCCTTTCCCCTCCGTATGGTTTGGCAGTGGCCGGGCAGCAGCGCTAATTAAAAGAAGACGCTGGCCGGGCCGTGCAGTTGAATTAGCTCCGTTTGAAAACATTCCATGCAGTAATGGTCGACACCGGCCAGCCACAGGTTTAATTAGCTGCCCAGGCCCAAGACCGAGCGTGACTCAGCCCAGCTGACCCCGTCCGCTGGCAGGGCCCGTAAAAATAGCCTGCTTGGGAAAAGAAGGAGTTTCTCCCCAGCGTAGGACGAAAGCGTAAGGTACACCGTATTGTTTGAGAACAACACATCGGCATTGTGTTTGGAGGGGGAGAAACCAAGAAACCGTACACGGTTCTAGTTAAAACGATATATATTGGTTTTATAGGTCGTATTACGAGGTACATTTGGTGAATGTAAATTTGTATCGTCAGACCGTGACTTTCCACCAGTCTTAAATGTGGTGGGCCGTGTGACTTTTTACTGCTTAGTTCAAAATGACATGTCCTCACTGTTCTGCTTCACACAGTGAATAAGGCCAACGGAGAAGGAAGCTTTGGTGACTTGCCCCGTGTCAGTGGGTTTTGCATGCGAGACACTCCGTAGTTTGCAGGACTTTGAACAAAAGGGACGGCTGCATAAAACAAATGACAGTGCATGTATAAAAGAAAGGATATATGACCTCACCAAATTTTTTCGTATGTCTGGGGCTGAGGTTTGAGGTTTAATAAAATAAGATGTGCTTCGTTAATCCCAGACAGGAAATTAATTAAATCTGTATTATGAAGATCCCAACCGTTAATTTGATCCCTTTAAAAAAACGAAAAAAAACAACCTCCCATTCATTCCGTCTATCGCGGTATAAGCGTGTACGAGTTTGCTACGAGTCCTTCTCCATCTCCTCTCCATGGAGAACCTCCCCACCTATCCCTGAGGAGAGCAGACTCCAGGTTCCTTACAAAGGCAGAGTTGACGGCGTCCACAAAGCTCTCGTCATCCAGCGCCAGAAGATCCTCGGCCTGCCGGTGGCTGGTGGACCACACCAGGGAGCTCTGCGTGTCCGACAGCTGAAAAACACACACACACACACACACACACACACACACACGAGTCACGATCACACACCCCCTCCCACAAGGACACAACAACGGCTGCCCTTGTTGAACAGGGATGTTATTCTGGGGGCTGGGGTTGGGGGTTTTACCGGTAACATGGCGATGGGTCCGGTGGGGAGGAACCTCTGCCACGCCACATTGTTCTCTGTGGGCTGGAGGACCGGGACCAAACAGAACGAGAACACGACGGTGAGTAATTACACGCCGTGATGGGCTGACGTGAATACTCCTGTGGCTCCAGGGAGGAGCGTCTGCCTGCTAGGCTGTGCTACATTGTTCTCTGCGGGATGGAGGAATAGTGCGCGGGGAGCGGAATCGCTGCGTCCCAAATTACAGCTTGTGTGATTGTCCTCCTGCAATCAAAATACACACGGACGAGAGGAGCAATTTGTCTTGTTTTAGTGTGTGTGTGTGTGTGTGTGTGTGTGTGTGTGTGTGTGTGTGTGTGTGTGTGTGTGTGTGTGTGTGTGTGTGTGTGTGTGTGTGTTTATGCGTGTTGGTATACGTTTGTGTGTGTGTGTATTCGTGTGTGTGTATGCATGCATGTGAATGCGCGCGCGTGTGTGTGTGTGTGCGTGTATGCACATGTGTGAGAGTGTGTGTGTGTGTGTGTGTTTGGGGGGGGCTGTTCCCCATCCAAGGTCCTCCTGGGGTCATTTTTCAGGAACCCAAACCCTAAAACCCAACCTTAACCCTAAAACCAACCAAACCCTCTCCATAAAACCTAACCATAAGACCACACCCTGTGATTGTGGTGCGTGTATGTGTGTGCGTGTGTGTTTGTGGGCGTGTATGTGTGTGCGTGTCGCCGTTCGTGTGTGTGTGTGTGTGTGTGTGCGTGTGCTTGCATGTGTGTGCTGAACAGGGTCACCGCCGTAGCTTCACCTCGGATAGGTGCAGCACGGCGACCACGGCCGACTGGTCGTAGTTCCACCGGACCGTGGGTATCCCCGAGTCCCGTCTCACCATGGAGTTGGGCCCGTCCGCCCCGATCTGAGGAAACAACAACAGCTCACGACCAAACAGATCCATACTCACACAGCAACAAGGGCGTTGTGCTTCTACTACACCCTACCACTACTACACCCGCTAGAAGTCTGGAGTGGTGCTACTCTACTACTACACCCGACAGAAGTCTGGTGGGGTGCTACTCCACTACTACACCCACCAGACGTCTGGTGGGGTGCTACTCCACTACTACACCCACCAGACGTCTGGTGGGGTGCTACTCCACTACTACACCCGCTAGAAGTCTGGTGTGGTGCTACTCCACTACTACACCCACCAGAAGTCTGGAGTGGTGCCACTACTATACCCACTAGAAGTCTGGTGCTGAGGGTCTCCCCGCTGGCCAAGGTGACCTGGACCCAGGGAACGCCGCCGTCGGCCTGGTAGGGCGTGGGCCAGGTGTACTGGACCACCCTGGACCGGTACTTGACCTTCACGTTGTCTGGGGAGAGAACCAGGAAACAAAGATGGGAACCGGTGGGAACAGAAGATATACATTTACATTCAGGGCATTAATCAGACGCTATTATCCAAAGCGACCTACAATTAGTACATTTGTCAGAAGAAAGAGAGACAATATATCGCGGTCGGTACAGAAAGGAACCAGGTGCCGAGAAGATTTCTGTGTGAAACAAAAGCATCGGAGCTCAACTGGTGACCAATCACGGTACCATGAAACCATAATTCGGTGTCACATCCCGGTCACACTTTGCTACTCGTTTCCCTCGAGAAAAAAAGAAAACGTAAAAAGAGCTCAGGGAAAAAGATTGCTAGACGTTGGCCCGTAACATAGGCTGTGGAAGGTCTATAAACTGCCCCATAAAACACCATTGGTTTCCCTCGCTGGCGGAGCGCAGGCCTTCCTAATGACCTTGGCACTGCCACACTGCATGGACTAATAGTGTTTATCTACCAACACGCCGAGCCACACTCGGCGCACACTGCCAGCTCCGTTGGGGTTTTTCTGTGCACTGGGTTACGCCCGGGTCTTGCCGTCTTGGAGCGACGCCTGTCCGCAGATCGACTACCGGCTCCCCGAACACGAGGGGCCAACACTGGCTAGCGGGTGACTTGGAGAGCAGCGTCGAGCTCTGCGTGTTCCCGCTCGACGACGGGACTTACGCATAGTGAGGGCCAGTCGGTCGGGCACATCTGTTGTTTGGGGGAAAATACAGCAGAAAAAAGATTCTGTTCTCAAATGCCTGTTTATAAATATGCCGGTTCCACTGTCAAGCACGTGGCTTGGAGGCAATTATTTGTTTACTTTTTGGGTTGGGTTTCTGACAGCGTAAAAGGTGGTTTGATTCAAAGTACAATACAGTGTGGCGCACACACACGCACACACACATGCACACACACACACACAGATGGGGCTTCCAAGGTGACAGAGCGGGGAAGCACATGGTGTCTTTAAATAAGTCCTCAGACCGCAGCAGCACGTGCGCTGCTCCTGTGGGGATGCCAGGTCACCGAAGGCCCTTTGAAACAGCTAGGAAGAAATGATGTGCCTGATTGAAATAGCAGTGAAAACAGAGAAGGCTCCAAGAGCCGCTCCAGCCCTTCAAAACAGACACTTTGTGGGAAAAGCATAAAATAAACAAATTTCCTTTCGGGAGACAGGATGGGAGGAAGCGGCTGAAGTTGGCTTCTCTGCAGGACTCTGCCCATTAAACCTTAATGGATAAATCAAAAGGGAGGACTCCTCTCAATTACAAGTGCTGGGGGGCCTGGGGGGCAGAGAGGGGGCGTTCCTTACCGGGGAGGCTGTCCAGCTGCCTGGTGAGAGCGGCCACAACGACGTCGTTCTCCACGATGTATGCCATCTCGTCCTGCAGGTCCTCCTTATCGAAAGTAATCAGGGCATCCGAGCAGGCATCCCAAACCTAAATGAGAGGCCAATTATCCCTGCGGTTCCACAACTCTATCCTTATATTCGGTCCCTATTCACTATATATAGACGGGCTGAAGCAGCACCGACTCATTGAACTGAACACATCAAAGAGGCCGCTTTTGGGGGCTGGCGAGAGGCGGCCTCCGGCACGGGGATAACATCTCTCTCTGATGCCCGTCGCCGGTGCTACACTATAAGGCCTCACTGTGGCAGCGGACGCTTTTATTTTGATGTGGCCATGTTTGAGTTGGGACATGCTCTTCGCAGAAACACAAATAAAATAAAGGACATATTTGTGAACATTACGGTAAAAACGGTATATGTGTCCACAAACGAAGAGAGGGCACGATTATGTTGTCATTCTAAATGTATGTTAGTTCAATCCGTAAGACACTAAATGATTTGCCCCGGTGTGTGAGTGTGCATGTGTGTCTGTGTGTGTGTGTGTGTCTGTGTGCGGTTGTGGGTTGTTTGTACAAGACTAATCCTACCATGGCCTGTAACTATAGCGACAGACCCCATCATTCTGAAGCAATATGGTGCCACACTCCTTTTTTCCAACGTGCCATAAAGCGGGGGGGATATGCCCTCCAGAAAACCACTAATGGCAGTGGTTTTCCAACCTGCGATAAGTGGCGAGGGTAAAAAAGATTTATTGTCAGAAACCACAAAATTCTTCATTTTGTGTGACGGAAACCCCATGTGAAAAATAAAACTTGGTAACTGCCGTTATTTATCACTTCAGGGAGAAGGTACACATTCCTCGTTACTGGGTCCAATGGAGGAAAGTGCTGGAACCGTGCGCCTGATAAACGCAACAAACATCTGATCTTCATTCTCACGGTGGGTTTACTACGCGTGGGACGGTTGGAAGTGGAGCGGCCGGTCGGTTGTGTTGAGTGGAAGGACTTTAATTTCACGGTGCCCTCAATTTCCCCCAGCGCCCAAGTGGCCCGGCACAACATGGGGACGCCTGGGGCCAAATTGGCGGTGGTACGGGCTAAGGAATGATGGGAGAGGTATATCACCATAATCACCGTACGGCACTGCATGATGACATCCTGTGCCAGGAGAGAGAAGGCCATGCGGTCAAGTGTTTGGTACGGCCTCGCCACATCTTAGCGGGCCCGGAGCGATCCTGAGCCCTCAGCTGTTAAAATAGGTCTGAGCTCCAGATAATCTCTCATCTCCGTCCCATCTTTCACATGAGCCCTCGTAATTAGAAGACACACCGGGGGAGGGAGTCCCAAAATCCAAAAAAGATTTATTTTTCATAACAAACATGATTTGGATAAATAAACACCGGAATGCTGCGGGCCTAAATGAGAGAGAGGGCTGAGTGCAATGCCAGGGTGCAGTCTTTTATTTAAATAACCAGAGTTGTCCTCTGGGGCTCAGAGTGCCATGTTGATGCCATTTGCATAGCCGCATAATATCAATTTGAGCAAAAGAATTACATGCATGCCAGTTTAAACCGCCCGCTATGTGTTTGCAATGTAAATTAACAATTAGAAACCTCAGCCGAATAGCACCACGCGACTGAACTGATTGAGCGGTTGTTTTAATCGCAAACATATTCCTGGAGAATGCAACCATAACATTGAAAAATGGAAAATAATGCTGCTTAAAAAAGGACACAAGAAAGGCTCGTTTTGGAAGCTTTCTTGTGCTGAACTATTTTGAGCATTTGTAGACTAATCCAACAGAAAAATGAATAAAGCCTCACTAGTGATTAACAAGGGACACTGTTGCTTTCAATTCAGATTGGGTTTAATAACCCAGTTTACTTGACATCAGCAGCACTTTAAGCTCTAATGTACAAAATACTCTTTACTGTTATCTAACCTGTTATCAAACCACCACCACCACACTTGCCACACCTCCTTCCAACACTTCAATTATGCTCCATCCCTGGATATTTAAATGGCTTCAAAAGATCCCCACAACAAAAGACTGCTTACATCTTCTGTTGAGGAAATAATAAACAGTGAAAGATAACTTGTGTCAGCTGATTGAGACCACGAAAGATCATCACATCCTCGTGATGATAAATAAGGAGTATTAGATTATATAGATAGATTATACTATGCTGTACTTGATTCTTCATTAAAGGTCCCATGACATGCCACCAGGTGTGGCTTGTACGGCTTGTAACGACTAATCACACCACACCTGGTGGCATGTCATGGGACCGTTAAAAACAAAGCCTTTAAGTGAAGCACTCTACACCTAGAAGTGACATACCTGCATCTTTTGATACGGTTTGCACCTCATTTTCATGATGTGGTCCCACGCTCCAATGCCTGTCGGTACAATACATGCATGTTAGTTTCACACAAATCTTATGTAGCCATATTAACATTATATTTAAGACAAAAGAAAAACTGCAAGTGACTGAACACAAATAGGAAACAATTAACTTGGTTAATAAGGTGGTGATGAGGTCTGAGACAAAAACAAACATATTTAAATGTTTCTTTACTAAGGTAATGCTTATCAGATTTGGGAATATCCAATGACCAGAGAGAGGTCAGGTTGCCATACTTGGTTGAATAATAGGAATAAATCTAACTTAATATCAACTTTCAAGGTGATGGGGAAGGACCATAACTCCATAACTCACATGACAGCCACACCTGTTCCCTGCTAATTCTACGCGACCATACAGGGACTGACGCCTGCCTGTATGGTGGGAACTAATTAGCCTACATAAATACTCAACTATAATATCAGGCACAAATCTCATAAAACAAGTACTTTAAAAAACAAAATGTTCCCTGCATTGATATGAGGTTTACTGGTCATTTATCCGATAAATGAATGATGATACATGATGATACAATTCAAAGCGTCAGTGATTGCAGATGCAGGTCAAATAAATTAGCAGGTATGGGTAAGTTAAAGACACCAATACCGCGGAAATTTAGATTTGAACCAATAACTTTTCAGCTGGGTATCAAACCACCTTTCTGATATACCCATAAACGTTGTGTTCATAAGCAGTAAAATACCGTACTGTTGAGGAGGGTGGCAGAACCGGGGCTGATGGAGCTCACTCTGGTGCTGTAGGTGTCAGGAACTCTGTCCATCACCTTCTTGTTGCCCGCCTCAAGCAGCAAAATCTTTCTCCCCTCTAGATTGGGCTGCATGCCTTGAAGTGGGGGGAGGATAATCGAAACATAAGTGATGAGACGTTCAACAAGTATTTTGCATGTCTTCTTTTGTCATATTAAAAGGCAATGAGATGTAGATATTATAATAACCCATGTACTGCTTTATTACATACTGAAGTGTGGGTATTAGTCAGTCAAAAACACACACATAGATTATTAGTACGTAACACAATTCATAGAGTGCAGCATTCACCCAAGGAACATGCCATGGCGGATCCAACCATTCCTCCTCCGGATATAACGACATCATAAACTTCATCCTTGTCTCCGGTGTCGGTACCCACTGCTCTACGACCGAGGATGCGACTGACAGAAGACAGTTGCTGTAATTGAATGAACTTATTTCGGACCAAAGCCGCTTTTGCTAGGCTGTGCATTATGGTTTCAATACGTAGTTCAAGATGTGTCCGACATTTGAAATAATTCCCAAGGTAAAGATAGTTTTAGTCAACTGTTTTGGACGTTTCTCCTTGAATATGTCCTATTAATACCTGCTAGTAACCTTCTATAGTTCTGCCATGTTGTGTTGACATAAGCAGTGCTGCGACGCTCAAAGAAGTACTTCCTGTATCTGTTATCCAATCAGAAAAGCGTATCTTGCTCCTGCAATACTCTATTTGGCCACACACGGCACTAAAGTTATACTGAGAGAGAACGCCTTTATCAGGTCCTACGGTCTTTGCCTTTTTTTCTTTCTATTCTTACTCCAACTATTGGTACAATGCCACCTATACCAGACACCTTTATGAAATAACTGTCTTTCCTTATCTGGAAACGATCTGTGAACTGTTGATTGCGCTGGAGAGTTTCCCATCTGTTGCACAGGTTTGTTGGCTATCGTTATGCTTTTGTTTTAGCTTTTAATATTGAATTAATTACTCGGTTAAATGTTGTTGATTTTATTTGCAGGTCTAAAGATACCGTTTGGTCGCAATATAAACTAGTAATACATCCAGCCTGCCTCGGTTGGATAAACTTTCTCTGCCACATTTGCAATGTTGAGGAAGCAGATACTGTCACCATGGTAACCAGCCTGCTTGGTTTATCTCTGCTGGACACTGCGTTGATGTGGAGATTCATACTGAAGCTTATATTGCAAATACAACTAAATGTTTACAATTCGTGTGCTCATTTCTGTGTATGTATCAATGAACAAATGTTTGACCTATTTTCGTAGGTATTATTTTTCATTGTCACATTATGTTTTCTCCCTATTAGTATGCCCAATACGAATATAACCACCATCAAGCTGGAGACCATGCTGGTGGAGGGCCTTAAGGCAGATCAGGACTTCCAGCAGCAGCTGCAGGCCCTGAAGGAAGCCCACCTGAAGCAGCTCCAGGAGACACAGAGGAGGCAGAGTGAGGAGCTGGCAAAGAGGATTCACAGAGACGCCCTGCTCTCTACGGACAAGGAGGACAAGTCTGAGGAAGACCGCAACTTAAACGGGATCTTCAGGCCGTCAAGGTGACAAACAACAGCCACACATTGTGTTTTTGTTACTTGTGATATTTTTTTATTTGAATGATGTTGAATCTGTTTTTTTTTATTTATCAAACAACATGAACATTCTCAATTGTGCTGTTGGCTGGGTTCCATTTCCGCCTCCGCTCCTATATTACATGTCATTCCCTCTCTTTTTGAACCCACTTTCCTGTCGGTCATCAGTGTCCCGTCTCTAGAAGCACAAACACCCATACACATATATTAAACCAATTGTTTCTCCCACACACGTGACAGTCTAAGGAGATCCAGTTCCACCTCTGTCCTGGCTTCAGGCAAGGGGACTCCTCCAGAAAACCAGCCGTTACGAAGACCTACCCTATCCTCCCCGGCCCGGGTCACCTTCCTGACCGGTACCACCCCTAGCAGGACGCGTCCCACGCATCAGACCTCCCTGTCCGTCACACAATCCTCTTACGAGCATAAAGAGCTGGCGTGGGAGGCGGAGTGCCAGAAGAAGTTCCGCGCCCTCCCGGTGCCCAGACACGTGACTCTGCCGCTCTATCGCCAGATGACAGAGCAGCGGGAGACCAGGAGGAAGCAGTGCCTGGACCAGAGGAAGGACTTCCTCCTCTCCTCCCAGAAGCCCTTCTGCTTCCAGGGGAGGGAGAGAGAGAGGAGAGAGAAGATGACGGCAATGTTGAGTCAAGTCGCGCTGGGTCAAGCGTCAGACTTGCAGAAACTGTCCGCATCCACCGCCGCTGCTGGGACCGCTGCATCAGTCAAAGAGGCAAAACAGGCGGGCGTTTCTCCTCCTGGCACAAGTGAGCGGATAGGGGAGTCATTGATCGATTGGATTCTGTTGGTTTCCAGTAAGAAGATAATAGTTTATTATAAGATAATACTTATAGTTCTGGGTTATAAATGAAAGATGTAAATATTTAATGGCTGATTTCACCAAAAAATATGTAGCATAGGCCCTGTTAATACAAATTTGCTTTATATGTCTGTTTAATCATTAAGGAGACACCGTTTGTTGTAGCTACAATAAAGGAGTAGGTTAGGGCTAGTGATACAGTATGTCTAGACTGTCGAGCAAAGGGGATGGGAGCCATACATCATGCGTATCCTAAGCAGCGATTCCATATAGTTATATTATAACAAGGTTGTTTTTATTTATAGATGAGGAGCTAGGCAAAAAGACCAACCTCTGCCCTCATGGTGGGAACATTAAGAATTCCACAGCACCGAACAAGACCAGAAACGCCCCGACCAGCAGCTCCAAACCGCGTTGCTCTGACCAGACCAAAAAGCAAATGCTGGGTTTTCTGGACGAGAAACCCAGCTTCCAGCCCCGGATCAGCCAGCAGGTCCCTGACTTCAGCAGCCGACACAAGGCCTTCCAGGCGGCGGTGCTGAGGAAGGCAGAGATGAGAGACTCCACCAAGTGTCAGCCCTTCCATCTGCGGACCTCAACGCTCCCTATGAGGCAGAGCGCGGCAAAGCCGGCTAACTCACAGGTGCGAAACCTCCACGCCTGTCTTAAAAAAATATTTTTTTCAGCAGATTCGTATCCCACGATTTCCAAAATCATTGCATTGGTTTCCAGCTCAACCCTAAACTGATTAGTTTGATAAAATAACACGCTTTATTAAAAATCTGTATTCTCATATTTTAGGAACCCAAAGTAGGATGTAATTTAAGGAAAAGCAAGTCATTTGGCTGCTTAACCTCACTATCAACAGAAATACTCCCCACATACATCAGCGACGCCACAAGAAAGCGTGGGATGGCCATCAGGTAATAGTAGGCATTGACTTTGAGCCACAGTATAAAGGCAGCTATATTTACAGTATCACTGCATGGTTCTCAGTATCTATGTATTTATGCTTTCCTTCCCCAGAAAAACAATAGAGATGAACGAGAGCAAGAAAGGGCAGAGTGCCGATTGGATGAGATCTTTCCAGATGAGATCCCAAGCAATGCAGAAGACGGTCACTGTACGCGCAAAGGTCATTGACCCCCACAGCAGCCTCAAGGACATGTCCCAGGAGCAGCTCCAGCGACACCAGTGAGTAGGACAGAGCTCCGAGTGAGTACAGAGGAGCCATCACTAAATAAAGTTGTGCCGAATATCTGTTGTTGATGTCGTGCAATATACAGGGAGGCAGACCAGCAGAGAGGGAAGGAATACTTAAAGGAACTACGGGACATGAAGGAGCGGGTCTCACAGAGGCCTTACCTGTTTGAGCAGGTGAAACAGGTAAAGCACCTGGGGATTCAACAGGTTTACATATACATACAACGGGAGGTGAATCAATACTGTACACTACTGTCTCAGGTGGTAGTGGTAGGGTGGTTAAGTTGTTTTACTCAATGATGAAAGGTGCTGGTTTCTGGTTCTGGTTTCAAATCCCCAAGTCTGAGGTGTACTTTGCAAGATGCCAAACCCCTACCTGCTCATTAACAACATGTAACGGAATAAAATTTGTTGGATGTTGGATTTGTTAATTAGTAAATAGTTTGATCTATGGTTTTGTAAGAATTTTTGTTTTATTGTTTCCAGAAGCAAGCCAAGGCCCAAGTAGAACGGACATACAGGAGGAAGCTTCAAGAAGCCGGTTTGAACGAACGTTTTGTTGAAGCATCATCTTGATCAACATGTCAGCGACAGAGACACTTAAACACTGAAGTGCACCCGAAGAGGAAGAGCGAGACCTCAGCCACGACCCGGACGCCCAGAGCAGGTGCACGGCACCAAGCACACATGTCTTTCGTTCCTCAAAAAAACGGTTGAAGCTCGCTTGTTTCAAAGGGTAAACTTGGACATTTTCCCTTCAAACAGCATGTTGTACCACGGCGTCCGGGTAGTACACGAATAGCAGCGGCCCAGAAACAGCCAAGGCCTCTGTGTGCCTCGGTCATGTTAATGTTGCATTACGTAACACGGCGGCTCTGCCCCACAGACTACGGTCAAGAACACGCAACGTTCTGAAGCCAAGTCAAAGTTTGATGTAATTACACTATAGACATTTGGGAAAACCAAACATGTCTGACTTTAGGGTTGGAAAATGTAGACGAAGGGAAGAAAATTGAAGACACCGATGAAAGAAGCGTGAAATTCAAGGGGGAAGTAATGGGATGATCCGATGAGGGCTCAGGCCGCCTGGATGTTTTGTGGCCGTGTCTGCGAGAAAACAACATGGTTTGCTAAAATCATTCATGCCAAGACGAGCTAACTGCACCAGGCATCCCATAGTTTGGGATGTGCTTCTCTAAATTATGGACATTTGGTGTCACCAAAAAGAGGTCAGAAATGTTGTGGGAGGATGAACACTCAGTGGTGGAATTACTGCACAACCATGTATGTTAATGGAGTGGCACTTTATGATGAAATTATAGTTACACATTTTATAATTACAAGCATTTATCTGTCTAGTTGGAATGTAGATGATATATGTTCTGAAGAAATACAGTATGTTCAAGCAGAGAGTATATATATCAGCGTTTTTGTATATTTTTCTTGTTAACTGGTTAACATACCAAGCATTGCGGTTTTAAATATAAGTTTTAGCTTGGCAACCTTATCATACAAGTTTTAATTCAATTAAATGCATGACTGGATACCACCAAAAAGTGGTCTTTATCGTCATAAGGCCTCATAGTGTTCTGATTGACAGTATAGGAAATGCAATGGTACATTGCTGATTTAGTTTGCGGTCTTCCCATACCGCTGAGTCGAATGACTAATCAAATAAATACCTTGTCAACGGACTGGTCCAATGAGGACAAACATCTGAAATAAAGATTTTGTTTGACGGTTTGGTTGAAATTCCCTATTCTCTATTTCTAGAAACAGGCTGCCAGTTAAATAAACAGCCCCAACTGTGCCTCTGCCATCGCAAAGAGCATTTCAGTGCAGAACTCGGGCCCACAGACCCACATCAAATGGGCTTCACAGTGGCCACTGTGTGGAGCTCCTGCTAAGAAGCCAATTTCCTGGAATTTGAGGGATTTCTTTTTTCTTTTCTTTTTTTTAACTGACCAGATGCAAAAATATGTATTTTACCGGACCTTGCCTGCCCCGGTCAGCTAGACCTATAGCCAGAGACCGCTCGCTACCGGCCCGCTGTCATTACACATCCGCATTTTACGCGTTACTATGGAGACGAGTGGAGTTGAATGTGACTATAGGTCTGCGGCTCCATCGCGATCGAGTGCAGTAATTGTTCTTTAACCTCACGTCAGAATGATGGATTATGATTGAGTTTTTCAGGGGCAAAGCAACCTCTGTGTAGGAGTCAAGTGTTTGTATATATAAGCGGGCTGGTGTAGAGATAATTCTGTGTTGCCAGACTGAACTGCCATCTTACGACGGTACCATCAAAGCCAGCAGGACAGGTCCTGCTGGCTTTATTTCTCCATCCTGGCGGCGACTCTGCAAGTTCTCAGCTCGCACGGCTCTCTCCCTACAGAGTGACAGCGTGGAGAGATGATATATAATCACAGGGGAGCCTTTCTTGAGCTCTCGTACATCACATGACAAAGCTTCAAGGGCTCCGGGAGGGTTGTCATGGGAACCTTGTATTCCTCCCCATGCTGCCTAGTGGTCCCTGAGGAGTGTGCTGCACCACCTCCTATTCCCCGTCGAGTGGCTGCAAAATAACCAATCACACACACATACGCACACATGCACATGTGCGCACACGCACACACACACATGCTCGCACACACAAAGTCTTTAATGCAAATTAACACGATGAGGAGCTGAATCCCAAAGCACAACCAACCAAACACAAACATGCGTGTGTTGCGCAGGTGATCTATGCATGTGTTTTTGTTATTTTAAACAAGCTCTTGTGTTTATTGTGTCTGTGTGTGTGTGTGTGGTGGGGGGGGGGGCAGGATTACATTTGGAGCTGAAGGTCTCATTTAAATCAATGAGAGGCTGTGCATGTGCCCCAGCAAACGTTATCATCAGGGCTCTTTCAGGTGCACATAAACAATATAATTCCATTGGTTCAAGGTGACACGCTGGGCTCTCATTACACAGCTAACGCCAGCGTGTAATGATGAAGCTCCCACTCATTTAATGTTGGTAGTGTAGAGTTGAAGAGGCCAGCCGACCATAGGCGATGCACGGTTATTTAAATAGCACCTTTCAAACACAAAGAACCTTCAGCAGGCTTCACATGGGCAGGGATCACAGTTTAAAGACAGCTGAAAGGCACTCATTAAAATACACTTAAAGACAATAAGAAAGGTACACACACTAAAGCTAAATATATACAATCTGAGGCCTGAACTAAAACTACATCCATCTATTCAAATGTCGTACGCTATCTAGTTTTATATATTTTTTAAATCGTGCTTTCAATCAAGTCTAGTTTAAAATCTACATTGAGATGCTACGGGCAAAGTCCATGTTTTCCCTAAGTGCGTGCGTGTGCGTGTTTGTCTGCGTGCTCTTCACTGTGTTCTTCCCCCGGGTTCACCTGCAGGAGGAGCTGTGGCTCGTCTCGGTGTAAAGACCCCTCTGTCTGTGTCTCCTCCAGTGCCACCGACCCCCCCCCCCCCCCCCCCCCCCCCAACCCAGCTCTGAGGAGCGACAGAGCATATCAACACAGAATCAGGGAGGAGAGAGAGTGAGAGAGAGAGACCGAGGGAGAGTAAGAGAGTGAAAGAGAGAGAGAGCGATGGAGGGAGAGTGAGAGAGCGAAAGAGAGCGAAAGAGAGCAATGAGAGAGAGAGCGAGAATGAGAGCGAGGAGAGAGAGAGAGAGCGAGGGAGATAGCAGTCAGTGTGACAGATAAGAGCGTGGCGGTGAAACTCTCTTTTTCCATCTCTCTCTCTTTTTCCTTCACTCTCTCTGCCTCTCTCTCTCTCGCTGACTGCACTGTGGACGGAGGGGGGATAGAGAGACGCAAGTGCACACTAAGGTGTCAGGCAGAGACGCTCCTCAGACTCAAACAAACAGACGCACACTCGCTCAGTCCCACACACACTGACGCACGCACACATCCAAGGATCCCACAGCCCCGGCCGGACCCGCCAGAGGTGAACAGAGAAGAAGAGAGGGACGAGAGGGAGATCTAACTCAGGTACAGTGTCTCATCTCCGAGCCGTTCCCGCCTCTCTTTCATGTGTGAACCCGTTTCAGGTCAGTTCCCCTCGCACTCTTGTGAGACTGGACTTTGTTACTTGTTTTTCTCCAGGTGGGTGGACCGGCACTTCCTCTCTCTCCCTCTCTCTCCCTCTCTGTCTCTGTCTCTCCCTCTCTCACCGTGGATTCTCCGTGGAGTGTTATGGTGGGACTGGCTTCAAACAGCTCAGCTGATCAAGGTCCAGCTGTAGTAGAAGAAGAAAAAAACAGAAACCAGAGATATAACCTGCTGTTTTTGTTGTTATTGTTGTTGTTGTTGACGTGCAGGCAGGATGGAGCTGTTGACGGAGAAAGAAAAGGAGATGATACGGGATAGCTGGGAGAGCCTGGGCAGGAACAAAGTTCCTCACGGAATGGTGATGTTCTCCAGGTAAGTTTCCCTGCCCTCCCCTGCCCTACCCACTTCAGACAATTCACTCCCATCCAAGCAAAGAATACGAAAACCCGTTGATTCGACAAAGCTCCCATGAGCGAGTCTTCCTGAGTTGGGGGGAAAGGGACAGCCATGGTGTATGACCATGTCCTAAAGGTACGAAGTACGAAAGACGAGATATACCCCGGCCAGCTTCTTCATCGCACACTTTCACTCACTCGCAGAGACCAGAGGCTTCATGTGTTGCTTGGCGACAGGCTGCAATAGTGTGCAATTTACTTTGAGGCAGATGCTACTCAGGCAGGCAGGGGAGGAGAAGGAAAGGGAGAAACACGGCCGTTTGAACATCACACGTCGAGATGGTAAAGATGGCCGGGTGTAAACATATAATGTATACAATCTGTGCACGCAGCTATAGAGAACAGGGTTGTGACTGTGCGTGGTGTGTGCGTGTGTACCGAAATAGGCTGTTTGAGCTGGAGCCGGCCCTACTAGGGCTCTTCCAATACAACACAAGCTGCGGCTCCACACAGGACTGCCTGGCCAGCCCCGAGTTCCTGGACCATGTCACCAAGGTGAGTTTCCTGCTCACCACATCCACCGCCACGACATGCCCGCACGCACGCGCAGGCAGGCACCCGCACACATACACACATAAAGCCACAGGCACACAAACACGCACGCACACAGGGCCATCCATAAATCTGCGAAAACTGCATGTCAAACAGCGGCTCAAACTGTTCATGTCTGCAGCGGGGCAGTGTTGCACGGTCCTGGTGTGAGTGTGTGACCGCCCTCCTGGTGTCTGACGCTGCCCCTGCCTTCCCTCAGGTGATGCTGGTGGTGGACGCGGCAGTCAGCCACCTGGACGACCTGCTGTCCCTGGAGGACTTCCTGCTGAACCTGGGGAGGAAGCACCAGGCGGTGGGAGTGGACACCCAGTCTTTCGCCGTAGGTCTCCCTCTCTAATACAGCTTCCTCTTTTTTACTGCTGCTGCCAACCTGCAATATCAGGCAAAGATTCCCCCCCAAAAATAAGCAGTCCAGCTGTCTCTCTCTCCCTCGATCTCGTGTTCCTGACCTCACATCTTTGCACTGTGTTCTGTCCCTCTGCTCGTTTTTTGTCGTCTGGGCTATGTGTTGGTGTGTTGTTGTGTGGTTGTGTTGTCGCCGTGTCCTTGTGTTGTTGTGTGGTCACCATGGCCATGCATTGTTGTGTAATTGTGTTGTGTTGTTGGTTTGTTGTGTTGTCGTGTCGTCGTGTTTTGTTGCTGTGTTTCGCCGTGTCTGTGTGTTGTTCTGTCATTGTGTTGTCTCCGTATCCATGTGTTCTTGTGTTGCGTTGTTGTCGTGTGTCCATGTGTTGTTGTGTTGTTGTTTTGTCGTCCTCTATGTGTTGTTGTGTGGTCACCTTGACCATGTGTTGTCGTGTTGTTGTGTCGTTTTGTTGTCGTCGTGTCCATGGGTCGTTTTGTTGTCGTCGTGTCCATGTGTTGTTTGGCTGTCCTCGTGTCCATGTGTTGTTGTGTTGTTTGTGGTTGTGTCGTTGTGTTGTCATCGTGTCCATGTATGGTTGTGTGGTTGTGCTGTCTCCGGGCCCCAGGTGGTGGGGGAGTCCCTACTCTACATGCTGCAGTGCGCCCTGGGTGAGACCTACACGGCCCCGCTGCGCCAGGCCTGGCTCAACATGTACAGCGTGGTGGTGTCCGCCATGAGCCGCGGCTGGGCCCAGAACGGCGAGCACAAGGCTGACTGACGCCGCCCGCGGTCCCATACACAGGAGGCTGTCGTTGCTTCGATCACCCTCCCCCCACCCAACCCGGGGTTGTCATCATAATGCGGTACTTGTGTAACGGTTTTCAGTCGCTCCCTCAGAGTACAGGGTGCCAGCGTGGTGGTGGTGGTGGTGGTGGTGGCGGTAGTGGGAGTGGATGTATAGTGTAGGCACACTTGATGATGTGCTACCGCGGTCAGATCACATGAAAGGGGGCACGCTGAGTTCTCTTTGGTAGAGGGGTTGGCGTTGTAGCTGCCGTACGATGATGCATTCATGCCAGAAAAAGGGGTTCTTCTATAAAACCTGAGGCCCTCGTTATCGGGCGAAAGATGTGGAGAGTAGCCTTTGCAGGGTGAAGAAATGCTTTGTAAATATTGGTGTTGATATATCTACTCAAATAATAACGACTGTGGTGATCTTTCGTGATTATTCTTAGCAAAATGTGAAACCCTGGATGTTATAACTTAGGCATCACGTGGTGTTTAAGCTGTGATGATTACTGTGACCGAAACTCATCTTTGGATACAGGCCCGCATTATAGGAAAAAGGTTGGGTTGGAAATAACACCTGTTTATTGTTACCTCACTCCGATTAACGATGGATCATACAGATATACATCATACCTCCTGTTTTTTTGCGTACAACTTTGCTAGATGACTTTACAGTGACTGTTAATCTATTGACAATAGAAAACTTTTGAATTGTTTTGGACGAGAACTGTTATACTTTGATTACTTGGGGATATTTGACCGTTATTACGCCACTGTTGTGCGCACCTTCTGATTTTCAAGTGTTCACCAGGCCTGAGCTGTTGGAACTGTTGACTGCTGACTGTTCGCTAAAAGACTGTTATTACGATTTACTTTAAAGTTTGAATAAGCCAAACAATGAACATCTCCGCTTGAAGCCATGTAAAAACAGCAGCTAATTGGCTCTTTGTTTTAGGATTTTACTCCTGGTCAACGTGAAGTGGTTTGCCTGGGACAAAGAAATGTTGTCCATGTGAAGTACTTAATCCGTCAGAAAAAGCCAGCGGTACCTCGTCTTTAGTTGTGGGGAACAGATATCTATATCTATTTTTTCTAGAGTTATGTATTTTATGTTTCTTTGATTATGTCAAGGACGACCGTACTACTAACTTTGCTATCTCCCTTTATTGATAGAGGAGACGTCATACATATATATATATATAAATATAGAAATATATTGTTTGCTGAGATCGTACATTATGTGTTGCTGCTATAAAACTGTGTTTAAGATTCTGAATCACTCATAATGCCAAAATAAGTAGTTTAAGCAACAATATGCCAAGTATTTGTATATAAAAATACAACTGTATATCCAAGCTGCTGATATGTAGATATTGTTTCTTTTAATTTCTATGTTTACATTCACAAAGTTTATTTTTGTATTCTGAGCTGTATGTTTTTTAGTATGGAGACTACTTGGTTTACCAAAACTCACACACTCCCTGTTTGTTGCTGTTTTACTTTTGTCTTACTGGTAAATGGACCGATGTGGAGCAATAAGGTATGATTTAGATTATTTTATTTTCATTAATTAATTTAGTAATTAATTTTGCTTTCTTCAAGGGAGCAAAGGCATAAACAAATCCCTTTTGACACTGGAAGGAGCTGTTAGCAATCTTCGTTCAGGCTAACTTCCTATCCTTTTTTGCCGTTAGCACTCCCTTCCCTCCTCCCTCCGTCACCATAAATGTGGGTCTGGTTTGGCTCTTCTTCTCTTTACTTCTGCCTTTATTTTTTGCTTGGCGTGGTCATCAGTGTAAGCCGTTTCTTGAGAGCGCTGGAATCGGTACCTTCGCCTGTTCCGCCATTGTCAGTCAACACTGAAATCGCGCTGCCCACGCAGCCTCTTTGTGGGGTTCTCACTCCTGATTGGATAGAGTTGGAAGGGAATTCCAGAACATTTATTTTCTGTTTACTCTAGAGAGGAGGGCCTGAGAGGCCCATGTGACTGATATGGGTCCATAGGCTGTTATCAGTGATCAGTGATGAATATAGAGCTATTTAACACTTATTTTAACAAATAGATATTGCTTACAGCGCCTTTGATATTGGTTAATTTTTGTATTTGTATTGTATTTTCCATTTGCTATTTTAGTGTGTGACTCAAAGATTTTATACCATAAACAGTGGTTGAACTGTTCCAGCTAACTATGATATATTTTCACTGTGTGTGTGTGTAGGTGGTGTGTTTAAAGTCTTGGTTACAGTAATTTGTCCTATGCAGATGGTTGTTGTTTTGCGTAAACTATTTACGATGAACTTGGTGTAGGTTTTTACTTTTGGCAGCTGTGTTCACCAACTGCAAGTTTGTTTGAAACTTCTAAAGCATCCAAGCGTGTTTCTTGGATGTGTCGACGTCTACCTCATCTTTCCTACCGCGACTGAAGCCACGCATTAACATTTGAACCAAAATAATGACCTCCCATTGGACAGCTACGACGCAAATCACACATCCCTCAAGCCCATCAGCCTGTACATCGGATCCAACTCTTAAATACAAGTTGAATACAAATCTCCAATGCTATTGTGTGTATGTGTGAGTCTGTCTGTGTGTGTGTGTGGGTGTTGCTGAGATTAAAATAAAGTAAACATCTGTGACCGTTCTTCTGTTTCTTCTTCCCATCGCTTGTCACGTACGGATAACTGACCCTAACGATGTCTCGCGGCACTGGCGGTCTGAAATCGATCACACCACGGCTGATTTGCCTCCCGCTACCAAGCTGTGTTACATAAGAGACTGGCTGCCTCCCCTCAGCCATGAAGACGAAGAGAAAAGGAATATCTCAGCTAAAGGGTCAGAGGGATAGACGCATTAGTCTATGATCATGCTCCAGCACAAACAACGTCGCACACATCGGCAACAAATACTGTCCCAGAGTCAGGATTGGCCTTTTCAGAATGCACGCTAATGTTGCTCATCTCAGTATTAGTTCATAAAATCTAAAACATTGCAACATAAGATGATGAGAACCTCCATCCAATACGGCATGCATATTGCATCAATTTAATAACTCTGTTCAATTTCTATTTCATTACTCATCGTCCTAAAAAGCACGTTTCAGGCTGGCTGTCTGGTCCACTGCTGGAGCAAGGGGCTGACATGGCCCTAATCCGCCTCTCCTCTCAAGCCCAGTCCCAAAAGTAAGACTTGCTTAATTCAGCCTGGCACAATATGCTGTGTCCCGCTTCGGTCCACACAGACGCCAACGCAAGACTTGTCTTGGCAGGGTTGGTTTGTTTTTTATTCCCCAGAGAGAAGCATGTTGAACTTGTCTGAGGCCACGAGCGATGGTTAGATAACCCGTTATGTGAGTGACATTAACAAGGGCTCGTCATTGAGACCACTCCTTGGTTTTGCATACAATGTGCATCTTGTTCTTGCATGAACTTTCGGATTGCTGTTGTTGTAACTCCTGAATATTTCTGGCGTGGATCTGCTGCGTTGACGTTGGAGGGCTGCATGATTGGGTCTGAACACTTGCTTGTCTGAGGAGTCTTGAGAACTGGCAACATTATTATTTTTAGAAAGTCTGCAATGGTGTTTTTTCGAATTAAATGTGTGTGTGTGTGTGTGTGTGTTTGTATGTGGATGGGGGGTGGCATGGTTGAACGTCGTCATGGCAACTGTTAAGTGACAGTCCAGAGTGGTGTGTTTGTTTGTTTTTGTTGGAAGGGGGGGAAGGGGGGGCATGGGCAAGGCACCACTCACATGATAAATCATATTGTTGGGTGCCGGGGGTTGCAGATTATCTGCCAAACGGGTCAGTGTTGACTGCTTTCTTCCAGCCATTATCCAAGAGAGACGCGCTGCAATTACGGCACCCCCTGTCACCTGCACAATGAAAGCCACAGTGCCCCTCTTTGGATCGCCCACAGCCTCGGGAGGAACTGAATAACCATGCAGGCTACAAATGACAGCAGTGGGGCGAATCAGAGCACAGGGCCGAGCCAACGCTGTTCCCAGCACCCCTAAATGGATAACAGATGCAAGCTAATAATACTGGGAATAAACTCTTGCAAAAGAAAGAAGCACATTTGAAATGGCCCGTATAACCGTTCCTTTCAAGTGATACAGTGTCTGAATCAATGAGTTACAGGCCCCACAACAGGGGATAATTGCCCTCAAACAAACGGCTCACTTCAGAAATCAACTGAGCACTTTGCTATAATTAGTACTGAAAAACATATTTAAGACACTTTCCTTTTCCGTCACAAGCGAGCATCTGGGCAGGAGCGAGGGAGAATGCTGCTCGCACCCAGAGGAATTCACCTTTCATTAATCAGTTGCCAGGGGTGACGGGGAAATATCATGCACTGCCGACATAAGTTTATGCAACGATTAAATCAAGAATGCTTGTTATTTAATGGTGTAGCATATGCTTTGTGTGGATTACAAATGAATATAATTGAATAGGGAAGATGTGTCGCATGTTGCTCAAATAATTTACAGTCCAACTGTCATTACTTGCATTGTGGTCGAGTTTAAACAGCACAAGTCATGTTGCTATAATAGTTCCTGGTTAGTTTTGGGCACAGCGTTGAAATATATGCCTTAGAATAAGGTACATATACACATTATTAAAGGAAAATAGGTAATGTTTCATCCCTCCACTCTTTGTCTCAGAATAGGACAGTCAAATACAGATAACAACCGTGTTACAAAATAAGTAATCTGACCAAAATCAAAAAGCCTGAGAAAGACAAAGTCAAATAAATAATATGCAAGTCGAATGAGGAAAACATAAAAAAACAAATCCACCTCGAATACAAATACCATGGAAAACAAGGATAAAATAATAGTGAGGGTGATGGTCACAGTAATGAGTGGCATTGACACGCCTTGTGTTGTATGGTGAGGAGGGGATGTAAACCATAGTGTTGAGTTACATTGGTGTCTCTATATTCCACTTCCCTGCACTTTAGTTCTCGGTCCATGCAGCATATTTCAGGCCATGCTGGATTGTCACACATAGGATACAATTAGTCATCAAGGCACGGCAACAGAGCGATGGGACCAATCCACACGATTCTTACAATCAGTTTGGCAAGTACAACCGTCCCCTTCGAACAGAAAAGACTGCCTTATACAAAACTAGGAACTATACAGATTATTAGTATAAAACATTGGCATAGGCGCATGTTTCGCTACTGTACTTGGGTTGTTTGGAATGTAAGCAGATGATTGCATTGCTTGACAAAATAGGAACATGCAACAGTGTTTTACAGAGAGTTCAGTGAATACCACCAGACCTACACAGGAATATTCTCGGAGTGAAATAAAAGTACTACTGTATAGAGCCACGCCCATTCTGGTGTCCCCTCTAAACTAACCTTATTTCGGAAGAAATATGTACCTTCTATTTTTAACCCGTTTGATTTGTGCCATGCATTACACATATGATGTTTTTCAATTTAAAAGATTCTCAACAGTCACATTTTGGCGTTGTTAAAGTCAGTGTTAAAGTCTGTGACGTAATTAGTAAGACCACTCACCCAAAAATTGCGTGTGTGTGATGCCGCAACTTTCTCTAAATACCATCTACCCTGAGCCGCTGAAGACACCGTAGCATTAACACACATTATCATGTGTTTCTAGTACGTGATTTCATCACACAAGCAACTGGTCTTGGATAATGTGGGCGAAGAGAGATGTGTAAATATTACATTTATAGCCCAAGCAAGTAACAATTACACATTAAATCAAAAAAACTAAATTATATTGGTCTTTCAATGGGTAAACAAAATATTTTCATTCATGGTCAAATGTCTGTGTTTGTGGTGACTTCCGTTTTGATACAAAATATTTGAATTGAATTAGACATGGTATCCTTTTCACTTTGCGATCCTTTGGAAAAATTAAGAGCAGACGAGTCCACGGCGACGTGAGACTATAATTACAGAGTCCTCAGATGAGCTACGATGAGACAGCCCTAAGCATGATGAAACTAACCCCAATAGGCACCCACCCACCCACCCACCCACCAAAGAAACACGAATCAACAATATTAACACGACACACATCGAATTTAATAGCAAAACAGTGGCCCTTATGTGGCCGACCACAACCAGGCCTCATGGACCGCTCACTAACTCACTCCCGACCCTCACATGGCTCATGTAAAGAGGGCATGTTCCACCATCTCTTTGAGCCGGTCCTCCTTCTGCTCTCACTGCAGATGGCTCTGCTAAACCCGTCGCCCTCGCCCTCGCCCTGCCACCGAGGAACCAGATCTGCCCGTGCCAACGCCATCCTGCCGGGGCGTGCTGGGGCTTATGCACAATCACACGCAAACACACGTACACACGCGCGCGCTTCTGATGGGAACTTTCTGATCACCTCATGTGCGAGCCGCACAGTCTGACAGACAGAAGACCTCCGCTCGGCGGCAGAGGCCTCGTCGCGACGTTCTCCAGAAGTGAACCAAAGAGTCTCTCCCCGTCTTAGCTAAGCGTATGCTCATGTATCAAATCCAGGTGGATGGTCTTGGCGTTGTTTTTTTTTATTGAGCTTTTTTGGGGTGGGGTTAGGGCACAAGCATCTTCTAAATGCGTTCCTATGGGCGAGGGGCAGCGGATGCTCTGCGGCTCTTGAGGCGGGTTGGCCGGGCTGGGGGGCGGGGCTAAACGGTGAGAAGCAACACACGCAGCACGGTGGTGGCACCGCGGCAGGGTGGGGGGGGGGGGGGGACGTGGGGCCAGCGGGTCTCACTGGTAGCCCACCGTGCTGTCCATCACAGAGCAGTAGGGGCCGTCCTGGGGGTCCTGCAGCCGGGTCTCGTGGGTCCCCGAGGGCCCCCCTGCCTCCTCCTCGCCCTCCTCCATGTCGTCCTCGGCGGGGCCGTGGCTGGAGCGGCTCTGGGAGCGGGCCAGGGCGCCGTAGCTCTGGTGGGCTGGGGAGGGCATGGGGGTCAGGCCCAGCTCGGGCTCCAGCAGCACCGACGCCACGAACAGCTGCAGGGGGCAGAGGGACGCAGGGCGGGGGTTGGACGTTGTGGCGGAGCATGTGGTGCACTGTGTTTGTTCACTGGGTGGTGTGAGCTGTGGGGTGTCCATGACGCTACGTCATCAGGAGCCCGTTTGTGCTTTATCGGCTGTTTTAATGTCACTAGTGTTACTGTTCAATCTTAAACAATCTTGCATAAACAACAACAAATTAACAAAATAAACGTTTTAAGGTGCATTTTATGATGCTGACAACTCTAAGGTCAGGAGGTCTCAAGGAACACACACACACACACACACACACACACACACACACACACACACACACACACACACACA
This sequence comes from Gadus macrocephalus, assembly GCF_031168955.1. Lineage (NCBI taxonomy): Eukaryota > Metazoa > Chordata > Actinopteri > Gadiformes > Gadidae > Gadus > Gadus macrocephalus. The sequence continues at coordinate 11,622,719 of NC_082386.1, forward strand.
CACACACACACACGGGGGCACACATGCACAGACAGACACACACACATATACAAACACACATAGATACACGCACACGCATTAACAATAAAACATGCTACTGTACACTGGAGGCCGTGGAGGGCGGGGCTGCGCTTCTCTCTCTGTCACTCAGAGTTGCCTCGGTCGGTTGGTCAGCCATCTGGGAAACAAAATAGTGCCGTTTACTAACACCTCCCCGCTGGCACAGTACACACACTGAACACACACACACATTCAAACATCCAGGGTTTAATGACCGACCGGGTAGCTTGACGACTTGTCCGGCTGCTTCCTGAGGAACAGGCGGAAGAGGGCAAAGGTCACGCAGCAGACCAGAGACGAGAAGGTGAACAGCGTGATGGGATGCATTGGGCCTGGAAGAAGAGATGAGACGAGGACGAAGGGACTAGTGAATGTAAGAGCGTACGAGACACGGCCCACTGATTCACTGAGGCAGAAGGAGAAGGAAGAGAAGGAGGATGAGAAGGAGGATGAGGAGAAGGAGGAGGAGGAGGAGGAGGAGGAGGTGGAGAAGAACTACAACAACAATTACAACAATAACAAAGTGGAGACAAGGAGAGGCAACAGTAGAGGGGTACCTAGTCTGAGCACAGAGAAGAAGAGGAGCCAGAAGATGCAGAGGATGGGCGCCACGACGACCTGGGCGATGGCGGCCCGGTGGATGCGCTGGCTGAGCCTGGTGGGGACGTAGGCGTAGTAGATGTTGTAGCGGTCCACCATGTGCTTCAGGACGACGTACAGGAGCCCTGGGACACACACACACACACACACCAGGACAGACACGTACACACATACACACACACCAGGACACACACGTACGTAACACGCACACACACACGCACAAACACGCATGCACACACACACACACATCCGGACACAAACACACACACACACGCACGCATGAACACACGCAAGCATTAACATACACTGATTAACACAGCAATCGTCAGTTTGATCAATAAGAAACAGCACAGAGGTGAGTGACAGGGAGCCCCTGTTCCTGCTGAAGTACCCTATATCTTCCTGATCTGGGTGCAGTAGTAAATAGAGGCTTGGTAAGCTCTGGGCACAGACAGGAGTAGAGTGGGCGTCTGGCTCGCAACCCGTTGAGTCTGAGCGTCTCGGACCACAACACATTCACACGGTCTGCTGCCGGCTGGCAGGCAGCGGGGGGCAGAAGGTTACAGTAGCAGCAGAGACACACAGGCTGACAGACAGACAGGGGACCGACAGACAGGGGGACGGGCAGGCCACCAGAAACACACAGGCTGACAGACAGACAGGGGACAGACAGACAAGGGGGCGGGTAGGCCACCAGAAAAACACAGGTTGACAGACACACAGGCTGACAGACAGACACAGACAGGGAAACAGAGAGACGGGCGGGCAACCAGACAATCAGACTGGGGACAGACAGACAGACAGACAGACAGACAGACAGACAGACAGACAGACAGACAGACAGACAGACAGACAGACAGACAGACAGACAGACAGACAGACAGACAGACAGACAGACAGACAGACAGACAGACAGACAGACAGACAGACAGACAGACAGACAAGGGGACAGACAGTCAGACAGAAGGACATGCGGTCCTACATAAAGTTTGCGTGTAATATCTATGGCTAAATCTATGTGTATAAGGGTGACCAGCTTCAACACAAGACACAAATTAAGTGGAAGGACTCGAAACGTCCCATGAATCAATACTGAAGAATAGATAGAAAACACACACTTACACATACACATATAAATACACATACACACAAACACACTCGCATACAGCACAAGCTGAGTGCTGAATGACGAAGCCATAAAGCAAGCAGCCATCCTCACCAAAGGGCATTATAATGGGACAGGTGATGCTGTAGGTCATACTGACGGCAACGATACACATGGTCCACGCATACTCCAGACCAAACTGGAACTCATAGGCCTGGCTCTACAGGTAGAGAGAGAGAGAGAGAGAGAGAGAGAGAGAGAGAGAGAGCGAGAGAGCGAGAGAAAGAGAGAAAGAGAGAGAGAGAGCGAGAGCGAGAGAGAGAGAGAGAGAGAGAGAGAGAGAGAGCGAGAGCGAGAGCGAGAGAGTGAGAAGGAGACAAATAAAACATACCACAATAGCCACAGGAAATTGCATTTCAACCGAGTGTGATTACATTTTCTTTGACATGACATCCATAACCGGCTGAGCGAGACGCTAATCGTCACACACATTTATCGCTCCACACTTCCGATGAGGGGTGGGACACATTAGATGGGGGGAGGGGGGGGGCTGACCCGCTTGAGGTGAATGCGCTCCGCCTTGGACTTGGCGAGACAGAGGCGGGTGGAGTAGACTGCCAAGGCCGGGATGCGGAGCAGCTCCATGGCGGTGCCGATCAGGCTGGCCGTGATGACGTAGTTGACGAAGAAGGCGCCGTTGTCGGGCAGAAACACACACCTGGGGGAGGGGAGGGAGACAGGTGGAACAGGGCGACAGGTTGAGCGTCTGGTGGCACTGAGCAGCCGGTAATGTGACACACAGGTCATTGGGGCTGTGGTGGAGGGGTGCACGAATAACATGAACTGGGAAGGGGAGGGAACTGGGAAGTCTCACTGGAACTTGACCTCCCTGTCGTCCAGGAAGTTTACGTCAAAGAGCCATCTGAAGAACAGGTCCAAGCTGCGACAAGAGAGGGAAGATAATTTAGATGCAACTACAAGAACTACTGCTATTACTACCTATTCACACATTTTACTTGATAATTAGCTTTTTATATCTTGTTGCAGAGTCTGCAAAATATGTGTGCTTTAGAAAAGATACAATAAAATACAAAAACTCAAATCACTGCACAAAAATATGATTCGAAACAAACATTTATGCAAACAGATTCTAATTTAAGAAGGAAATCCGCGAGGAAGACGAGGCTGAGGACATGGTGGCTACCTGGAGAGGCCCAGCGACGGCAGAATGATCACCATGAAGACCAGCAGTAAGAAGCACTTGTGCATGGTGATCTGGTTCGCCCCAGACCTGCAACCCAACAACACAAACCAACAGGGGGGGGGGGACCGTCATCAAACACGCTCATACAAGACACAACCTGTATAAGGGCTCGTTAGTCTGGTGGTGGGTGGGGTTTGACTACCCGCCCGAAAGGACTGGGTCCAACTTGTAGGATCCCTGAGCAAGATGTCACGTACCCCTACCTGCTCGTTATCGGCATGCATCTGTGTTCAGTTAGTCGTGGTTGGATGAGAGTGACTTGACTAAATATGTGATTATTTACATAGTAAGGAATAATGTATAGAACGTGTGTAATGTATAGAACTTGCTTCGCCCTCACCTCCGCTTCGCGTCGGTGTCCTGGTCGCCCTGTCGGGGCTTATTTTCCCGATAATGACCAGAAACGCTCGATACATTATCCCGCTTATTACACGTCTTCTTGCCAAACCGAAAAAATAACTTCACACGGTGTGTCTTTATACAATTACCATTCATAGTGTTGATCATCAGAGAAATAGTCTGCCAAAGACGTTGACGTTGCTTTGCAACCGAATACCCTGGGGTTGATAAGTTACCGGACTGATTGCGGAGTGATACCAAAGACGTAAATCAGAGACAAAAAATCCACGTGACAGCTGTCATTATATGCTTAGCAACGGTCAACTATCGAAAAATAATTCACAGCCGGAAGTTGTGAAGGACCATGCAAGTGAACGGAGCGTTCCTCAGCATTGAGAAGGGCAGTGTAACCTTTAGTACACCTATAGTACACCACACACACCTACACCTTTAGTACACCTATAGTACACCACACACACCTATAGTACACCTATAGTACACCACACACACTTATAGTACACCTATAGTACAGCAAACCCATCTATAGTACAACAGACCCATCTATAGTACACCTATAGTACACCACACACACCTAGAGTACACCTATAGTACACCACACACACACCTATAGTAGATCAACGCACCTATAGTACAGCAGACCAATCTATAGTACACCGATAGTTATCACACACCTATAGTACCACACACACACCTATAGTACACTTATAGTACACCAGACACACCTATAGTACACCGATAGAACATCACACACACCTTTAATACATCACACACATCTATAGTACACATATAGTACATCACACACCTATAGTACACCTATAGTACATCAACACACCTATAGTACACCTATAGTACATGAAGCACCTATAGTACACCTATAGTACATCACACACCTATAGTAAACCTATAGTACATCAAACACCTATAGTACACCTATAGTACATCACACACCTATAGTAAACCTATAGTACATCACACACCTATAGTACACCTATAGTACATCAACACACCTATAGTAAACCTATAGTACATCACACACCTATAGTAAACCTATAGTACATCACACACCTATAGTAAACCTATAGTACATCACACACCTATAGTAAACCTATAGTACATCACACACCTATAGTACACCTATAGTACATCAACACACCTATAGTAAACCTATAGTACATCACACACCTATATAGCTCCCAAGGAACAGAGAGATGAAACGGGATGCGGTGGGGAAATACGTCGACCTCGTGAGAAGTCAGGGGACGTCTCCTACGAGGCTGTCACTCGCTCGTTAGCGCAAACTACCGTTTTCACACCAGCAAACACTCGATTTGCATTCGCTTGGCGGCACATCCCGCCTTCACACAGCCCGTCTGTGGGGGGGGTTATGTAATGACCGGGGGGCTCCGCCGCTCCGGGAGCCACAGCGCATATCATTATCCCCGCATGGCGATCGCTATGACAACCTGCCCGGAATAATGTGCTTGTGTGCACGCAGCGAGCGAACAAGGGGGAGGGCAGAATCGACGGACAGACTGACGGACAGACTGACGGACAGACTGACAGACATGGTGACAGGGGGAGGGAGGGACAGAGGGAGGGGGCGGTGAGTTAGTGACAGAGAGGCAGACAGAGAGACAGACAGAGAGACAGAGAGGCAGACAGACAGACAGACAGACAGACAGACAGACAGACAGACAGACAGACAGACAGACAGACAGACAGACAGACAGAGAGACAGACAGGCAGGCAGGCAGGCAGGCAGGCAGACAGACAGACAGACAGACAGACAGACAGACAGACAGACAGACAGACAGACAGACAGACAGACAGACAGACAGACAGACAGACAGACAGACAGACAGACAGACAGACAGACAGAGAGAGAGAGAGAGAGAGAGAGAGAGAGAGAGAGAGAGAGAGACAGAGGCAGAGACTAGTGAAAGAGAAAGACGGAAAGACTGCTGGACAGAATGACAGACTGACATCGGTTCAGCCAGCCAGCCAGGCGGCCAGACAGACAAATAATAGAAGATAAATAATATAGACCAGGTCAACCCCCACCCCCTTAACCCAAACAAACAGAGTGTGGAGCTAATGCCTGGAGGGGCAGAGGCCTGTAAGGTGAGCAGAGGGGGGCGGGTCGTCACCTGGTCCAGTGGGACTCAAAGAAGGACGAGTAGTAGACGATGAAGGGCAGGAGCACTGAGAAGGCCCACAGCAGCAGGGTGGGGAAGAACTGGGTGATGACCGGGCTCTGCATCAATCAATACAAAGACAGCTATCAGATCTGGTGGCCCCAGAGGCCCAAAGGGAGGGGCCAAGACGTCGTGAAAGACAGACAGACAGACAGACAGACAGAAAGACAGACATAGAGAGAGAGACAGACATTTGATGTCAGACTCTATTGAACTTGTACTCAGTCTTTTGTTTTATGTTGGAACTGTGTACTGCTGTCCATCTTGGCCATGTCTCTCTTGTAAAAGACATTTTAATCTCAATGAGACTAAACCTGGTTAAAGAAAGGATACAATAATAATAATAATAATAATAATAATAATAATAATAATAATATTAATAATAATAATAATTATTATTATTATAAACAGATAGACAGACAGACATGGCAGAAAATGAGGATTAAAGAAAGAAAGGATGACAGTAAAGAGAAAGAAAGAATGTATGAAAGACAGAAGGTGTTTTTCCTGGGTGACCCCAGCACGCGCCCAGCTCAGGTAAGACGCGCTGACCCTGAGACTCTCCACAGGTCTGGTGACGTTGAACTTGTCCATGGTGTTGACGATGATGGCCGGTGTGGTGAGGAAGAAGAGCAGGAGGAAGAGGAGGATGTTGAGGAGGACACAGCGGAGCCACCAGCGGGAGCCGCACAGAGACAGGTTCTCCCTAGAGACAAGGAGCACCGTAAATGATCCGGCCAATCACAAAGCAGGATGGACGTTAAACATGCAACCCAACATGGCGCTTGTTTGAAATGGACCTGCGCTTGGAAGTGGCGCTGTGTTATGATATGGGAATCATACTGCTGTTCATTCGTGTTGTATGATACAGTTTGGTTTCTTGGGCAGAGAGAGCTGCCTTCTGTGTGAATCAGTAGTCCACACTACAGTCCCCTTTTCAGTTGAACACACATTCATATTGTGGCCATACATCCATACAGCGCCCCCACACACACACATATTGGTCACGCTCCATTGTGACCAATTAGACAGAAGGAGAAACGAACGCTGGGTGAATTCGTGTCGGTGTTGGAGCTGTGGTGCACATACATCTCTCGCGTGTTACGTAAGCTCAGCAATGTTGCTTACGCGACTGAGATAACATGCATTACGGCTAACCCACTAATCGACTTATCGCCACTGAACTACAAGTTACCCATGCATATTGATTTGCAAAACAATGACAGTTCAACGCTTTCCATTCCAAACCCTTGGTCACCAATTATTTGAATAACACATTTGGTGTTTACATGGGGGCATTTATTAATGAAATAAGTGTTACATCACAAAAAGCACTCTGAATACATGAATTGACCTGGAAGGGAGATGCATGTGAATAGATGGACAAACAATATGGAAGGATACAAAGTCACATGGACCGATGATAGACAGACAGACAAACAGAGAGACAGACAGACAGAGAGACAGACAGAAAGACAGACAGACAAACAGACGGGCAGACAGACCAACAGAGAGACAGACAGACAGACTGGGAGACCGACAAACAAACAGACAGACAGACAGACAGACGGCGAGACAGAGTGACAGACGGGGAGACAGAAAGACAGACGGGCAGGGGGACGGACAGACAGACAGACAGACGGGGAGACAGACAGAAACACAGACAGACCGACAGAGTGAAAGACGGGGGGACAGACAGACAGACAGATGGATGGATGGGGAGACAGTCAGACAGACAAACAGATGGATGGGGAGACAGACAGACAGACAGACAGACAGACAGACAGACAGACAGACAGACAGACAGACAGACAGACAGACAGACAGACAGACAGACAGACAGACAGACAGACAGACAGACAGACAGACTGACAGACAGCACTGACCAGATGATGTCACTGGGGGCCGGGGCGTAGGTGACTCCCCAGTTGTGCGACTGCACCACAGTGGTGATGCTTGACTGCTGGGCTTGCCGGCGGCAATGCACGCGGCTGTGGTCCTTGACGATACTGAAACCCAGCAGCATGTCGAGGAACAAGGTGACACAGTTGGCACATCATCAGCCCCACCATGCTCCATTAAGCTGATTAACAAAAGCGATCGACTCCGTTTATTGAGTGGATGGGCTCAGGACATGTTTCTTTATGCTGATGTTCCCCTCTGCCTGATTGTGACGAAGATAAAGAGTTGGGGAAAGTCTCTGAGGTCCACAGCTCATTGGGCAGCTCATCAGAGAGTTGATATTGGACAACGCAATAAGATTTCTCTTCTTCGAGATGAGTTCTGCAAGACATTAACTGAAATGGTTCAGGCCGTGGATTCACTCACACTGCTGTCATCCTGTCGTCGCGGAAGGTGACAAAGGCGATGCCCAATCTCTTCAGAGGGATGCGATTCTTCTCTGCGTTAAATTCATCCGTTAGCTTTTCCTCTAACTCACTGTAGTACTGCTCTGCATCCACCTGCAGGTAGACAGAGCCTCCATCAAACCAGGGTTTGAACATGAACTTGCTTTATTTTACTCAGTTCTGAAAACCTAGGTTTGGATCACAGCGCCTCCCAGTGGTAAGATGATGGCAGTGCAACAGAATAAAGTGAAATCATTTTGGTTTTTTTCAGCATGAAATACTGTACCTGTTCGAAGCCACAGAAGTCACAGCAGAAGATCTGCGCACAGGGATGCGTCTTGATCATGATCTTGCCCTCCTTTTGCGCCTTTGTCGCAAAATACAATCGGCCTTTCATCGCCTTTCTCCTGTCAACCACACAAACACAAAGAAACAGGTATCACCACAACAACTTCAACAACAACAACATCCTAAACGTTGTGTAGTCCTCAGACCAAGCAGGGGACTCTACCTCTCCAGGTCCAGCCTCATCAGCTGGTTCACGTCGAAGCAGAAGTGGATGTCGGTGACGGTGCAGCTGGGGTAGGCCTCACTGGGGTGGGGGGGAAGACAGCGGTGGATTACATGGTTAATACCCAGCCAAACAGGGACTTCAAACTATATGGCGGCAACCTATGGTCCCGTGCGGAGCAGGTCGGGGTTTAACTCAGAGACAGGAGGAGCGCGTGGACTCACTGGAAGTGTTTGGTGATGAGTCCCGGGTCGGAGATCTCTCGAGGGATGGAGGTTATCATCAGGGTTCTGGCTACCTGCAATGCAGCATTTGGACCCCCCCCCATCAGAAGTGAGGCAGTTTGGAGGTCAGCTTTAGGACCTCCAGATTTATACTGATTTGTATTATTGATTAGTTGATTAAGTACAGATACAAGGGAATTATTAGCATGTCAGAATAACATTTTTAAGTTACATACATTTAACAGTATTTCAAATCACTAATGCTACTATTTAAAAAAATATATCACGAGTGTAATACTCCAGATTGGGCAAATATCTGGTGGGTAGTTGAATGACGGTGGGGCAGCCCAGTCTAATCAGGGGTCACCCTGGGTAGGCCTGTCCTACCCAGAAGGTTTCATGCATTACATTGCGCCCCCTCGGGTTAACAGTGAGAGGCGGCAGGCGAGTGGGCGCTCACTGACCTTCTCATCCTCTCCGTACTGCAGCTTGGCCGAGTGGTGGAGCATGCAGAGCACGGTGATGATGAAGTAGAGCAGGGCGAAGACGCTGTGCAGCCACAGAAATCCGTCCCTGCACGGGGAAAGCCCCAGATGTCAGAAGTGGTGTCCGCGGCGCGCTTATATGGACAATTAACAATGAACCTTTTCTTTGTAGTTGCTCTGTGTAACCTCATCAACGCCACGACCACCGCCACCGCCACCGCCATGCCATGCTAGACTTACTTCTCACTCAGATTGGCCATTGTTGCTCTTCCAAAGTTTTCGGGACTGTCTCCTGTAGAAAATAATAAAACGTGACAATTTAATAGTTCAATTTAAACATTTTCCAGTGGCGTGTTTTCGGAGAACCCGCCCCACCCAGGCTGGTGAAAACGGGAACAAATAACCCAATTCTAAAATGAACGTCCCCAGTATCTTAGATACCGTACTATGGCCCTGCTTTGTTTACAGTAACCATGGCACTGGGAGGGTGTTGTTTTTTATTCTAAACAGAGAGTGACAAAGCCCATAAGATGAGGGTCATAAAATGGCGGTGGGAGACCCAAGTTTTACGTCGCTGCTTTAATGGCCGCCCTGTACATTCCACCATGGACGGCTCAACGTATGTGGCTGGAATAGAAGCCAACTGCCAGCGATGCGTTTTACTGCGTTTCTCACTGACGTCAAGACACGTGAAGTGGAAACATTAGACTTTATAACCCTTGACTATAGAAACTCTCCATCAATACCGCTGGTGTTTCACAGATAAAGTCCTTTTCTTTCACTGAGCCGCTGCCCCTAACCACTTCTTTCCATCCTGTGTATAGCTTGAGCTGTGGCTGTATATAGACCGAGCCCTTATAAACTAAAATATCCATGGTATGTGAGCGAGACTGTTGAGTGTGTGTGGCCTGAGATGTTCCCCATAATCCACTCTGTCCCCCTCCCTCTATCCCTCTCTCCCTCTCTCTCTCCTTCTCCCTCTCCCCCCTCTCTCCCTCTCCCTCTCTCCCCCAACTCTCTCTCTCTCTCTCGCCCCCCTGAGGTTAGGAGACCGCTAACGACGGACATGTCCCCCGGTGGTGCGCGCCTCAAATCACCCAGTAGGTCGCCGGAGAGGTTGATGGGCAGGACCACGGCCAGGGAGAGCAGGCAGACCACGGCCATGAGCAGGATGACGTGGCGCTGGAAGGACAGGTAGGTCACAGCGTCCAAGCCACACTTGCTGCGGATCTCCTCGTCCCTGCGACCACACCCACAACATCAACGCACACGCAGGACATTTCAGAGGATACGCGCAGAGGAGGACGCGGCAAGTGTGACTGGCACTGGGGTCTAGACGGAGATGGCCTCAGCGATGCTGGCGTCCGGCTCAGGAGGTAGAGCCTGTTGGCTGGTTACAGGAAGGTTGCTAGTTCAATACCTGGCTCCTCCTAGCGAGAGTGTCGGGGTGTCCTTGAGCAAAACACCGGACCCCGACTGGCTATTGCATTGCATGGTTGACACAACCGTCGGTGTGTGAAAGACTGCATGGATAGGGGAATGATAGGCAATGTTGTAAAGCGCTTTGAGTGGCCACTGGTGTGAAAAGCGCTAGATAAATGTCCCATTTATCGAGGTCGGATGGAGGTGTGTGACTGCTGTGTGGGATCCTGAGTGAGCCTCAGCAGCCTCAGGTCAATGTGTAGGTTGAAGCCCGCATGGATATAATGATACCTAAAGAGTTGTAGCGTCACACGCTCCCGGACGCGTCCTTCTGAAAAATGAGTGTTTAGACGCTCGTGCCTCATCCTAAGTTAAGCCGTGCCAAACACTGCGGTCGCCCTGGGAGAACCCGACACAGGGGACGCTCTGGGAAAAGCCGGGCTCGTAAATGGAAAGAAAACAAAGAAACAAGAGCGAACACACAGGGCAGAAGGAGCGCGCCGGTCTCACAGGAGGGCCACACATTGAGAACACACCGGGTGGGTTCGCTGTTTCCCAGGGATCCCGGCGATCCCGTCACTCGCGCACGAGCTAAAAACAGACGGCGTCCAGAAACTCTAAAATAATACCGGGGAAACCACGCTGGAAGACATTCTTCCTTACGGGCCTAATTTTGGCCCAGGGTAGACAGTCTCCGGCAAGTGCAAATATCCAAAGGGAGGCAGTGGCACCAGCGGTCCTGTGAGGCCAGACTGGTTTGTTTTGCTTGCTACTGAGATATAACGCAGTTGGCGTGTGATCATGACATCAGCTTTGAGGAGGAAGGCCCGACTAGCCGGGACTGGGAGGGGTGCCGCAATTAAACGGCCAATTTCTTTGAGTTACTTACTTCATATGGCAAAGTGATGCCAGCCACGCGCAGAAACCCTGCAAGAGGAGGAGGACAGACGTTCACCATTCGTTGCATTACTTCATTTAAAGACCTACATTGGTGCATACGATTTGGAAGCATTCGGGAGCACATCTGGACAATGGCTCCCGTGCGCTATTTACATAAGAATGAGTTCCCCAGAGAGAGCTGGCTAGGGGATGACATGTTAATAGGTCTAGCCTAGAGCACTTTGTGGTTTGTCCTCTGCCACAGCCTCTGGGAAGGCCCTTTGACTCTCTGTCCCGCACCGCTCTTAACACGAGCGCGGTGACATCATCTCCTGTTACTCAGGTGTCCCGCAGTCACAGAGGGAACGGGTGAGTCAGGAGAACATCTCTGGGGGCAGGGCGTGTGTGTGTGTGGGTGCATGACTCCCAGCCCGAAAGGTCCTGGCTTTGAAACCCAATGTCCTGCAGTGTGAGCGGAGGGCATCCTTGAGCAAGATGCCGAACCCGCTACCTGCTCATTGTCATATGTATCTTAATCTAATTTAAATCCCTTTTCATGTTGTTTTTCTGGCACTGGGCCATTTTGTGATATTTGCCTGAATGGGGAAGCATTTAAGGGGGGCACACCAGTGGGGGCATCACTGTGCGTTTGGAGTGATAGAGCAGAACTCACCATGTCTTTGATCTCAGACTCGGACGGGCTGGACTCTGAAGGAGACTTCTCCTTCTCGCCGGGTTCTCCATAGAACAGGGACGTGAGACTAACGGGCAGGAAGTGATGTCATCAGCATGGTTGTGAAGACATAAGGCATAGGTCCATACATGCACTCCTCTATGCAGGAGATTCATGGAATTTTTTTTTTATAATGTTATCATATATGAATAACAATATTTTTCTGATATAATTAACGAAGCGATAGGGTGGTTTTGCCGAGAACATTGCAATCACTAACAGGCTTATAGAACAGCATGAAGGGTGGAATTAAAATAATTGCAGGGTGGTAATATTTAAATATATTTCGGTAACAATTGAGTTTTCCCTCAGCCAGAACTGAGCCGTGTTAAATCAGTCTCATACGTCTCAATTAGCGACACGCTAAGCGAACCCACAGACGCTAGGAGCCCTGGGGTGCTATGAATCAGGTAAAATTAATCCATTCTGAGTCACACTGCGAACGGGTTTCAGAGACACACTGACTACCAGCCAAATTGCACTGCTGGGGAGAACTCAACAACAAGCATTTGGCATTTGCTTATTTCTATGCGCATCTATTTGAGTGTGTTTGTGTGTTTTGGTAGGCAGTGCCTGCCCAAGTTACTGCATGAATACAGATGGATGAACCCCTAAAAGACCCCAGTAGCTTTTGAACAACCAACAGAAAAAAAAACAGAAAGGACTTTTGAAAATCACAGCACTTCCATATATAGCCAGGAGAAGGCGCCAAAGGTAACATCAACTAAATCAGAGTAATTTACATCAAATGCAATTAGGGCTCCATCTGGATCGTTGACCTGACGTAGAGACCTGTCAAGCATGTGACGTGATCAGGGTCCACTCGGATAACGAGCCGGAGGTTCTACCTGTCGTTCTCCATCAGCAGAGCCAGACGCCCGTAGTCCCACGCAGCCTTCCTCAGACACGAGAAGATCAGCAGAAGTAACTGACATACACACAGAGAAACACACACACACACACACACACACACACACACACACACACACACACACACACACACACACACACACACACACACACACACACACACACACACACACACACACACACACACACACACACACACACACACACACACAATACACACAGACAAACACAGATTTATTAAATCTATTATCCAATTATTTATAAAGCTATGCATTTAGCTTTAACAATAGACTTTTTAATCTAACTCAGCAATGAATTTTCCATTGTCGTGTGCTATGAAAGAGAGAAAAGATGAAGTCATGTGCAAAATGTACATTGAACGGTTGGAAATGGACAGGATTAACAAAAGAAGTGACATAATGTAACCTAAACCTCAGCAAAATAATGAATAGAAGCGCACATAATTATCATTCTATTGTACAAATGTACATCTTTCGGACTTGCTTCTACATCGGTTCAGAAGCAGCTAAAGAATGATGTCGTCTGGTGTGAACCTGGGCTACACACGACACGTCAACGGGACATCACATATCGCTTGAAATAAACCTTTTCAAAATCAGTTAATTCATCCTAGAGCCCTTTTGAGATCGTAACATGAAGAAAACAATGACTGAGGAAAACAAAGCATAATGTATGATGTAGTGACAAACCAAAACGGGAACCAGAGTGAGCCAATGAATACTGGAGTAGCGTCAGCATAAATCTTTTACTAATTTCACGGTAGAAGATACCAGTTGTTCTCTGAGATTGATGAGGTAGACAACGAAATTAAGAGAGAAGGGGGAAGGGAGGGAGGAGGGGGACAACCTCTAACAAAGCTGGAGAGCGATGCATCAGGATCTGTTCTTCACGGTGATCCAAGGACCACGAGGGATTTACCATCTCTTTCAAATCCACAAGTGTGGAGTACAGAGATTCTCCTGACAACCATTCCGTGATCGCTAACGAGGCGGTGGAAAAGTCTGTGGATCTGGTAGGTTACATTGAGTAACAGTACACAGAGAGAGAGATCAAGTATGACACAAGCTGACAGCCAGAACAAAGGAGCCGCGGCTCAGAGCTCAAGCCCGTCATTAGCGGAGAGGCGGATGATTAGCATCAATGAGAGTGTTGGTAAACAGAAGCCACACTGTTGAGGGGAAGAGAGAAGTCAAAGGGAGCCATTACTGTGCCCCTTGGTTCTCCAGACAGAGGTGTCTGAGCATGATGTATGATTCATGTTTCATCGCCATGACTTTAACCAGCAATCTGCACCATAATTGGGCATTCCAAATATTGACAGTGGCTGTCAGATCATGTCACGCAGGTCGCTGTATGTTGGACCCTCGATGGACAGCAGAGAGACGTATCCATCGATAGGGGTAGTTGCTGATTGGATGAGGGTTCGGCCTATCTCAGGAAATCTAATCATCTCTCAGCATCTTTGCACACGGGCACAGCCCTTGGCAGCCCCGGCCAGATGCTTGCCAATGACAGACTTAACCTTTAACACATTTATAAAAATGTAAGTTTGTGCGTATGAGAGTGTGAGGCCTTGGTTGTTTGTGTGTGTGTGAGTGCAAGCGCATATAAATCAATATGTTTGTGTGTGTCCCTAAATGCATGCATAGTTTGTGTGTGTGCACGCACTTAAGTGCTTAAGTGCATGCAGGCATGCATGTGTGTTTGTGTATGTGTATTTATACAACGGGGGGCCTAAATCCAGCGATCTGATTGGTTCCTAACTGTTGTATAATGAGCGTATACATAACTGTTATGATGCCCAATCATTTTGTGAAAGTTTGCATATCACTCCGCGCCTGGAAGTAGAAACAGTTACAAAGTAAAACATATGTTGGATGATGGAGAGGGTGTAAATGTTGTTACTCCGAGTCCGGGATTGAGCAAGGCGATGGAGAGACTAACGAAAGCTTAGGCACACGGCGAATAAACTGCTCCATAGGATAAATTTCCGGCGAACCGCTCTAGCCGAGCCTTCTCTCGGAGGGACGCTAAAGTGTGTTGCATAGCGACCGTCGTGCATTTTGAAGGCAGCCAGGAGGGACTACTTTTTTGTATTCTTTAATAAAACGGCTACTTTGACTTTCTTGGTTTCTTTTTAAATGTAGTGCGTCTATGACTTTCGTTTCGCCATAACAGTAACCGTTGTATAAAAGCAATAGATCACTTCAGTCAGTGGCATGTGCTCATTATACCACTGTGAAGGGGGTCGCCGGCCCTCCGCTGCGCGTCGGGGCCGGACAACGCCCCTTAACAGTGGTATAATGAGCACATACCACAGCCTGGCGTGATCTATTGCTTAAATATACGATGTGTGTGTATGAATGTGTGTGTGTGTGTGTGTGTGTGTGTGTGTGTGTGCGTGTGTCTGCGTATGTATTAACGTGTGCGTGTGTGTGTGTACATGTCTGCGTGCGTGCAGTGCCTACCATCCACAGCACCAGGTTGATGGCCAACACGGTGGGCACGCCTCCGAAGGGCAGGCCCTGCAGCACGCTGCTGCGGGAGTGGGCCCGGTAGCAGCGCTCCGCAGTGCTGTTCCCCCCCCCCAGGGACTCCAGGAAGCCCAGCACCTCCAGGTCCACCTCCCGGCCCTCCCCCATGGGGGAGGGCGGCCGGGTCACAAACAGCTCAGGGTCCGCCATCAGTGTCTCTGGTCGGGGTGAGGCGGAGCAGCAGGCATACCTGGAGAGGAGAGCGGGCGGAGCGGTTAGTGGTTGAGTGGTTACTTAAAGTGACAGGGAAACATCAATCAATCATTTAGGTTTAATTATGTTATTGAGTGTTATCAAGGCGTGCATTAGGTATGAGAAAAGGACGTGCCTAGACTGATGTCCACCACAGGTTCAGTCTATGGGTTTCTTCATGTTGATTAATGGGTGGAGGTTATTTAACCACGCGGTGTTTCAGCCTTTGGGTAACAACCCCCCTACACACACCCCTACAATCCTGAGTTTTTCGAAAAGAGTTTTGAGTTTATCAGATTACTTTTAGGATGTCAAGTATGTGAATATACTTTTAAGATATTCATAAGGTGTTGATGTTGATACATCCCTCTGTGATATGTTATTTTATGTTTTTAGATCCTGTCCACTTTATACGAGAATGGCAAGGTCCTAGCTGCAGCTAAAAACACCTGGATTACTTTTTTGTTTTGGAGAAGAAATGAAGCAAATCTTTTTGATTGATCCTGGGAGCAGGCCTGTTTGTCTGTTTGTACCACAAGAGAACACAATATACATAACAATTCATGCCCTCTATTCGTTCAGCCTCGTAATCATCTCTCTTTGTTAACTCACTGGTAATGGGTGGTTGAAATAGCGGTAGACTTTGCTAGCGTGCTGCTGTCTATATGGTTCTGTGTTTGTATATCAGACCCATAAAAGCTTCTGAATGAGACTCCGGTGCCTATTATATCCGCGGCTAACGTCTGCACGTCACCGTATCGACCAGCCCCGTCCATTAACCGACAAATAGGAGACAACCGCGACAGAAGCACGGCAGCCGAGCAATACGCCGTGGGAGCAAAAGTCATCCGGTCAATGGAACATATTGATCAGTCCCGATGTTGTCACCGCTTCTTCGCTGGAAGGGAGAAGGTCGACGGAAACGCCTACGACCAGTGACCGGCTCCGTGGGAACCGGACTGAGGACCTGGCGGTCCCACACTAACGACCCTCAGCTCTCTCACCATCCAGCAGCAGTCATCTTCACCAGCATAACATTTGCATTCAGGCTTTTATCCAAAGCGACTTACAGCCATTTATACAAACTGTCACGGCAGTCAACCATGCAACGAGACAGGGGTTAGGGTTAGGTCTCTCGTGTTCAGGGACGACTCGCACCCAGCTATGAGGAGCCGGGATAGAACTAGCAACTTTCCGGTAATAATCAACCCTCTCTCCCTCCCGAGCCCCCTTCTACTAGTTTATACCAGCAGGGACAATATTCAGTCTCTATATTCTAACAACGACATTTTACTTCAACTGTTTTGCTTGTTATTTCCATGATGGCACCCATTGCACTCCTGACCATCCCTGGATGAAGCGATCCCTCTTTCTGTGTTCTGTCTCAAGGTTTTGACGTTGAAGAGCCTTTCCTTGCCCTCCGTAGGGCCAGAGTTAGGGGGGTGGACATCAAGGTGGCCTGGGAAGCCTTTGAGACTGCAACAGTGATCAAGGGCTTTACAAAGACCATTGACCTGACTGCCTGAATCCAGGCTGCATCAATACCATCCAACAACAACGGGTGAGGCAGTCCTCCTGCTCTGCTCCATTAAGAGAGGCCCAGGTCCTCACGGAGAACCATACATGTCTACCCTCACGGGGAATCAGCATGGACACAGAGCTTACACTTACATGCGTTGACCTTTCGTTTAAAGACATGTGCATTCGTTCTGAGGCGCTGGCGTGAAAAGCTTTTGGCTGCGTTCTCGGTCGTTATGGGGTGTTGGTATTGCATTTCAATGGGAAGCTCAGTCAACACACGCTGTGCTCTGCGGTAGTCCGACAGAATTATATTACAACCCGAATCAAAACTGTCTTCTACTGGCACGGCTATTCACAGAGACAAGGTATGGTGGTCAGCAGAGGGGCAAACACAAGTGGGGGAGAAAGCAGGGACAGCAGTATCAAATACAAAGACTCACTGTTGAAAACAATGTTATTGTGTTTCCCCACTTTGTGTTATTTTGAAACAAATACAAGTTTCAAAATAAAAGCCCTGGCTAACTTTAAATGACATGACTTATGACTTTAAATGACATGACTTATAGCAACAGGGAGAAGAGCATGGCTTAGTCTTTGGTGGTTAATGTGTTTTTACCGCCCACAGCTTCTGATCCTCCCTGAGGAGTCTCTCTCTCTCTCTCTCTCTCTCTCTCTCTCTCTCTCTCTCTCTCTCTCTCTCTCTCTCTCTCTCCTTCTCTCTCTCTCCTTCTCTCTCTCTCCTTCTCTCCCTCTCTCTCTCCCTCTCTCTCTCTCTCCCCTAAGGGAGGAGCAAAGTGTAGTCTGTTAACATTCACAGCACTGTCTCTGTAGAGTTGGGTTTCAACAGCATTGCTGGCTAGAGAGAGAGAGACACAAACAGACATACACACAATAACCCACACAAATACACACAGCCATACACACACAAAACAGGACAACAGACCTATGAATCTGTACGACCCAGGGACGGTAGTTATACGCCCACATGGGATAAGGAAGATGAATAACATAAAATGTAATGACAACTTTAAGTAGCTTGGTGTTCCACTCTTATGATGATCTTAAGTTGAATTTGATTTATAAAAGACACCTTCGTTATGGATAAGTCAGTGAATAAATCCACAGCAACCCCTAAGGCAGGGGTTCTCAAAGTTTTGACATCTGAGGGCCAATTTAGGAACCCAAAACATTGCACCGTGGACCTCTGGGAGTGAGGTCAAGTGAGGTCTAAATCACGAAACTGAGGTTCAGCCTTTCAAAGTAATGTACAGTCGGATTAAAACTAACAAATGTAAAAGGATTTAATTGAAAGCTAGAGAGAATCGACTTTTCTCTTTATAATCATTTATTTTTGTTTAAATTAATATTGATATAATAATTTAAAAAAAAAGTTTTTTTTTATTTATTTTTTTATTTTATATAACTTACATAATTATGTATGTCATTGCGGGCCGCCAGGAATGATTCCGCGGGCCGCCATTGGCCCGCAGGCCGCACTTTGAGAACGAATGCCCTAAAGGAACCGCCTCCCTTACCCATTAATGCTGAGGACACCATGTGTAGACACATGCAGTAAATAATCCTTGGCTATTGAATACCCCATCCTAAATCATGGTGACACCATATCAAAGACCCAGAAGAGCTCTCATGCATGCTCAAGGTGACATTTTGGACAATACAGGTGCCCTTGCCCTGATGAGGACCTGAATGAGATCACTCCTGAGAGAAAGGCTATATTGGGAGTTGGGCCGTGGCCCTAGCTTCAACTGAGGCGTGGGGAAAGGTAAGGAAAGGGTGGACAAACACCCCTGAGGTGTGTGGTAAGGTAAGGTAAGGCTGTATAAACAGCCCTGAGGCGTGGGGTAAGGTAAGGTAAGGGTGTATAAACAGCCCTGAGCCATGGGGTAAGGTAAGGTAAGGGTGTATAAACAGCCCTGAGGCGTGGGGTAAGGTAAGGTAAGGGTGTATAAACAGCCCTGAGCCGTGGGGTAAGGTAAGGTAAGGGTGTATAAACAGCCCTGAGGCGTGGGGTAAGGTAAGGTAAGGGTGTATAAACAGCCCTGAGGCATGGGGTAAGGTAAGGTAAGGGTGTATAAACAGCCCTGAGGCGTGGGGTAAGGTAAGGTAAGGGTGTATAAACAGCCCTGAGGCGTGGGGTAAGGTAAGGTAAGGGTGTATAAACAGCCCTGAGGCGTGGGGTAAGGTAAGGTAAGGGTGTATAAACAGCCCTGGTGCTGGTCGCTTTCTGAGTTTATTTAATAATTATTGGCAAAAAACCAGCTGTGCTTTATAGTGGGAAATACTGCTGGACTGGAACAATGTGGAGTCATTTAGCAGACAGAAAGTGCTCAGGCTGTTCAATCCACTAACAGCACACCCTTAAGATTAGAAAAGGGGTGAGCTGGGATTCAGCAGATGACACTTGGTTCTGATTGAACACCGTTCATCACCCGACGCTCCCTAGAACGGAGACGAGGGGGCGGTTTACTAGCATGGTTCCACCACACTCCCAGGACCCTGTTGCAACGTTACATCATGATGATGGTCGCTCTACTCCTCTAAAGCTCTATGGTCCACGATTTAATGATGTGCCGTTAGTGTGTTTACCTTTCTGCTCCATCACACACACACACATATAGTCACACTCACACACACACACACACACTTACTCATGCACGCACACATAAGCACGAACGCACACAGGCACGCACACGCAGTCACGCACGTAGTCACTCTCGCACACACACTCACCCACGCACGTACTCTCTCAAGCGGAACATTTCCAATTTTCCAGACTAATTTGTACGTTCTGCAAGTCCTCATCCGACCCCCTCCCCCTGAATCTCTAGGTCAATATTTGGTGACAACTTGAGCAGCCTGCAGCTCACTCCAGATGAGACTTGGTCTGAGAGACAGTGGAGCAGATCAGGTTGAATGCCGGGCTCTTCACTGAGTCTACGTTGACGGTTGGCGGATGCTTCGGTCAGTGTAAAGGTTGGAAAAGTGATGATGGGACACACCTTGTTTTCCGGAAGTTTCAGTCGCAGGGGCAGAAAAAACTGCTGTTTAAGAAAGGAGTAAAGCTGGGTCGGGCTAGCTAATCTGCCTAATGCAACAGAAAAACTGCACTGTGTGTGAGTGTGTATGTGTGTGTGTGCGTGTGTTCGGTGTGTGTGTGTGTGTGTGTGTGTGTGTGTGTGTGTGTGTGTGTGTGTGTGTGTGTGTGTGTGCATGTGCGCGTGTGTGTTTGCGAGTATGGTGTGGATGCGTGAGGGAGGGAGAGAGAGAGAGAAAAAGAGAGGGAAGTGTGTAACCCACAACAATAAATATCAAACAGACCCATAACCCATAACAACATTGATGTGACCACCCACCCAAAATATCTAAATATGAACGGCTGATGTTATCAAGCTGTATTTGATACTTTGATATTGCTACTTTCCTATCTGTACCGTCATACAACCAAGTATGGCGTCTGTATTACAGTTTTTCTCAATCGTTTAAACACGTATTCTGAAACTATTGTTCAATTTCTCAATACTCTAAACACAAACCTGAGAAGAGTTAATTATTTTCTCAAAATTACACAAATTCTTCCCAAAACTGTTTTTTCCACCATACAGTAAACACAGCTATCAAATTAATTTTTCTTAGAGAGCATCAATTAAACACTGGTGTGATCATTCAAAACCCCATCAAAATGCTATTTACATATGTTTTGCAGAGCATGCAGACTCGAGGTTCAGAGTCCACCTCGACTCTGCATAGCCACCCTCCCCCTTCTGGCCACCATTGTACATTGTATTGTATTGTGTTGTATTGTATTATTGTACTTAACTGTGTAGCAACTGCAGTAGCTGCTATCATTGCTGTAACACGGGGAATTGGTTAGCCTAGCGATTGTTGTACTTGCACTTGGTTCTATGAACATCCTTACTGTACCGACAGCAATATATTGTTGCACTTCTTATGAAAAATGTACTTATTGCAAGTCGCTTTGGATAAAAATGTCTGATAAATGCCCTAAATGTAATGTAAATGTTTTGCCTTTATGAGGCCATGTTACATATTCCATTCTATAAAATAGCTTTCTTTTTTTAAAGTTGCAATTAGGTGTTACATATAGTAGAAAAACTGTGAATATATCATATAAATATTGCATTGACACAATCATATCAGAATAGGATACAATGCATATTTGTCCATCCAATGAGCTCCAATGTGCTAAACTCACAATCCCAGCTTCCCAGAGTCATACTGTACACCTATAGTTGATGCTGCAACATTGTTCTGACAGTACACCAATGTTACCTATTTTGGTAAATTACAGTACAGTACTGTAATTGCACTGATAAGTCAAATGAATAACACTACGGTTAGAAAATGTTTAGACTGTCTTTTGGGGATGTGATGATGAAATCAGTGCACGTACAAGTACAAAAAGGTAACAAAGCAAATTTTTTTACTGTAATACAGTGAAATGTTCAGCTGAACTGACTGCATAAAAATCTTTTCGTAGGCCACCAAAAAATTAAAATAAGAATATAAATGAGGTGAAACTGATCTACATGTAAATCAGTATGTATCCCACCTCCAATCCTGATCAGGCCAAAGGACCACACTACCACACAGTAGAGCTCACTGAGTCTTCTTTAATGCTCTGACACATGAATGAAGTGTTTTGCCAGTAGAGTTTGAACAGGTGAGAAGTGAGTTAGACTTATTGGTAATTAGTTGTTGCGTTTTGAAGGCCAGTGTGATCCAGGTGAACCAAGTGTGCTAAATGATGAGATTTGTGCTTAGAGTTTAGCAGTCTGGAGTCTTGTAGTTGATACAGAATTTCAGAATTGTGTGCATAGTTCCATTTTTGGCGTGTATACAATCGTGAAAAACTGTAATTCATTTAGCCCACTTTGTGGTTACACTAAAATTCTAAGTTATAGAGCATCATATTCTCTCATGACACAGCAATACTGTTTTATCACAAAAATCTCTCTATCTCCCCTTTTCTAGTGAAACCTTCAGACAAACCAACATTCAATCCTCTGCAATATTAAGTTGCGGGAAAGAAAGAGAGCACAAGAGACAGTGAGAGAGAAACAACGAGGTCGAGATAGAGAAGAGAGAGAACAAAATAAAGAGAGAGAGAGCAAGAGAGAGAAAAGGAGAGAGTGAAATGCAGAGCCAGAGAGAGAGGATAGGGAGAGAGATAAGGGGAGAGAGAGAGAGAGAGAGAGAGAGAGAGAGAGAGAGAGAGAGAGAGAGAGAGAGAGAGAGAGAGAGAGAGAGAGAGAGAGAGAGAGAGATAAGGGGAGAGAGAGAGAGAGAGATAAGGGGAGAGAGAGAGAGAGAGAGAGAGAGAGAGAGAGAGAGAGAGAGAGAGAGAGAGAGAGAGAGAGAGAGAGAGAGAGAGAGAGAGATCCAGAGAGAGGGATAAGGAGAGGGGGGGGGAGGGAGAGAGATATGGTCCTGTCACCACAGTCAAGTGAACCATAAATAAAGTGTGAACTTTCCTCTCATCAACTGTCAGTTTACGATGAAAACTACAACCCCACCCACCCATGTGCCATCTTTGTTACCAATGGTAACAGGCAAACAGTCAGGGTGCTGTCTACCTGCTCCCTTGTTGACTGGTTCCTTGATGTGTACCAAACTCTGACTGCTTTTGTTCCTGTTAGCTCCTCTCACAACGTCAGCTAAAGAAATACCAAAATAAACAGTTTTTATGGCTGACATCAGGTCTGATTAAAAATGTTGTGTCAGACCGGGTGGGGGAGAGAGATGGGGGGCTATTCATCTAGAAGGATGACTAAAGTAAGGAATTGGTCTGACGGCAGCTTTGTCAAACAACTTCAAGAGAGAGAGAGAGAGAGAGAGAGAGAGAGAGAGAGAGAGAGAGAGAGAGAGAGAGAGAGAGAGAGAGAGAGAGAGAGAGAGAGAGAGAGAGAGAGAGAGAGAGAGAGAGAGAGAGAGAGAGAGAGAGAGAGAGAGAGAGAGAGAGAGAGAGATGGGGATTAGTGCACTGGGCATGAAGAGAAGCCTCTGATTAAGAGGTGGATATGTGATGGCTTCACGGTCTAGCAGGTCCGGTCCAGCAGGTGGTGACACCCTACTGACATGTGAGTGGGAGCGGCAGTTGGCCCGGGGAACCTCCGCTCAACACACGTCCGGGGAGGGCCAGGGACGATAATTGAAAATGAGACAGCCCTTTCTTCCATCACAAACACACATGCTTGCACTTACGTACGCACACACATGCACGCATGCACGCACACACACACACACACACACACACACACACACACACACACACACACACACACACACACACACACACACACACACACACACACACACACACACACACACACACACACACACACACACAAAGGCACGCGCACACCGCACACGCCCGCAAGGATACGCACACACACCAAGGGGATGGGTAAGGGATGGACTTTCTGTTTGAATGTCTCTCTGTTCTCAGGTCATGCTGCAGACCTCCCATAATCCATCTGGATGAGGGCCTGAGGTTGAGACTGACTGCCGCAGCTCTCGATGATCAAAGAGGGGCAGTGATGAAACGCTGAGGCGTGTTGTGATGCATCACCCAGCAGAGCTCGGCCTCATGGGCCCCTCACACTGCCAAAGATGGTAAACAACAACCACAACAGCAACACTGTGTTTCCTGTGTTTTAGTTTGACAGTTATAGAGGTCCCGCAAGTGTGCGTTTCCTTGTAGAAGCATATTCGTTGTTACAACAATTCTAGAGAGATCCATGCTGTGTGTGTGTGTGTGTGTGTGTGTGTGTGTGTGTGTGTGTGTGTGTGTGTGTGTGTGTGTGTGTGTGTGTGTGTGTGTGTGTGTGTGTGTGTCTCTCTCTCTTTCTCTCGCTCTCACACTCTCTCTTTCTCTCTCTATCGAACACATGGACACTGTAGTGAGTCCTTCCTGGTTAGGCTGTTTCCTCAGCCAAAGAGGCAGCCTGTAATACCGAGAGCTGAAAGAGCACCAACACAGCCCCCCCCCCCCCCATCCCACCTGACACCTGGTTCCTGTGTTAAAGCCCCCCCACCCCCCCTACCCCCCCTGCCCCCCTGGGAGGTGGGCAGGCTGTGTCTGCCCTTCTGCTGAGCCCCTCATTAAGACCTGTCTGGTGTTCCCGCTCGCTGGAGTCTAACTTGCATCTAATCAACGTGTGCTGGCAAAAACCTTGGAGGCCAATGCTGGTAAGGAATGGCAATGCGGCTCTGGAGATGGAACAGAGAGAGAGAGCGGAGTCTATGTTCTGAGTGGAGCAGAGTTCTGGTGAAGAGCTCTGTTATTGCCAGCAGCGTCCGACTGGAGCTGCAGAGTCATCGCATGGGACGATGCCATGCAAACTGTTTGATTTAAATACGTCTCCGAGCAACGTGTGGTCATTAACGGAGACACACAGAGTGAAATGTGGGAAAAACTAAATCCTGTCGTTCTAGTCCCCCGAATCCTCTCTGTGTTATAAATGTAATCCATCCAAACGAGAGCGTAATGAACTGTTTCAACAGAGTGCTCACCAGATCCTACTGCTAGGGAACAGTCTGAACCAACATCCAGGGTGCAGTCTCTCTTTACACAGCTCCCTACCAGAGAGCCAGTCAGCCTTCACAGATCTATTTATCTACTGTTGTTTAGGCCCAGTAACAACACATACGATGAGAGCATGCTCCGTAAGTACCCATATCTGTAATTCCCCTGTCAATGGGCATACGGCAGAACTGTTTTAGATGGAACAGATTGTTGACATGATCTGTTCTGCTTTTTCTTCATTCTGGACAGCAGTCAGTCCAGCGAGTTTACACGGAAGAACATTCTCTATTGTCTATAAAATATCATGTGTACTGTTGAATGCAGTGCAGAGTGGATTGATGACAGATTACAACTCACAACTCAACAGCTAAAATCTCCACAAAGGTTGCGACACAATAACCACAGAACCAAAGAACAGGAGTGGCCTTATTGTCTATTACACGCTGTTGGTTTAATGTGTGCTGCCTCTCAGATCATCGGACCATTTTAATGAACCTCTGTTCAGGGGCATTGTAAAGTTTGTCATAACCCTGCTCCACCCTGCTGAAAGAGCAGCTTATGGTGAACTCAGATCACTGCAGTCACACTGCTAAACAGACTTAACAACAAGCTAAGGGAAAAGCCTTTGAGGGGTTTGATGTTCAATGACACAAAGCCTCTTTATGAACCTGTGGCAGCCTGTGAGTCGTTTCTACACAGCTTTCTTTATGACGCCCTCCTATCAGTCTGCTAAAGAGCTGTCCAGTGCTGAAACCAAGAGAGGCAGATCATCTCCTACTGCTTGGTGTGAATCCGTGTGTGTGTGTGTGTGTGTGTGTGTGTGTGTGTGTGTGTGTGTGTGTGTGTGTGTGTGTGTGTGTGTGTGTGTGTGTGTGTGTGTGTGTGTGTGTGTGTGTGTGTGTGTGTGTGTGTGTGAGAGAGAGCCTGTGTGTGTTTTAGGTGCGACCATCATACAGGCCTCTCTTATTCCAGTGTACCTCGGTCGGAGGAGAGGAGAGATTTATTTCAATCACATCCGAGAGTCTTCTGAAATATTGATGGCCTGCTGACTTAACAGGACAACAGGATTCAATAGTGTGGAGCTCCGATTGAAATCGGTTCAGAACGTGCATTCAAATTGGTGTAATCAGAATCAAGACCAAAACAATTAGACTATCATAAGAACGGGCTTTACAAAGCACAACAACAACAACAACCCATAAGCTGACCGCGCTCAGATCAACCCGTAATATTGTGGAGTCATTGTCCGCATCAACTAAACGAATAAACCCCTTTAAGATCGATTTTATCTGGCATTTGGTTTAATGAATATAAAGTAATAATCAAACCAATCACAACAACAACAGTGATACAAAGATTTGTCGATTGTGCATTGTAAAGATGTTTCACACTTTGGAAAGGTTAATTGCATTGTTTCCATTCAAAGAAGTTAAAACACAAAAGAAATGACCCAAAACCCAAATCACTATGCATCTCTATGACCAGTCACAGACTAAACTAACCATGAAAAGAGACGAGGCAGAACTATAAATGGTATAGCCTATCCATGATTAAAATGCATGCCACGTTGCCGAGTTTCATAAGCCACTTGTTCCAACCAAACATGGCGATAATAAACTATTGCACTTTGAAATCACTTGCCAAAGGTATAAAGCAACACGATCCAGCTGAAAACATTCTGTATAAGAATTAAACACTGAACTGAAAGGATTGCATTGAGTAAGCCTAAAGCAATTGTTATCGAGACAATCTCAGCAGTGTGATGAGATCCTGGTTAACCACGTTTCCTTCAAAAGATTCGCGAGTGTTTTCTAGATGCGCCGTTCACCGCATCACTACAGCACCACCAAACAGTCAGACGCCCACCTTACACACATCCCCACAACTTGATTCAAACATGTACGCCACGCCAATAATAGCATAACTGATGGAATATGTAAACTGATATTACCGTGTGTAGGCCTTCACAGTAGCTCCAAATGCACAGTGCTTACCTTACAAAGACCCCTTATCGTTGCGTCTGGTGGGGAGGATGCTTCTTTTTCCTTCAACACCAAGAAAGCAGAGAAACTCCCACCTATTTAGGGGCCGTCTAAAAATAAAACCACTCTCCGCGAAGGTTGGCTGAGGGGACGTCTGCATAATGTTGCCTGGTTGCACGTTTCGCCTTTCATATCAAATAAAGGTATTTATCAGCTTGCACACCAGTGGATAATCACAGCCTGCTTAGTGAACGGTGCATTTTATTTTAAGGGTAGTAGCCTACGTATTGTTGAATAGGGCCTACTCTAGCTAAACAAATGTCAATAATGTAGGCCTAGGTGATCAGCTAGAATCACACAAAGGAAACCGAATTAATCATAGAATGTATTTAAAAAAATATATATATTGGTAGGCATTTGCCCCTTCCACAAACGGCACGTTTCAAAAATCCAGAGGTAGACTCATCAAGCATTCGTATTGCCACCTGGTGGTGAATTGTCTGTATTGCAGCACCCAAACGTAATTTATCTTATTATTCTAAACATTTTGGATTTATGAATATAGATCTGTATGGTTACAGCGGCAAACCAAATGACCAAAATAGGAAATAACCTACCCCCTAACCGACCCCCTACCGAGCCGCAGACCTGCTCGGTGCTGAAATACCACTTCCGGGGAGAACACCTAGGATTCCCAACAGTGGGTGCGAGAGGAATAATCGCCCACTTTACTGCTGCTGCAAAAGACAATGATGCTCGATCACCATGAAGGAGAGAGCCGGCAGTGTCATCGCGTCAGGCTCCTTCTATCCTGTATGTCGCTCGTAGCGTCGTGGTGCTGAAAGGACAGCTCAGGTATGTAGATGATTATAATGATGACTCGGTGTGGGATGCGGATGATGTGCTCATGGTCGCTGCGATGCAAAGGCGTTATTATGCTGTTCTGTACCGTTTCAATTGCTTATGCAGCAAATTATGGATTTAAATGGCTGTCTCTAAAGACATGGGTTTACGTTCTATCTGAAAAGCCAAATAAGAGCTCTATATGTGGCCTAATTCAACGACAATTATCCCCATAAATACCCCTGAACTAATTATCCAATCCTGCCCTGGGAACGCAAGATATTTCCCTATCCTCCAAACCCCCCATGTAATCTCATTTGTTTGCGTTGAGCCATCATCTCCGTACTGGTAAATGGGCTTAGCTGTTTCGAAACCATAACCCCTTTAGCACAGCAGATCTGACACCCAGACGCCGTCCTCGCTAACCGCTGGACGCCTCCTTCTTCCTCAGGGATGCTCGCCAGGATGCTGAGGCTGCGGCTCCTGAACGCAGTGGCTCCCGCCTACTTCTTCACCGCCACGGCAGTCACCTTCATACTGCATTTCGGTTTCTTCCTGCCTACCATTTTTCCAAGCTCAGGCTCAGAATCGCCACTGAAGGGCTCCACAGTGCTGCATACCGCCGTGTTCCTGTTCATGATGCTCAACGCGCTGGGGAACTACATCATGACCATCAGATACCCCGCGGAAAGCGCCAACGACCCGATGGTAATCCCGGTGTGCTCACCGGATTGCTCGGACAGGATCGACGCTCACTACCTCCTGAACGGCCGTCATTTCTGCAAGCTGTGTAAGAAGGTGATCCTGAAGAGGGACCACCACTGCTTCTTCACGGGGAACTGCATCGGCAACAGGAACATGCGCTACTTCATCATGTTCTGCATCTACACGTCGTGCACCTGCCTCTACTCGCTGGTCCTCGGAGTGGCCTTTCTCACGGTGGAGTACGACATCTCTTTCGAGAACCCGTTGACCTTTCTGACCCTTCTCCCCCTCTCCACGGGTTACTTCTTCATAGGTAAGTCGTTCACAGCTTTGGTCAATGAACACTAAAGTAGTGGCAGGAGAATTCAAACTTTGGGTTGTAAACGCCTGACGCGTATCAATATTATTACGGGCCATCCCTAATCCATGAATCACGCGACTGCGTCTCATTAGACTGTCATTGAAATGTTGTTCACACGTTCTCCCCCCACCAGGAGGCGTCTCTGGGCTGCAACTGTTCCTGGTCATCATGCTCTACGTTTGGCTCGGCATAGGACTGGTGTGTGCGGGCTTCTGCTGCCAGCAGGTGCTGCTGGTGGCCCGCGGACAGACCTGGTGTCAGCTGCAGCGAGGCACGCTGGTTCAGAGCCGCAGCCCCTGGAGAAGCAACCTCCGCGACGTTTTCGGTACGCGCTGGGGCCTTGGACTCGTCTGGCCCGTGCGGACGGTGGAGACGAGCGCCGAGGCACACGCGAACCCCAAAGCGCACACCGAATGACTCGCGCTAAGAGTCACCGCTCCCCACTAGGTTAAGGACTGTAGGGTATAACGCTTTTGGCGGATATATTAGGCTACATAATCATACGCTGGAATGTTTTTCCACCTGCACAATTCGTCCTTCAGAACCTGTTTGTTAACCAGCCCAGGAACAGCACAATTATTTAGGTTAATTTATGTGGCAAAAGGTACTAAATATAGGCCTTTCTATGTTTTAGAACGCTGGAAATGTTCAGCTATTTTGTTCATGACTTTGTCATGTATTTATCTCCTAGATTAAGTCATTATACATATCCTCACTTGCACTTTCTACGGTATTACTGTTCTTGCTCTTCCCCTGTACATCGGACTGTGAACTTAGGTCATAGCTGTTTGTGATAGGCCTGGTAGACCCCACCCTAGGTCTGGTGTTAGAAGATGAGAGAAGAGCAGGCCCATTGAATCAAAGACTGGACAGCCTCATGTGACGGTTACATGCATTTAGGGGTATTTTCTACAGGGTGTTGCTCTCCAATCAGTCAAGACATATCTGCTAGGCTACTGCAGCTGAGACAATTATTAATATAAATATTTTACTATTTTTCCACGATTCTCCATGTGCCAAATATAACTAAGGTTTTTCAGACAGGCTGTTGGGCAACATCATTACACGCTACACATATTGTAGATGCATAGTGTCAATCTTTTTGATTAAGAAACTGTTTAGATTGATACCAATCTGTATTATTGTAACATCTGTTATAATCGCATAATGCCCAGGATGTAACGAAGACCTAATTCATTCATTAATTGAATACACCAACTTCAGTGTTATAGTGGACAATTACATTGTATTTTTGTAACCAATAAGTTTTACCTTAACAACAAAGGGAACACGTTTGTTAAGAACTGTGGGGCAGCTAGATCAAAAGGTTTAGCATCGTCTGCAGAACCGTTTAATAAGAAGTGTGTCTTTAGACCCTTTGCACTGTACTGTAGCTACATAAGTAGCAGTAATCTTAAAGGGAACATCATCATCCATTTAGGGGACAATGGGGACAATTTTTGAATAGGGGACAAAAGGTATTAAGAACTGTCTTTCTCTGCTTTGAAGAAGAAATAGAGGATGTCCCATAGCGTTATCCTAATAAAATATGAAACCATACTTGTATCTATTGTTAGTGTTATTCACACTGCTTATTATTCTTCACATTATCTCTCAGATTGTTATTCAGTATAAGCAAGGAGCAACAATACAGAACTGCTTTAACCACGAACCTTCAAAGTAAGAGCATCTTTTTTTAAATGTTTACTTATTACATTTTGATTTAGCCACTAAGAACAGGAAAAGTGATAAGATCTCTTATCTTAGACTATACACTTAAATTAGACTATGAGCAGATACACAGACATTGTCGAAGGCGCATGATCCTGGACCGAATGAACAGATCAAATGTCTTCCTGCCTTCTAAAACGCTTTTTTTTTTTCTGAACAATCTGAAATAAGTAACATTAAATGTTTTGAATTCTGTTTCTCTTCGGATGGTTAGCATCACAAGCTACTACATAATATCACACACGGTCAAGCTTTAATCTCTACAGAGGCAAATTGTTCAACCAGATCTAATTCATGCGTCACTACGCGTTTGACATCATATTCTTCATGTAGCTTTAGTCTCTCGTCAATAGATTGAAAAATAAAATCATAAATAAAGTAACATCAACAATATAAACAATATTCAGTAAGTCAGCCCTCTACAGTTCCAAGACTTCAGTAGTCTATGTATCTCATAATAAGCAAAACAGAAAGACAACATCACCTGTATGAAACAAGTTCGGCTGAACAAAACTCGACTGTACTCCATAAATACCTTCTCTACTAGAGTCCTGTTCAAACCCTTCAGGGTCGCCCTACTTACCTCCTTGATGGTAAGGTAAGGCATGCATTCACTGCTTGCTCACCTGGGAGGCCAGTAGCCCTATCGCCTACGATACGTGCAATTCCGTACCAGCGAAAGGGCAAATTGCTAACAAGCAAGGGCTCCTAAAAGAAAGCCCCACTCATTCTGTGCTTTATGCTGCCGCTTTCCTCCATCTACCTGTACCTCACACAGGGATGCCCTGCAGGGCTCCCCCTAGCTGCGGCCCCTCACACTGCGGCGAGGCCTTGTCCTGCATGGCGAGCTGCAGCCGGGTCCAGGTGCGCGGGTCTCCGGTCCGGAGCGCCTCCATGAGC
Source organism: Gadus macrocephalus (assembly GCF_031168955.1). NCBI lineage: Eukaryota > Metazoa > Chordata > Actinopteri > Gadiformes > Gadidae > Gadus > Gadus macrocephalus. Next base: position 11,654,132 of record NC_082386.1, read on the forward strand.
AGGTCGGTGTGCTCCTGGAGCAGCCGGAGCTGGCCCTGCGTGCGGCGGTTGTCCCTCATCAGCTGCTTGGTGCGCAGGGTGATGCCCAGCAGGCCCGACTTGCTGAGGATGTTACAGGTGTTGCTGAAGCGCTTCAGCTTGTTGCCGTGGTCGGAGAACGCGTCCTGGGGCACGGCGTCGTGGTGGCCGTCGCCCGCCGGCGCCAGGTCGGCGGGGTCGCGCGGGGCCACCGCGGCGGCGAGCAGCGGGCAGAGCTTCTCGTCGGAGGGAGGCGGGCCGTCGGCGCCCGGGGCCGGGGAGTCGGGTCGGGGGAGGGCCTTGACCGGCGCCTGGCGTATGGGCGTGGCGCTGGGCGAGCTGTAGGGCCGGATGCTGTGGTGCGGGCGCCGGCGGTGTTTGCCGTGTCCCGGGGCGGAGCCGGTCCTCAGGGAGGCGGATCCCTGGCGCTTCGACGGTCGCTTCCCAGGGTGGGGCGCGATTCTGGGGTAGGACTTGAGGATCGGCAGGTAGTCTTTTGGTTGGGTGCTATTTTCGGGGGTGGTCTTCGCGGGAGCGACGCTGCAGTTGGACACCATTGGCTGGAGGAGCACCACCTGGGATGGAGGCACCACCTCCACGGACGAGGGGAAGCTCCACTGCTTCTCTGGCGGGGGGACGGAGTTGGGCTGCAGAAGCAACACAACTTGCATTACAAACTACTGCATGAGGGTGAAATCCATGGCGACTGATGATGTGGGCTCGACCCGGAGCCAATCTTGTACATAGCGGGTTAGCTCAGGCTAGGATAGCGCCCGCTTGGGTCAGAGTTCTGGTTGAGGCCTAAACAGAACCTAACCTGCTCCTTGAAACAAGACCCTGCTGTGTGGACTGGCAGTCATGTGTTCTACCACCACTGTAGCATAAATAGAAATACAAATCACGTGCACCGCAAAGCACCATGAGGTACTCAAGAAGGAACTCAAGTACACTGACAAAACATGATAACCCCAGAAGTAACACAGTCAACAGGTACATGTTAACCCCAGAAGCCACACTGCCGACAATAACATGTTAACTCCAGAAAGAACACAATCAACAGCTACATGATAACCCCAGAAGCAACACTGTCGACAATAACATATTAACCCCAGAAGTAAAGTTGACTCCTCCCTGACAGAAAAATGTATCATGCTACAAATCAATAAATAAAAAATAACCAAATATCTGAAATACAGATGCAACCCTTTTACAACAAACAACAAAACCAAACTGTAACAATCAGAACGTGAGATCGGGGCATTACTAGTGGTGTGCAGCCACATACCTGCTTCAGGACAAAGTTGTTCATGATGATCATGGAGTTGATTCCCGGGTAAGAGCGACCCACCACGGCTGTGTGGTCCAGGCCAACAGCGGACGCGGTCCTCCCGCTCTCCTCCAAGTCAGTCAGGTCCACGGCACTGAGGTAGCCGGAGCTGGCGTCTGAGACGGGGGGAAGAGAGCAGTGAGCGGCTCCATCTCATTACGCTCAGACGGGGAACCCGATCCTCTTCTTTCAAACAATAACACTGTCAGAGCGTTAAAACCATGGGGCCATCCCAGAGATAACCGTCTGGTGTAAAGGGACACGGTGACACCAGCCGTAGAGGAAAACAAGCTTTGTACAGTTAATCCCGCTCTTCAAATTCTCTTTTGAAACAGTTTTCTATTCTTATGTGGATGAAAGAGGGGTCTGTTCTTATTGAAAGGATAAAAGGAAAGGTGGCACCTTTTCTACAAAACAGAAAGCTACAAAAATGCATGACACACCCACGGGAAATCAGTGGTGTGTCAGTGCATATTCAGTAATTCAGGCAAACCTGAACAGCCAGAATCCCTCTCGGATCCGGCCTTGGATACACCTGTATGGGTCGCCATGGTGATTCTTTGTCTCCTGGATCCCCCTGGCTTACCTAAGTGGCTCATGTGTTCCTGTAAGTGGAGAGCAAGGGGTTAACAGCTACATAAGATGTTAAGTTATCAGGGTGGACAGTTGCTCCATCCTGCATGCGCAAACACTAGCCATTCTTTTCCACTAACATATGTTTACAGTGATAAAGAAAGTCTTGCATTAAACCTGAATCATTGGGACACGTTAATGTGTTGAATGTCATTAAACTGTAATGGAATTGACTCTGTGTCTCACATCCATCAAATGATACATTCTAATTACTGTAAACAAATGATTGGCTACATAAGTGGTAAGCATTAACAATAAACCACTGGAGCACAGTCCAGTCTTTTTTTCTAAAGTGGGTCGTGCAGCACATGTATTTTACATTTAGCGTCAGCTAAATCACTAGCTCACATGTAATGTAATAATTCAAAAATGATACTAGGCCTCACATAGTGGTGCATTGCAAAACATTGCTCCTAACTTTATCTGAAACAGACCACTTAAATGTATTTAATAAGTATACTTATAGCCTATTTTACGACCGTTATAAAGTGCAGCAGTTATTATGTTTATGTTAATATATAGTCAAAATAAATCATTGGGACACATTGTTGTGATTAAAAAGGTACAGGGTTCTCATTCTCAGTTCATGCAGGGGAGGGGCCACTGCAGACGGGGACCCCCCGGAGCGAGACACCGTACGAACGTCATCTTGGTCTCGATCAAAAACCTCGCAATCAATACGGTCCTTGAAACCACTTAACGGAATGGGAAACTAGAAACCAGTCAGACCAGTGTAGCAGCGACAAGGACTACAGCCTCATTATGTTACAGCAACAATCAAGCTGGACCAAGCGTGAGCAGAACAAGGTGCTGCTGGTGGAATAGCCTCCCTAACCTCCCTGGAGGGTACGACCATGTTGACTAATTTTAAGTGCATTAACTCGAGTAGTTCATATACAACAACAAACATGTCTTATTTGATTGTTTTCCACCATCAACCCTTGTGATCATGCTCCTGGTTTAGCTAGGTGGCTTTCGTTAGCTTCACAGCGGGGGTTCTTTAAAGGCTGTTTCACAGTTGTATTACTACTATGGTAAACGAGGACTTACACTAATGGATTTGCAGAGAGCTTACGATAACGCTTTTTCTTTGCAATCGAATAGTATGGCGTGACAGACAGGACGTACCGACTCGTTCTCTGCCGTCTACGGAACTCGGCGCCAGGGTTCACTGCTGCTGCACAGTCGGTGTGGTGGTTCGTTTATCACACAACCATAGTGGTGCGATCGGTTGAATATCGATATTTGAATGTATTCCTTGTTGTGGATCCGATGATCAGATGGGTGAACGCCGTCGCTGACAGCGTCAGAGGAGCGTGTTTACGGTGTTACACCGAATTCTGCGACCCGTCGAAATGTGTGACCCCAGAGGGCGCTGTTGCACATTCTCTGCAACATGCACGAGTTTTAAGCTAGACTCGGAATGGGTACATTCGTTTTGTGACACCGGGCAATGCTTTCCTTCTTGAAAGCGTCTTACTGACTGTAGCGTCTTACTCTTATGGGGAAAGAAGCAACGGTGATTGACCGTACTAAACACCTTATCCATTCTATGGGTCTGTGAAATGCAAATGAAATCAAATGTAGCCTATTTATTAAGCACATTTTATGTTTTTGTTATAATGCCCACCGTTTTTATTTGTATGCCCACCGTTATTATTATTTTTTACTGCCGTTTATGAAATAAATATGAACTAATGCCACAATTATTCATGTCTGCGATTATCACAGAGTCCACAAACAACGCAGGTCGCAATCAACGATGCCACAATCAATCTAGCGCACCGTCGAATTCTGCGCCCACACTGTAAATGCAGGAAAAATGAGGCAAACCCCAACCAAATGTTTTCAGGTCATTTGTCGTCCTCATATCTGTATTTGGACACAATTATTCATGTCTGCGATCATCACAGAGTCCACAAGCAGCAGGTCGCAATCCCCGATGGGTCACAATTCATGACAGCAGACCGTCGAAATCTGCGACCACACTGTAAATGCGGGGAAAATGAGTCAAACCCCAACCAAATGTTTTCAGGTCATTCGTCGTCCTCATATCTGTATGTGCACACAATTATTCATGTCTGCGATCATCACAGAGTCCACAAGCAGCAGGTCGCAATCCCCGATGGGTCACAATTCATGACCGTCGAAATCTGCGACCACACTGTAAATGCGGGGAAAATGAGTCAAACCCCAACCAAATGTTTTCAGGTCATTTGTCGTCCTCATATCTGTATGTGTGCACAATTATTCATGTCTGCGAATCATCACAGAGTCCACAAGCAGCAGGTCGCAATCCACGATGGGTCACTTAACCTACCTGCTTCATCATGTAAACAAGTAGGTTTGCAGAGAACTATATACAATATGCACACTGAAGGCATGATGCCACCATAGGTTTGCAGAGAACTATACAATATGCACACTGAAGGCATGATGCCACCATAGGTTTGCAGAGAACTACAATATGCACACTGAAGGCATGATGCCACCATAGGTTTGCAGAGAACTATATACAATACAACTATATAGGCCTACAATATGCACACTTGAAAGGGGTGGTGGTGGGGGTTGTGAGGGCCGCTGAAACCCCAGCATTTACAGTGTGGTCGCAGATTTCGACGGTCTGCTGTCATGAATTGTGACCCATCGGGGATTGCGACCTGCTGCTTGTGGACTCTGTGATGATCGCAGACATGAATAATTGTGTCCAAATACAGATATGAGGACGACAAATGACCTGAAAACATTTGGTTGGGGTTTGCCTCATTTTTCCTGCATTTACAGTGTGGGCGCAGAATTCGACGGTGCGCTAGATTGATTGTGGCATCGTTGATTGCGAACTGCGTTGCTTGTGGACTCTGTGATGATCGCAGACATGAATAATTGTGGCATTAGTTCATATTTATTTCATAAACGGCAGTAAAAAATAATAATAACGGTGGGCATATGTAGCAGGGTTAATGCTTCCCACTTGCCATAGAGTGGCGAAGTCACGCCCTTTCCGGTAGGGCTCATGGAGGGACCTATGAGATCGAAAAATATGAATGGGTGTCAATGGAGAGAAAATAATTATTTTCTGGTCCCGGCCTTTATATGCCCTGGATTACACATATGTTGTTTGTGGATTTAAAGGATAATTTTTCATGCAAAGAGTTCGACAGTTTATTGTGCAATTGTTCAGATAAAGGCTGTAGAGAAAACACAACGAGAAAGACTACACGGCTCGTATGTGACGTCACGCTCCCTGCGACTGGCGTGGAGAAGGCCGACAATCTTCCCATCGGCATAACTGAAACTCTGCACGTGCCCCGACTTATAATGGTTTTCACCTCTTTCGATGCTTTTATCCTCCCCTTGGAAAAAGCGGTGAAGTGGGGCAGAGAGATCGCCATCTCTGTGCCGAGTTCCAAGGGCGGGTGTGGTGACGTATATCATATGCGTCGAGAGCAGCGATTGTAGTTCACAAAGCGGCCTCACATAAAACCTAAAATTATCAAACTTCTTCACGAACATTTTTAGTTTTCTTTGCATGAAAAATTATCATTTAAATCCAAACAACATATGTGTAATCCAGGGCATATAAAGACTGGGACCAGAAAATAATTATTTTTTCTCCATTGACACCCATTCATTTTTTTCGATCTCATAGGTCCCATGAGCCCTACCGGAAGGGGCGTGACTTCGCCACTCCATCCTTGCGCTGGCTGTGGTAGTGGGAGCCTTGGTTGGAGTGCTAGAGCTCCCCCTAGCGGAATGCGGGGGTTGTATTTTACGTTGCTGCAGTGCCTCCTCTCCTCAGTCTACGTATTACCCCGGCTGAGTGAGGTAGGTAGTCAGAGCAGTTAAACATGAATCCACACTTTGGCGATGTATTACGGGAGTCTAAATGTACATAATACTGTCTTAATACTTGGTTGCTTGTACATATATATTGTGTTGCTTGGAATCGGTAATTACATTTAAATGGACTTTAGGCTTAGGATCGCTAGCTTGGCTACCATGTGCTTTGGTCGTAGCTACTTAGCTAGCGTGGACTTCGCCAAGAATGTGTACTTCAGCTTGTCTTTCTCTCATGTTAGGCTGCCATTGTGAGGGTTCTCAACAAGCATATTCCTTGTTAAATATTCCACCAGGTATGTCACCAAACACCCATTCAACTATTAATTTGTTTAATGTGATATTTATTTTCATGTAAATAGTCAGTCTACGTATACCCCGGCTGAGAGAGGCTGCCATTGTGAGGGTTCTCAACAAGCATTTTCCTTGTTAAATATTCCACCAGAATAAACGGCTGGCTGCCAATGGTTCCATCGTGGTCTCAATCACACAACGCAACGAGAGAGTACGCAACCGCTACACATACAAATAAAAACGGTGGGCATTACAACAAAAACATAAAATGTGCTTAATAAATAGGCTACATTTGATTTCATTTGCATTTCACAGACCCATAGAATGGATAAGGTGTTTAGTACGGTCAATCACCGTTGCTTCTTTCCCCATAAGACGCTACAGTCAGTAAGACGCTTTCAAGAAAGAAAGCATTGCCCGGTGTCACAAAACGAATGTACCCATTCCGAGTCCAGCTTCAAACTCGTGCATGTTGCAGAAAATGTGCAACAGCGCCCTCTGGGGTCACACATTTCGACGGGTCGCAGAATTCGGTGTAACAACTATTCTGTCAGACCTACAGGCCTCTGCACTGAAGGGGGCGGCGATGCGTAGACGCGTCTACGCCGCGTCGATGGCGCGTTAAAGTGAACATGCACCAAACTTCCCCCAAAAAAATACAAAAACGAATCAGTTTCTTAAATGTATCCTTAAAAAGTAATAACATCAAGAAGATCAATCCAATGCAATCTGAGGGACCGACCTGTCATCGCAGGCTGTCTGTGTGTCAATGTTGGTTACATTATTTATGGCCAAAGAGAATTTGCCAAATCGATTAGCTACAATGGTTACACACCTAAATAGAACTGCTGCCTTTTTCCATAATGAGAAAAAAGAAAGAATAAAACAATAAAACTTGCAGAAGCTTACATAATCATTGCACTTCTGTTGACTATGAGCAATTTTTGAATTGTTGAAATAAGTGTTACCATGATTATTTTCTTCTATCATTTGCATCGGTATTGTTAATTTCATAGTTTAGACCTATCATGTAGGCCTACTTTAAATTTAAAGTTTTGCATATTTTGTTAGCATTCCGTTATAAGAAGAATATAAACAGCAGTGAAACAACGTAGCAGTCGACCTAATGTTCATAGTAAAACTACACATTTAAACAACTAGAGGCCATTTCTTTAATGCACTGCTCACATTTATTTATACACTCAAACTTCTTTGGATGAATCTTCAACACATAAATGTTTTTGGGTTACTTATTTTCACAATGTACACATGATTGCAAGTAGAAATTGGTTTAAATCCAGTGGTTTTAAAAAACATTTGACGAACAGCTTTCTCGTAGACCGTGAAAGCAGTGTCATAGGGAAATAATGGAAATAATGCGCTGTTTTAAATCACACCGCTAGAGGGAGACATTCCATTTTAGTGCATTCCAGAAAAATGAAGAGACACGCGATGGGATGGTCCTCATTGGCCGTGATGACGATACAGTTCGACGGAAGACGTTGCTTCAAACCTTGACTGTTAATCCAAAGAATATTTTAGCTGTATCAATAAATAAACATTTTAAACAATGGTAAAATCTTTAAATACATACATGATACATATAGTTGTTAATAACCAGTATAAAGGAGTAAAAAACAACACAGTATTATTCTCTGTCTGTTTGGTCCTATTGCACTGGCTCCCAGGGATGTCCGTCGTGTCAGGTGTGTAACAGAATCGTTTTCACAAATCAAAAGGCACTTCTGGTTTAACCTTGATTTAAAAAGCTCTCCCCATCCGCAGAAGGGCCTGTCGCCACAACAACCCAGTCTTTGAGTCTCTTGAGTGCAGTCGCAGACAGTGAAGATCGACACAGCCATTGGGTTGGGAAATAAATAGTGAGCCATTTTGCGAGAGGTTTGGAGGGGGGGGGGGGGGGGGTGGTGAAGGTATGCCACTAGTTACCTACGAGGGACCTGGCACCTAAAATAAACACAAACAATATTAGAAGATCAACATTAGCTTCAAGGGCACTCCGGGTTGAGGCTAGTTTGGTTGAATATTAGTCTGACCTGTCACAGTCTTTCCCTCTTTGTCTTTCCTTTCTCTTCTTTCCTCTCCCTCTCTGCCTCCTTCTGTAGAAAATAACATAATATAAACCTCCAGAGCAGAGATGCTATAAAAAAAACATTTCACATCTGAGAATATGAACATCCACTTACCGTTCAACCCTCATGGTGGGTTCTCGTTTTCTGAGGATGGAATAAATTTAAAATCAGAACAAGGCAGCTATTCGATTAAATATCAAATGAGCATTGTTTTTATGAAAATGTTCTCTGAGTTCTCTGCTCGCTTGTCTTACCTACATTCACATGTCTGGTGCTCCACAAACGTCATCTCAACATATTCTTGACCTTGCGCCACTGGCTTGATTTTCAACAGCTGTGGCAACAAAGACATTGAACCTGCATTATGTAAGTTTCCGATTAGCAACATGTGAACCAGAATAAACAATGTACACAGAACGATTCCCTTGGTGGAATGAGTAAATAGCTGCAGTTTAACATAAACATGTACCATTTTTATCCTGCACTATCAATGATATTAAACCTGCACTATCAATGATTTTAAACCTGCATTGTCAACGATATTGAACCTGCACTATCAACGATATTAAACCTACACTATCAACGATATTAAACCTGCACAATCATTGATGGTAAACATGCACTGTCAACAATATAAATTATTCAGAGTAAACAAATTGTACATTCTATTCTTTACACACATTCAATACAAAATTGACACCTACAGTATACAAATTACAAAAGAGTTGGCATTAGTTTCAGTATTATCGTACACAGTCAATATTATTATCCACATCTGACCGCCTATGTCTTACCAGCATGGTGACGTTGGAGGTGCTGGTGGGATGGCACTCCATGTTGTCGTCCCCGCAGCAGCCAGCGCAGCGCACCAGGGGCACGCAGGACGGGCTGTAGATGTGCTCCACCTCCCCGGGGTACTCCTGCACCACCTCCACCAGCTTCTCGATGGTCCGGCAGAAGCTCCGATGCCACACCTCTTGGAAGTTCAGGACGACTGCGTGTGACAGGGGTGCAAGGTGAGCCTGACCATGTTTTATAATTAGGGTTACAGTGAGGTGTGTGTGTGTGTGTGTGTGTGTGTGTGTGTGTGTGTGTGTGTGTGTGTGTGTGTGTGTGTGTGTGTGTGTGTGTGTGTGTGTGTGTGTGTGTGTGTGTGTGTGTGTGTGTGTGTGGCTTTGTCTTGAACTAATGGGGACAGCTCATACAAAAGTAATGAATTTGTACTTTATTAAACATTTGAGGAGCAACTGAACAGGAATTTTGAACCAGCATGAACAACAGCACCAAACACAGGCATAGTATTTTATTTTTTGATATGCTCAACAGATTGCTTTTTCTGATTGGCTTAACAGATTGCTTTTCTGATTGGCCCAACTGCTTGCTGTTTCTGATTGGCTCAACAGATTGTCTTTCTTGTTTGTAGTAAAGAAGTCTGTGTTGCTCTACAGTTTTACAAATGTAATTGACGAATCAGATTTTTACTTAAAACCAAAAAAGCACAATAACGAAGAAGCTTGATGCTATTCTCAAATCCCATAAAAAAATTTTTTCCCAACGAGTCCAACATGAAAGTGCTGCTAATATGCCTGTGTATATCCTGTTGTCATTTTGAAGAAACAACCAAAACAAAGTTTGTGTAATGTCCTCCTTCCTGTGGGAGTATATGTGTAAAAGTGACCCAATTGCATAGTCAAAGGGGGGGAGGGGGGGGACATGGCAAGATTATGGCTGAACAAACAGTACACTCAGGAAAAACAAATGTTGGAAACAAGGGACATGAGCAGGACCTGGACTGAGCTGGGACGGGGCTGCCCCGCGGGCCCCGCCGGGACCAGAGTGACCCCTGGGATCAGAGACTGGAGCCTGATAGTACTGCAGCTGTTTATAAAGGCAGGACGGCTGGACCAAGAGGGATGGGAAGAGAGCTCTGTTCTGAGGAGGAGAAGGGAGCCAGCAGCCTGGTGTTACCAGTAACCAGACCAGTCAGCCAGTGGAGCGCTCTGCTGCATAATTCCTGTTCATTATCTGGCCTTAGTTTTGCTTTGTAACTCCTCAATCCTCCCTTTGACTACCAGAGCTTTGAAGGGTTTTGTCAGTATTTATTTTGCAGTGACACTGATTTACAGCTTGGCCAGGAGGAGAGGAGGATGAGAGGGAGCTGGTGAGGTAGCAACATGTTTAGGGCCGTGACCTCATCCATCAGTCTTGCTGGCACTAAGCCCTTCTCAGGGCCTTGGAGCCCGAACAAAAGATCATCCCTGGCTCCCCAGACGTGAGCTTTCAATTCAGTGATCAGGAGTGGACTGATCGCACAAGAAACAATAGAAAATACTTTTATATTTTATGAATCATTCACAGGCAGTTTGAATATCACATCTTGAGGATGAGATTCACATACACGGTACTCCCCAATACATCAGTCTTTTAAAGGTAGAGAAAATCAGACAGGCAGAGAGACACACAGACAGACGGACACACAGACAGAGAGACAGATCGATGTACCTTCAGATGTGCTGTTTAGACTAGATGAGGGCAGGCTCTGTGAAACAAGAGACACATTAGATTAGAACATTTTCCTTGATATTTCAGTACTTTTGCAAACAATCGCATGTTAATATTCTCAGGCACAATTCTACAAGCAGAATAGACACCATTGCTGCTGTGTAGCTGCTGTCAGCTACCACAGAGGGCCACCAACCCAGCACTAATAAAACCTGCATCATAACTGATTATAGGCTTTTCCAATATTGATATTAAAGGCAAATAGCCTGCAGAGATCACCAGTTTCATGGCTTCACAAACCATTTTACAGTCAGTCCCCATAGACTATCTAACTGCTGTTGGGAGGATCATTTCGATAGTTAATATTGAAAATATTAAAGTGTAATAGATGATACACACTGCAAACCTATTCAATTATATTTGGTGCCTTCCTGTCCCAAACCTGTTTCCTGTGGCGTAAGAATATGACCTATTTATTTCCCCATTGCTTGTTTGTTCCCCTATCTCTGACATGTTTCCCATCGTCCCCATCATAAACAGAGACCCTTTCTCATCAGTCTGGGAAAACACAAACCCTCTTCAACGACTCCATCTCAGGATGGGAAATCCAGCATTTGATATAATCTGTCCTGGCAGAAGCGGACAGACAGACATGCCTCCGTCATCAAGTGTCCGAACACCTTCGGTGTCAAACTGATATTAGTCCCCTGCTTCAGTTCCAAGAAATGGTTACCCAAAATCGTTGGGTAATAAAGTAGGATGTTCCTTTTTTCGACCATCTGCCTCTGAATGTTGCCCCTTCTTCCTGTTTTTGGACCATAATAAGTGTGAGGTGAGGACACTGGTTATCAGTGCTAAAGTCAGCCATTTTTATCAAAACATTTGGAGTGGAATGTCCTGCTTCCACGATGACTGATAACATCACATAACATCTATGTTTTACTCTGCGCACACAAACAAGCACACACATACGCACACACACACACACACACACACACACACACACACACAAGCATGCACACAAGCTAACACATACGCATGCCCACACACAAAGCGCACAACAAGAATACACACTCATGCACACGCATGCACACATGCGCACACACACGCACACAAACACACACACACAAACAGACTCCTACACACACACACACACACAAAAGTTGAGCAATCTCCAGTCCATCTAAGGGTTGCTGGTACCCCAGCATTCCTTGAGAAATTCAAGTTCAGATGCCCATGAGCAAGCCCTATTAATCTAGCCAGGCATTGCATTGCTGCCCTTCTCCAGTGGATGTGCGAGTTTGAAGGCAGTAATGTTGCAATAATGTGCTCTGCCCATGAGTCAAAGCAATTTTCTAACCCTTACTCAGATCTGGATTCTGGGTTCAGACCTTGGAATGACTAAGCACCCACTTGGCATCTTGCGTGTGGTTGGGAATTAAACCTGAGGTAAGCTGTGACACGCTGGCAGACCGGCTGCACTACATGAGGACGGTCACGTAGCGACCAGCAGCTTCTGCTCTTTGACTTGTGGAGTATTTGGAAAGGAGCTCATTGAGACGCCGTTTGTGTGAGTTTGTGGCGATTGGTTGTGGAATAATAACACTTGTTTCCATGGAATACTACTATTATTGCATAAGACATGGATGGGAACTCGACCCTAACCGGAATCACAGCAAGAAATGTACCTACATTTGTTTTTGCAAGAGATAATCTATAAAATGTTCGTTTACTTAGATTTGAATAAATGTATCATTCAGCAGCCTTTTCTGTGATAGCATTACGCAAACATGATAACCACTTTTCCGACTGGAGTTTGAAGAACTAAAGATCTTTATGGTCCAGGCCTCCCCTACACAGCTGGAGAACATCTTTCTAATGCATTCTCCCTGGCATGGAGCCAGCGGAGGGGAGCCAGAACAGTGGCTCCTGATGACCAAAGCAAATCTGTTGTAGCAGTGAGCAGTTTGTGAATTTAAACTTTTCAGCAGGGGGCCTTCGAAGAGCTGCCCAATGTCTTTCTTTAAAAGCGAGATCCCACAGAGCAAGACACACATTTGACTTCAGATCCTAACCAACTCTTTTCCTCATCCCAGTCTCCCCCTCTTTTTTTTTTAACAAATCAGATTCCAGTCGAAAACCAAAAACCACGGCCCTTCCAGACATCCATCATCAAACAACGTGTCTCCCAGTCCTCGCTCAGGGAGAACGAAGGGACCACAACGCCACGTCGCGGTATGTATACGTGAGGCCACCGCAATAACAACAATGGCAGCCGGCATTGAGGAGCTGACAGGGTCCAGCTGGGCGTAGGGGGTTGTCAGGCCGGGGCGCTCCATCACCGAGCGTGAGCGGAACATCAACACACTTCAACAGAGCTGCACCGGGTCACAGCAGCCCGCCCCAGAGAAGGCACAGAGGAGTAGAGGGGTCTGCTACTGCACGTACTGATGTGGAGTGAATGCAAGCAACAGACTTGACCGTTCAATGAACGTCACTTCACTTCGGCTGTAAGGAAAAGTAAAAAGCTGTAGGAAATCTGCCCAGTCCACGGGGACTTTGTGCTGCAGAACAAGAGGTGGGATTAGTGTTTAGGGGTGCATTGTTTTTTTTGGCAGAATTAGTTACTAGTCATGATAAATAAGACTGACTGAAATCAGAGAACCCATGTTTATTTCGCTATTTGGATGTTTATTTAGCGTCTAAATAAACTAAACGTCTAAAAGTTATTGACGTCAGTGGAAATGTTGGCCTTTGTACTGTGTACACCAAGTGCCTCAGCATGAGCTCCATAAAAATTAGGTTTTTCGATTCAATGGGAACAAAAAGCATTTTCTCAATAGAAGACTAATTAATGCATGCACACACACACACACACACACACACACACACACACACACACACACACACACACACACACACACACACACACACACACACACACACACGACACAGGTCTACAGATAAGGCTGGTAATTGCGTCCCTATTACAGTAAACGGCCTTCTCCCATGTAAACCACACTAAATTACTTCAAGATGGGAGATTAAAGCGTCCGAGCAGACAAATGCCCCCAGCGTCACTTCTACTCCTCATGCCGAGGCAGGACAAATCCATATTTCCTGATTGCCCCTCTCCCCCGGGTAGGGGCATTACAACCAGGGGAGGAGAGGAACGGCATAGGGAGTAGAGGCCCCACTGGCCAGCCCCTCACTGCACGCCATGCTGCAAGCTGCAGGCCTGGAGGAATTATCATGGGAGAGGATGTGGGGGACCCGGTAACACGCAGGGACGCGTTGCACACACAGGGAAGCACACAGGCACGCACGTGCACACACACACACATACACACACACACACACACACGTTGGTATGTGTTTATTTAATCCGCACACATACAACCTCACACACCCAATTACATACACATGCACAAGCCAGCACATGCAGAACCCAACACACACAACTATCCACACACACACAGTATATATATATATATATATATGCTTGAGCTCATGTCTTTGCTACAACAATTGAGTTGGGTTCTTTGTTGGGGGTCAAGGCTGAGTGTGACCCAGATGGTTGGACCCCCATGTTGTTTGGCTTCCTACGTTGATGTAATGGACACACCTGCACTCAGCCAGCTCACCGTACACAGATAGGTTGGCGACAGGTGGCCATGTGGCCAGGGCTTAAGACAGCCTTGTTATCAAGATGCTGGTCAGCTACAGCAGCGTTGAGACCGACACTCTACTCCTGTTTCTCCTCCAGCCAAGTAAATAAAGTCTTTCCAGAGTCAGCATTTCAACTTTAATCGGATGCTATCGATAAAGCTTTGAGACGTGTGTTTGCTGAATGAGTTAACCAACCACTATTCCCCTTCAGTGATCCAGTTGTATGGGAGTATCTTTAAGCAAGGTGGAGCCTGCATACTACACATTGAAAGAGGCAATAAATCTCAGATCTGCAACACATTCCGGCTGTTTGGCTAGAAGGTGTGGGAGCTGTCACATGGGCAGGAGGAAACAGGCATTGGCATGGTGCTTCTGACTATAAAACAACCTTTGAATTCAGACCGAGCAAGGCAGACAGGATGTAAGCACTTGGTTTGGTTGGGGGGGGGGGGGGGGGGGGGGCAGAGGAGATACAAACACATCTTACATGATCGCACTCGCTCTCTCTCGCTCTCTCTTTCTTTCGCTCTCTCTCGCTCTCTTTTTTCACCCTTCTCACTCTTTCTTTTTCGCCATCTCTCTCTAAAACACAATCACACACACACACACACACACTCACACTCACACTCACAAACACACACAATCAAACGCACACACATACACACCACACACACACACCAGGACAGTGCACGAGGATGGCGTGACACCTCTGGACCTGCCACAGGAAGTGGCCGTACTATGCAGGAGCGGGGGGGACAGCAACATGTCAGGGAATGTGCGGCGAGCGGGGAACACGGCGGTGAGGACGGTGACAGCTCCACCGCTGGGGGGGGCAGGACATTGTTCCACAGCCCAGGTGCTTCCACTCACGCCTATGTGAAGAGCCATAGGAGATGGGGGCTATTTCGGGAAATGAAACGAAAATAAAACACAACACACCGGCTCATACCTCTTGATGTAAAACAGGGTCGAGGCTGAAGGTGTATTAATGAGGTTATACCAGGTTATGTTATGTGGCGTTTTGAGAATAATTTGTTTCTGGTTATGATGGAACTATTCGACTGGTCTACTTTATTGTGAACTCTAACTCTGTGTTTGTATGGTTGAGGTGTTTAAGTGTTAAACAAAGGCCCGTAATTGAAACAATTCTTTAATAAAATACGTAATTTCGTCTGAAATGAATAAAACTGACATATTACGTTGTGTTTACCTTTTGCATTTTATCCTGGTTTTTGTAGTACTGTACTAAACATTAAACCCAAGGTAAACCAGCCGAAAACAAGATAAATAATTCTACTCCAATATGGAATCGTTCAATATTGAATATATTGTTTATGATCGGTCTGGCTGCTTATGGTATAAAAGCGAGGGACAGACCCCTGTGTAGCAAGGTCGCGACAGACCCCAGATGAATCACAGACTGTCGAAATTAACATTGATCAGCAACGAGGACGGTGGCCAATTTAAAATCTATTCCTATATTTAAAAAAGCATACATTTATTTTAAGAACAGGGACATTTCCGGGAACTGGCCACCAAAGACGGGGAAAGGCCACCAAAGACAGGGCTATTCCACCAAAGATGAGGACAGGCCACCAAAGATGAGGACAGGCCACCAAAGATGAGGACAGGCCACCAAAGATGAGGACAGGCCACCAAAGATGAGGACAGGCCACCAAAGATGAGGACCGGCCACCAAAGATGAGGACAGTCCACCAAAGACGGGGACAGGCCACCAAATATGGGGACAGCCCCCGGGTGAACGAAGTCTTCTGTTCAGCATATGCAGACATTTGCTTAATTTGATGACCTTTGATTTCCAAATAAATGTTCAGTAATGAGCATCAGAACCACACAATCATCAATGTGACCCTTGAGGATCACTTTGGATTGTGATCGACTAAGATCAAATACAAATCACATGCGTTTGCATACCTTGTGAATGATATCGGTAAATTTCCATTTCATTTTCAAATGTATTGCTTGACTTGATCAGACCAACCTGTCTCCATTTGGCTCATGACGCAACATAAAAACCAAATGAAAACCTTCATTTCTAACTTTTATACTTTTATAGAATCACACTAACTTAAATAAGGAACTTGTGCATTGGACCACAGGTGCAGAGACACATTAAATGCACACAAGCCCATCAAATGACTGTGACTGACATTTGATTGTTGTAGGATGCATCAGTCCTAAAGTATTTGGCAGCAGATCAGTAACATGAACGATCAGGAGGTGAGTGACTCACACAGATGCCTCAGGAAGATTTCATACTGTAAACCAGGCCTGCTTCGTCATCACCACCACCTTCTCCCTCTCCCTCATCTTCTTTTTCAGTATTGAGACCATCCTGATCTCCAGAGTTCTCATTCTGTTTCTTTCTGCCGTTGAAAGATTAGAAAATAAATTATAGGACCAACCAGCGACAAGGGGAGGGAGCTGGAGTTCACAACGGAGAAGGAGCAATGCAGCCTGTAAACCGCTTTAAAAAAACAATGGCGGGTCCCAAGGAAAGGTTAGCATTCTACAGAAAAATCAACTGATAACGACTGAATAAAGGAGCAGAAATCGCCATGGAGTTTTAGCTTTACTTCAGACCAGATTCAGTCATAGCGAAGAGAGCAAGAACATTGCTCTGATTGGCTGGATCTTTTGGAACAACGTAAGGCTGTGACCTAATCTGGAAATCAATTACTGCACAGCCAAGTCCAGACTGATGTTCAATGCGAAACACAAACTTGAACATCTGGATGGTCTCACGAGGCTTCCCTTGCAGTTGGACACTGACTAGATCCAATAAATCGTACAATTATTGAGTGACGAAGACTTCATTACTTTCAGACATCCACAACTTTACATTATATTATTTTGACATTTGTATGATGTCATTCAATCACTATTGACAAGGGCTATTGCTCCATAAATTACAGAGTCGTATC
The DNA here is from genome assembly GCF_031168955.1 of Gadus macrocephalus. Classification (NCBI taxonomy): domain Eukaryota; kingdom Metazoa; phylum Chordata; class Actinopteri; order Gadiformes; family Gadidae; genus Gadus; species Gadus macrocephalus. The sequence goes on from NC_082386.1 coordinate 11,671,450, forward strand.
TCTATTTCAAAGAAATATTGAAACATAACGCTGTAAGCAGGGAGAGACTCAGTGTATGGAGAAATTGAGTAGTAGGCCTGAACAGAGATGTAGCCCTAGCTGTCCTGCCATGTTTACCCCCTCAGAATGAGCTACACATGCTAGGGTCAAAGATTTCTTTGCAAATCCATTAGGACTATAATCATGTAAGATGTGTTTGTATCTCCTCTGCCCCCCAACCAAACCAAGCTGGCTAGTGTAATGACAAGCTTGGTTGAGGAGGAGTCTGGGCGGCGGGACATTCAGACCTTTAAACGTATGACGCGCCGAGACCACTAGAAGCAGCCGTCGATGACGTGTGCACGGGCTGTCAGTCCCGCCGAGGGGGGGGCTATGAACGGCGTGAGAACGGCCCGGAATAGATGCCAAAGATGTGTTTTACTGAACGAGGGGCTTCGGCAGCACTCACACACACACACACACACACACACACACACACACACACACACCTCAAGACGTTAGACTCTGAAAAGGATCTTTGGGTAAGGAGCGTGTGCCAGTGTCCGCCGGTGCATCCGCTACCAGTGTACCCCTCTCAGACACGCACACACACGCACGCACGCACACACACACACACACACACACACACACACACACCTCCCTGTCCACTTGTTTGGAGCTCGTTCCTGGCTGGCACACACTCAACAGGGGGCCACTGACAATGTGTGGCCACACAGAACAGACCAGCATTGTAAGCATCTGCTGTTGCTTGACAGTGATATATCTGGGGGAAATTAGTATAGCATCACTTTCGAACACACACACACACACACATACACATGCACGCAGTGCACACCTGCAAACAGAAACAATAAACACACTTGCATATCATTGTCAATCCATGTCAAAAAGTGGTCCTTTGGAAAACGGTATTTATACAGCCACCTCTATTATTAAAGTGAGTTGTGGCAGGTAAGATGGATGCAGGTGGAGATAAACGTTCCTGCCAGTTTGAAAAAAGGCCAGGGACACGATCTCCAAGGGGTTTCTGGCATAGTGGCATTATATTGCCTCCTCTAAAACACTGCAAAACTATCTTAAAATACGTTGGGAGTATATAATATAATTTGAATGAATAAATTAGTCATTCAATAAAAATAAATGATTGCCATGGTTTGAATACTAACTTTCAAACAAAGTTAACGACGTTGCCAAATCCATCCGGGCCACAGTAGGTATGACGTGTTTGTAATTACTAGTTTAGTAGCTTCCCCATATGTAACTTTTAGTGTGCTTGCATCATCTTCTTCACAGAGGCTTTCTCGCGTGAATTTTGTCACGTCTCACTCATCAAATGGACTGGGATGACACATTCCCAAAGGTTTGAATGCACAATGGGCTACCACTATCAATGGCCTCCTGGAACAGACTCAAACTGAGAATAGGAGCTATTAAAAGGCTTGAAAGCGGAACAATATTTTACTACAGTAGCCTACATTAATTCACTGCCTGCTTTATCAAAGATGAAAGTTGCAGCAATGACTTGTTGCCGGAAACTCATACAATAGAATTACGACAAAAGATAATCACGTAATTAGATGATCGAGTAATTGACGAGTTGAGTTCATACCTGGGCAGGTGAGAGCTGCAGTTGGAGCGCTGCGGCCATCAACGTGATTACGCACAGTTTCATGTCGTGGTCTGTTGGATACCCAGCGAGAAGGATTCTTCCTGCTAACAAAGAGGATGCTGGAAGGAGAAGTGGAGCCAGAGCAGTGGAGTTGTCCTCCGCTCCCTTCTCCGGTGAGACTGCGTCTCGGCACGTAGATCCACTAGTCTGGTGTAACCTGATGAAGCGCGCCGTGGAAAGTAATGAAAAGGGTTTCTCTCTCCAAAGAGGGACCGAGGAAAAGATATACCCCGAGTCAGTCTTGTCTTAAATTAATATACATGAAACAAATGTACATAAAGAAAGCATTTAATGCTAGTTTTAAGAAAGAACGTCAATATTGCCAAGTAACATAATAAAATGCTGTTATAAATTTGACCGAACTAAATTATGAAAAAATGATATGATCAAATCATATCTGCTCCAGAAATAATATCACTAATCGGCAGTTGTAGTTTGTTAATCCGTAAACGGTAGAGTTTAAAACGTTGTCTTGCACTCTGTGCCAAAGTTAGAATGTGGGTTTCTAATTGCCTCCACTACCTTTTGACTGGCGGGCCAATTTAATCTCCTCCCCCATTGCTTCCGCCACCCCTTCCGAGTGGGACGGAGCGGTCAGTTCAGAAGATCTGATAGTGAATGATTATTCTGCAAACGTGTGTCAGGTATGCATGAATTTCTTATTTAACTAACTTCCAGTGCATAATTCAATATTCAAACCCTCATTTTAGAATGGATGTACACTGGATGTACATGTATGTTCATGCATGTATAGGATGTAATGTAATACATTGGTGCATTGCCAGTTATTTAAACATTCTAAACTATTGCTGGGAAAAAACGTTCCAATTCTTGCTGTGGGCGAGGTTCAGACACTCCGGGATGCTGGAGAAATGAGGGCCAGGCAGGCAGATCGCATTACTGTTGACACATAGAGGTAATCTTCTGTCTGCGAGCCCTGTGTTTGCAGTAGCCTTGGAACGCAGGGCTCCTACTTGTAGGGCTTCCTCGCATTCCTTCATCCCTGAAGAATCCTGCTGCGGTGGATGTTAGCAGTGGTAGGAACAACTTTCCTACACTCAGAGTAGAGTAGAGCCAGCAGTTCTGCAGTCTCGCTCTTCCACTAGTAGTAACCTCCATAGTGGTCACGTGCAAACGGCCCAACGCTTGGTTTATGGCCACAATGAAAGATCTCCCGTTGTGCAGCAGAGCAAAAAAAGGGACACGGTATCGTGTTAAATAAATTAAGGTTTCTCGAAAAGAATCGGTGGATTCTCTATTTTATTTTTACAACCGTAAGAGTAAACTGAACCTGTGCCAAGAAACGCATGGCTCTTCAGGGAATTGTTTACTTTGGTGCTGCACGACTATTTAGCTTTTCCCTCCCTCCCCCTCGCCCTGCTGCTCCCATCCCAGCACTGTCAGGGACATCCCCACACCCCCACCACCTCTCCCGCAGAATCAATCTTTATCTCAAACTGTCAAAATATACTCCCCTCATTAGCGGAGCAGAGGGCGTGTTCAGCAGGGCACGGGTGCATCCCAAAATGTGCAAAGCTTTTGGCCGATTTATTCCGGGAATTTTCCTTATTTTTTGATGGCTCGAGATGACTTATAACGATATTAAAATCCATATTACTTCAAACCCTGGGATTTTTAGATGGAAAAGCGAATACGATAAAGAATGATGTTCTGTTTTATTTGCCTTCAACGGTTTTTTATTACATATCAAAAATGAAACGTACATGAAATGAAAACCAAAAGAGCAGAAAATAACTGCGCTAAAAATATTATTTTTCAGAGAAAATAACCAGGCAAGATGCCAAGAGCTCCTTAATTATGTCCCAGCACTCAGTCTCTGTCCTCAGCCCATAGATCTACATGGACGGGTGGTAATTATGTCACTCAATTAGTCAACAAGCACACACTGACTGCTTGGGTAGACCAGCTGGTGAGTGATTGGCTGTTCCCAGCTCCACTGATTCTTCGCTCTGTCATCTCCTGGGCCGTCTGTAGGCCTTCGCTGCTCTGGCCAGCGAGCCCAGAGATGAGCCCTCGGCCTCGCTGCCTCTTGTCTTTGTCAACCAATGCGCCTCCGATTACACACGCTCAGCCTTCAGTCGAGAGGATGAAAAGGGTTTTGGAGACGATTTCGACCTCAGTAAATCTTCTAAGGCTGCTTTCTAATTTTAGGGGCAGTATTTTGAATGAACATTATTGGTTTTGAATAGATAGAGAGATAGTTCGATCGTATATGAATAAAGTAGTAATGAATCATTGATGAACCTTAGGGTGCAAGTAAATCGAGATTACATGAATAAACATTTCAAACCGGGGAGGGAGATCCAGGAAGATGTAGGAATATATTTTATAACTTTTATAATGAAGGAAGATATGCAAAGTGAGGAAATGTTGAGCAAGAACAGACCTGTGATAAGGGAGTGTGACCCAGACAAGCTTTAAGAGCTGCTGGTTGTGGTTTCCTTGACTCCTGTGTCTCTGTTGTTGATCTGAAGACCAAAGAGAGAGACTGGATAACCCAAAGGAGGTGGGGTGCCAAAGGGTGCACATCTCCCCCAAGTTGCTTCTGCACCACTGACCTCTCATGTTCCCATATTAGATACAGAGTGAAAGGTAAACAGATGAACAACATTAATGATGTCCGTTAATCACTCTTAACGGAGACCTGGTGTCTTCCATTGGTGGGACATTAAAGAGGAAGCATGTTCCTAGCATGCAAACCTGCTCTGCTGTCGAGGTGTTTTAAGGGCTAAATAAGGAGCCAAATAAGGGCTAAGAATTGACTTCTTTGTCATTAGGAATGAGACAATTGCCCCGTGGAAGTAACCCAGCCAATCCAGGAAGTCTCGATATAAAAACATGAATAATGGGACTGATCACCACGTGTTGTGTTTCTCCAAAGAGCAGAACAACAATACTGTCCTGAAGATCGGATCTTGAAGTGTCTTGATTCATAGCGGACCACCTGGACCACATGCCCTGACGGGATGTGACATAAAGCAGTGCCTTCCTGTCAATAACCACTTCAACCAATCCCCTACTGTACTAGCAGCAGACTGGGAGGACAACGATTTGAACAGAAGGTAGAGAAGGAAGTTCTTCCGCCATGAGTTGTATTCTGGTTATTGTTCAGACAAATATTTACCTTATTCTCTCGTTTCAGACATGTAAAATCCTGTTGACGCTTTCATGGGTCACGTGTTTTGGTCTCCGGCGCGACGTGTGCGTTTCTGACGCACGCTACAAGCGAGGGTCAGGTGTCGTCCTGTTTACGTGCCCGGCTCCGTTCTAAATAAGAAGGCAGTGTTTTGTTTTGAAGGAAGTCCTCCCCAGCACAACACGTCACCTCTGCAGGTGGCGGGGAAGTGATGTTGGTCGGAAATATGTTCGGAAACAATCAAGTGTGGTTCTCTCTGAATGTTACGTTACTTTGAAGCCGGGTCCAAATGGATGTTACCATCTCTTTACCTTGCGCTCTCTTCCGACCAGCACAGGCCACGCTGAAGAGACGATGCTTCTTGACAGCGCTCTGTCAATAAGCATCGTCTGTTCATTTTAATTTGACAGACAAATGAGAACCCAACTGCCGGGCAGTCAATGGATGCCAAGCAGCCGTCCATGGGGTCAGCTTATTTTAGGAGACAGTCCGGGTTGACTTGTAATCAGAAGGTTGCCAGTTCGATCCCCTGCTCCTCCTAGCTGAGTGTCGAGGTGTCCCTAAGCACGACATGTAACTGCCCCCTGACGAGCTGGCTGTCGCCTTGCATGATTTGCCAGTATCCAGACACAGTATATTTTTGCTTTTCATGGGACAAAATAAGTAATGCTTTCTCAAGTACGTTTTCATTAAGTTTTCACCTCCACACGTCAGGCGTAAAAAGCACACCCCTCCCTTTGGTTCGGTCAAAAAGAGAGGGGACTTGGACCAGTAATAACAGTGAGCAACCATGACTTGCTGTGTGTATGCCAGGTCTGAAAATACATCAGCTTTACCGGCATGAATGAAAAGTCATTGGCATACAAGGGTCAACCACAGTTGGAGAGGAATAGTCAACTCAGCTCAGAACCACTGATGCATCATCATGATGTGGATATTTGCAGTGTGCCGGGGAGCAGGTAGGCCTACTGTGGTACACATCAAGTTGGTCAGCGTACGTCCGCGTGCGCATGAGAACCTCGTCGAGTCGAGTCCGCTGACATGTTATTGGAGGAGATAAAGCTTGACAGACGTATTACTAGAAGGAGATTGCATGCAAGTCGATGGTCTGGACGATAGGATTTATTTTTTCCGAGGAGTGGGAGACTGTTAACATAACAAGTCAATCTGGCAGATTTACTGCCAGGATTACCGAACAAACGCCGGTTGTTTTTCCCTGCTAAAGTGTTTTTCTTTTTACTTCAAATTAGTTTAACCTCCCTCAGAGGATAAATGTGAGACCTTTAAAAGGTTTTCTGAAAGGAACAATTACTCAGTTAGACACGCACACATGCCTGCACACACACACACTGGTGTGTGCCCACAGACATACACATACACACATTTGTGTGTGAACACCACACAGATGCGTGCAGTTACGTACTCATGAACCCTTCACACAAACACACGCACACACACACACACACACACACACACACACACACACACACACACACACACACACACACACACACACACACACACACACACACACACACACACACACACAACTATTATGATGACTTACCATTAACTTCTTAATGCAATTGGAAGATAAACTAATCATAATTCACAAATAATCTGAATGGGTTAAAGTGCTATTTCATTATTCTCGGCTTTAACAACAATGTAGCTATGTTACTTAGTGAAACGTTTGTGGTATAAAACTGTCAACAAAACCAGTTCCAAGGGCATTACCCCAACAAGAGCAGTGCAGTAATGAACCGTATACCGGTGACCGTTCTGATTAAACCTTCTTATTCAAGCTCAAGTCTTCATATTGAACCCAGAGGAACCAAATATGTCTGTGAGTTTCTCGATTCGACCCCAGACGGGGGGAAAGGGACGGACAAGGACGAAAGCAGAGCTAGGCCAAGGCACGAGTTGGCGTGAGGTGGAGGTTTGAGGCTGTCCCCTGGTGAAGAAAAACGTGCGCCCAAAGATGTATTTATGTGCCAAAGATACGTATATATATACGAAGCAATACATCCAATCAGCAAAAGCTTGTCTAACAAAAGACAGTGGATTTGGGGTGGGGGGGTTGGGGGCGGAGCCCGTGGTAAAGGGGAGGGGGGGGAACTCAGAGGTCTAGGGGGAAGTTAATAAGTTGGGATAATAAACAGTACAAGTGGGGCCCGATGGGAATTTGGCAGCGGCGTCCGTCCCGCTAGGACCCTGCTGTCCGCCGGAGGCTCGGCAGCCGGCTACTGTCCTGGGCCCGCGGCCGGGACGGGTCGCTGGGCTTCCTCACAGACAGACACTGTGTGTGTTTGTCGTCGCGGTCCCTGCTAACATGCCTCCGGCCGGCACGAGGCAACCGGGGGGATGGAGGTGGAGACAACCGACCCCAGATGGCTGCGTGCCCGGGGGACCCCCGTGGGGGGGGGGGGAGAGCGATGGGAGAGATGCACTGCACACACATACACCCCCATACTCGGTCACGCACACACAAACACACACACACACATACTCTGTCACACACCCAGATACACACGTGATATTGACGCTGCAGGCGAGTGTAGTCAGTGATTGAACAGGAAGGCCTGGCTGCTCTCAAGATGAAGTTGGATTATTTCCTCTCAGTCAGAATGACTTTTTGAATCATTCATTCGCTGTCCAACGTGCAATTTTCCATTGCTGACAAGGAAATGACGAGTGACAAAAGACAAACAAACAACAAAGGCAAACAAACAACAACACAAAGCTCCAGACTGGCGAGGCTGTGTTTATGTCCTGAAGAAACAGGAAATTAAAGAAATTCACATGTGGATTTAAAAAAATAACAACAAATGACTGAATAATAATGAATAATATCATACCATTCACCCCCTTATTGGTATAACATTGTTATATTATAATAATTGACTAATGGATTTCAAGGAGATTCAGGGCCCAAATAGATGTCAAAATCAACTATGAGGCAACCCACCATCAGTTGGACGTTTTTTGGCGTCTTTATCGCACCTTAATTTCATGCGCTCTGATTTCCTCCAATCAGCTGTCCCCAGCCCAGGCACCCTCGTCTCATCCAGGTCTCTCTCCTGCGGCGCCATGACAACCTCCCCTCTTTGAACTATACTGTAGCTTTAAGTCTTCACCGTGTCAGCCCGCACGACACGGGGACAAGAAGCAGGAAGGCCGCCTTCAGTGCCAGCGCTCCGATGTTTCACCACAGCAGAGTACCTTTAACGTTCTCCATGCACGTGTTCCCCCAACATCTGGGGAGGATCGGGGATGGGGGTGCGGGCGTGGCCGACGGGGCTGGGTGGTGGTGGGGGGTGTAGGGACTGACTTGATAAGCAGTGGACCACAGTGGAAGGGGGGGGGGGTTGACAGTGTTGAATAAACCCAGAACCCCTACCACACCCAGCTAATGTACACACACAGAAACAGACACACACACACACATACACACACACACACACACACAACACACACACACACACACACACACACACACACACACACACGCACACACACACACACACACACACACACACACACACACACACACACACACACACACACACACACACACACACACACACACACACACACACACACACACACACACACACACAAGCATACAATACAATTATAATCAGTGTGTTAACCATTGATAATAAGCAGCAGCGATCAGGAACAAATAAACAGAGCAGCACCTTCGGGCTCCAGGGTGACTACAACAGAGACAGAGGAGGGGGGGAGGAGGAGGAGGGAGAGGAGGGGGGAAGGAGGAGGAGGAGGAGAAGTGGGAGGAGGAGGAGGAGAAGAAGAGGGAGAAGGAGGAGGAGGAGGAGGAGAAGTGGGAGGAGGAGGAGTAGGAGAAGAGGGAGAAGGCGTAGGAGGAGGAGCGGGAGAAGGAGGATGAGGAGAAGGGGGGAAGGAGGAGAAGAAGGAGTAGGAGGGGGAGGAGAAGAAGGAGAAGGGAGAGGAGGAGGATGAGAAGGAGGAGGTGGGAGGAGATGGTGGAGAAGGTGGGTGAGGAGAAAGACGAGTGGGAGCGGAAATTTGAAAAGTGACCCACATATAGAGCAATGTAAGCTGCCGTGGACTAGAGGCTGGCCATGGCTGTCAGCTCCTATGACCGTTAGCCAATGGCCTCAACTGCATGAGCAAAAATAACTGATGATGTAACAAGGAGCAACTGAAAGGCAAATTCATCATGTCGCAATAATTTCAACCTATTTCTTAAAGTGCAGGGGGGAAAAAACTAGCTGATTATTTTCTACGAGTGGATCACCGCTGGCTCAATATTGCAACAGGGGTGGGTTAACCAGGTCTGGAAGGTCCTACGGTCTGGAAGGTCATCAGGCCTCAAGGGGGTCACCAGGGCTGGAAGGGGTTACCCTAGACAGGAAGGGGTTACCCCAGACAGGAAGGGGTTACCCCAGACAGGAAGGGGTTACCCCAGACAGGAAGGGGTTACCCCAGGCAGGAAGGGGTTACCCCAGACAGGAAGGGGTTACCCTAAACAGGAATGGGTTACCCTAGACAGCAAGGGGTTACCCTAGACAGTAAGGGGTTACCCTAGACAGTAAGGGGTTACCCTAGACAGGAAGGGGTTACCCTAGACAGCAAGGGGTTACCCCAGACAGGAAGGGGTTACCCAGACAGGAAGGGGTTACCCTAGACAGGAAGGGGTTACCCTAGACAGCAAGGGGTTACCCTAGACAGGAAGGGGTTACCCTAGACAGGAAGGGGTTACCCAGACAGGAAGGGGTTACCCAGACAGGAAGGGGTTACCCAGACAGGAAGGTTTTACCCAGACAGGAAGGGGTTACCCAGGGAGGAAGGGGTTAGGAAGGGGCTAGCTCTAGGATCAGTCAGCCGCTGAGGAGCCAGACGGTTCCATGGAGGGAACTCCAGCCTAATCTCAAGGATCTCAAGGAAACTTTCCCATCAAGATGGGAAGCAGATGTCTTTTTCTCTTTTTCTTTTTCTCTTTCTTTTTGTATTTTTTCTCTCTGTTGTTCTCCCTTTCCCTCTCCCATACCCCGTTTCTCTAGCTCTCTCTCACTCTCTTCCCCATTCTATTTCCTCCCCTCCTCCCTCCTCTATCTCCCTCTATCTCCCTCTATCTCCCCCCCTCTCTCTCTCTCTCTCTCTCTCTCTCTCTCTCTCTCTCTCCCTCTGTCTCTCTCTCTCTCTCCCTCTGTCTCTCTCTCTCTCTCTCCCTCTGTCTCTCTCTCTCTCTCTCTCTCTCTCTCTCTCTCTCTCTCTCTCTCTCTCTCTCTCTCTCTCTCTCTCTCTCTCTCCCTCTCTCTCCCCCTAGCTCTCTCCTTCCCAGTTCTATTCTGTAAAGCGGGTGCTCCCCCGTATACCCCCCCCCCCCCCCCCCCCCCGGGGGACGAAGGGGAGGAACATGAGCACCATGGGAAGGCAAGTTGTCCCCATGCTGACGTAGGAACCTTTCTGTGGGAGGCCCTGCCTCTAGGTGGCTGTGGACCCTGTCCAAGGGCCTCCGGCTTTCTCATGGAGCGACTTAAGCCCACGTCATCTTCACGACCTCGGTCAAACGTGTAGCAGGACCCCTGACCTCCTGCACCCTCCCTCACTGGGGCCAGTGTCAACCCCCCCACCGGTTTGAAAATGTTCACCTACGTTTTCTTCCTCTGTTGGCTCATTTTAACGCACCTCTGGTGTCCGGAACCCGCCCACTCCCTGCCCCAGCGGCCTGCTGCGGCCTCACCGCAGGCCGCTGGGGAGGGCCCGGGGCCCTGCCCACCCTCTGAGAGAGGGTGCTCACCACTCTGGCCCGCAGCTCACCACACAGAACAAGGGAGCAGCGCTGTGGTCTGCCAGCCCAGTGGGAGCCACGTCTCCCTGGGGAACACGCACTCTCACCAGCACGACGACTCCATACGAGTGCATTTCAGACTTTCCACTGTCTTGTTAGCACCAGCTACAATAAGATCTCAGCAAATAGACATTTACTCTCTCTACTGGTTTGAAAAAAAGTTATGAAGTTATAAATTATAAAGGGAATGATTCATTTCTTGATCCAATTGCTGCCCTATATTTTTTACTGAGTAAGCAGAGCGCCGGTGCCTTTAGAGAAGGGAAAGTACGTTAGGAGGGATACAAACACAATTTGTCTTTCTTTGTGGAATGAGTCAAGGAGCATCAATCTAGGGATGAGAACTATTTGGAAGTCCACTCCTACTCGCGCAGGAAGCCAATGGAGGGAGGCCAGAATATGGGTAATATGGACAAATGTATAATATATAAACTAGGGCTTGTTTCGTTTGACAGCATGGCAGCCACATTTTGTACTGACCGAAGGCGAGACAGAGCAGCTGGGTTAAGGCAGGAGAGACGGGAATATTAAAGTATGAATGAGTCATTCCATATATTTTGGTGGTAACATGCATCAAGTATTTGCAATGTTTGATAACTGGAAAAGCATGACTGTACAAGCTTGGTGATGAGCGGCTCCAGTGCTGGCGAAACCATCAGCGGGACTCTTTGAGGAGGAGGTTAGTAGCCGGGGGACCACTGCCCTGACAGGCCTCCCTTGACAAGAGATCAGGGCCAAGACCATGGACGTCAGCTTCGTCATCGTTAGCAGACAGAAAATGACATCTTCTGACAGCTGGACAACATTTTGAGCCATCCAGTTCTTAATGACAGCTGAACGATGGTGAAGGAAGGCTCGGTTATTCAGGGTGCTTGGTTTGGCACAGTTACACAAAAGCGCGTCTTCAGCATATTGGCCTGAATGTGTCTGCAACAAGAAAACACCATGCATGTTAAAAAGTGTGACGGCTGGCACGCATTCGGGGAGGGAAGTCAATTAAAAAGCGAAGAAGTGAGAAAAAAAATAAAAGCGGTTTGAAAAGTCAAAGATTAAACCTGAGGATTTCCCTGTGTTTACATTCTGCTGCTTCTGTGTCAACATGAGTCAGAAGGTTGGGACTAAAGAACTCTGGATGTATTTAGAAAATACACAGACACACGAACACACACACACACACAAATGACCAAGGTTGATTATCTCAGACAAGCATCACACAAAAAATGTATACAAACACAGACTTATACACACAAAGGCAAGCACACACACACACCCCGCGCCACACACACGCACACACACGAACACACACGCACGCACACACACACACACACACACACACACACACACACACACACACACACACACACACACACAAACACACACACACTTCGGGGGGCATTTTAGATGTTCCCACATTTTTTATAGATTCCAACACTACATCAAATAGTTACTAATACGTAACTGCCCAATCTCAGACCTGGGATGGCAAATACAGCTTGAATGGTGAGAACAAAGTTACAGGACCTGGAGGTTCTCATTCTCATTACGTCTAAACATTATTGGGATCCGACCATAGGAAAAGAGTTTTTCACCTTGACTGAAACGAACCCTGAAATGTGATCTGAGGTGAAGCTTATTCTCCAACAAAGTTATTCCAATAACGCAAAGAGACCCGAGGTGTTCAAGGGACCTGGACCTGAACCACACGTATCCTCAACTCTGCGAAACACAAATACCCTCAGTCTTGTGTTACCGCTTGATCAGAGGAAGAAGCAAAACTCGAGTGTTCCCTTGTTAAGGGAACCATCTATCATCGTGACATATTTTGCCAGGGAACAATCGCCACACTTCTCTAATGTTCCATGGTCTGCCCCAGCTCCCGAGGGCCACCCCAGACCCCACAGACACCCCAGCCCCCCCCCCCCCCCGTGCCTCACACGCACTGGGGCATGTAAAGAGAGACCACCACCACCTCCCCCATCCCCATCCCCACCACCCAGATGGAGAGATCCATCACAGGACGGAGGAGAAGAAAGGCTGGGTGATTTATGTGAGACGTTGTCAAGCGTGGTCATAACACGCCTAACACACATGTGGGACGCGCCCGGACGACTGAACAGGAAGTGGAAGAGAGCTAAGATGGCCGTTACTCAGTCCTGAGGGCATGGAGTCAGCCGTAATGGAGCAATGAGTCGGAGAACGCTGGGTCGGAGAGCTTTTGTTTCCCATGTTTAATTTCTAAAGGATTGCATGCGATGGGTTTCCACCACCTCCTTTCTCTTTTCGTGTCTCCTTGTATCGTTTATTTTCTCCTTACTGTCCCTACCATGAACCAATAAGTTATATTGTGAAACGTTGTACCTGAGAGAGATCTGCAGCCCTGAGTTAAACCACAGCTCTCTGCAGAGAGGTTCAATGGACTCTATAGGTCCTGCAGGGGAAAGTAAATGGGGGGAGGGGTGTGTGTGTGGAGGAAGGGGGGGCAGGGGGCTCGGCAACCAAGGGCCAATGGGACCCGCCGTTCATCACCAACCATCCGCCAGCTAGCAGATAAGGGGAGAGTTCTGCCAGGGCCTGCATTTGCCCACGTGACATTAAGGGGGGATTGCGTGCACCAGATTATGTTTGGGGGAGGGGGGGGGGGTTGCCCCCTTTCCTCCCCTTGAAACCTAAACACTTCGCAGTGCAGTTGCATGTCTCTTGGGTTGGGAGGGGGGGGGGGGGGGGGGGGAGCCCTTATCAACGTTAAAGAAGTCGCTGGTGGAAATGGCCCGTTAATCAGAGGAGGCTGCACTGCACTGCTGCTTGTCTTGTTGTGACCACACAGTGGCGAGGGATTTAGTAATGGATGTCTCTCGTAAGCATTAGGGCAGAATGCCTCATGGCTCTGTGTCTTCCAGTGTGAGGGGATCCCAGATTAGATTACTGGGTGTATATGGGGAGGGGGGGGGCAACAGGATCCCGCTCAGCACGCAATCATGGGAAATGTGCACAGGAACGGGTAGACCCTGTTTTACTCCGGGCAGGAAACACATCTGCAGATGTTGAGCAGCTGTGATACATCAAAAAACAGCACCCTGGGAAATGTGCCGTGCACTAAATATATAGGCACATGGTTTACATGTGTGCACTCTGCAGGAACCAGTGTTTGGTCAGCACCAGTAGGACTATACGATTCATCCGTTAGATCGACTCGAATCATGTTCTGTGCAGAACCGATTCTGATGGAATTCTTTAGCAAGATGTATACATGTTCTGTGCTTACCCTTCATCAATTTGACTACACTTACTTTGATACATTTATTTCAAAAGATCGTATTTTGTATTAAATTAGTAATTCTGATTATGGACTTATTCTGGTCCATAAAAAAGTCAGCAGACTTGGAATACTTGGAAATTAAATTCTGACAGTGAGAGCTCCGTGAAATGCACCGGGGAGCGAGACAAGGGCACTTTGTGACTGGAAAGACGCAGGCAGATAGTTACCAGCATACTTGCATTCATTGTCATGTCCAACGACAGATGGTATCGGAGAGGATATGGTGCGTGGAAGCCAACAGCAGGTCTCTGGAGAAATAGGAAGTGGAGAGGAACAAGTCACATTAGGATGTAATGGTCATTCCCATGGAACCATGTTATGTCATTAGGGTCCAGTTCTCCCTGCTGGATTTGACAAATTAACATCATAAATGTCACATAGATGAACAAAAGATCAACTGTAGAAGGTTATGCGCTGCAGTTTGTACTAAACGACTCGTTCCAACTCTATATTATGGAGGCTTGTTTAATCCCACGATCGTTAGTCATCCAAAGAATAGCTAACAATTTGGGATTCTAGAAATAATTAGAAATTATCGGATTTGACATGCGTTGTTTTTTGTTTTTTGTCTTCCTGAAGAATCGTAATTACTTGTTTTTGGAGTTAAAGAATCGACTCAAATTTGTTGTATGTTGTTTGTGTGTTTGTGTGCATGGTGTTTATGCTATGTTGTGTGTGTGTGTGTGTGTGTGTGTGTGTGTGTGTGTGTGTGTGTGTGTGTGTGTGTGTGTGTGTGTGTGTGTGTGTGTGTGTGTGTGTGTGTGTGTGTGTGAGTGAGTGAGTGTGTGTGTGTGTGTGTGTGTGTGTGTGTGTGTGTGTGTGTGTGTGTGTGTGTGTGTGTGTGTGTGTGTGTGTGTGTGTGTGTGTGTGTAAGTGTGCATATGTGTGTTACAACTGTGCTTATTATCTTAAAAAAATTTGATTGCTTTTTGCTAAATAGACAAAAAGATACCTTTATATCTGTTAATGAATCAAGGATGGTTTCAAACTTGGGTGAAATAACTTGTCGTCAGCATCTCGCAGGTCAATCAATATTTTCCTATTGATTTTTATATTGGAAACTAAGGAGTGATACAGTATCACACAGAAGGCGCTGTCATTTATTATTAACACCACCAATACAAACTGAACGTGATCAGAGAGATAATAAAAGTAAACAGATTTTGCCTTCAGTTTTAGTGCCCCAGAAAATGCTTACTCTGACATCCTTGAAGAAAAGTAACTTGGCCCCAGTATTGCTGGGAAGCCTATAAACTAGGCCCTGACAGAGCTCAATGGTTAACACTGAATGCCAGCAGCAGAGGCCATATTGCAAGCTCATTTGAACTAAACGCACAGGGCACTTGAGAAGGGGCGAATGCTTGTTGGATTACAAACGGCAACAACGGGACATATATAAGGAATGGGGCATTAAAGGCCAGTTGACACTGCCAGCCACACTCACAGTCTGTTCAGTCCTGAGGCCTTTGCCTACTGATGTAGGTTCTAATGTTTCTGATTAGGTTCTAATGGTACATGTGTACAGAACCTAAGAAAAAGAACAAAATACTGAACATGAACTAGCATTTATTCCCTCAAAGCATTTCAACTAACTTCATTATGTGAACTTTTAAGAGGGTGTTCATGTGCCAGCGATTAGTCCCATCATCCAAAAATGCTGTGTTTAGGACATAATGAGCCATCTACATCTATTAAAAGGTGCAGTGTGTAGGATTTAGTGGCATCTAGCAGTGTGATTGCAGAGCGCAATAAACTGAATAATCCTCACCTCTCCCTGTCCCTTACTGACATTTAAGGAGTAAGTAGATGCTTCCAAAATTATGCCAAACTCTTTTATAATAAATTGTATTGAGTTATTTACTCTGTAAAACTAAAGCCGATGGCTTACAGGTAAGGGTAAAAAATATATATAAAAAATATAATATATATATTTTTATATATATATATATATATATATATATATATATATATATATATATATATATATATATATATATATATATATATATATTTAAAAAAATTAATCTCCCCAGAAAGTACCATAAAATAATAAGTTCGGTCCTTTTATTTAATTTTTAGTCGACCCTGGCTTGCTTCTTCCGGCTGAGTTCCACTGGAGGGGCAAGAGGGGCTCTAGCCCCACCAGCCCAATGCAATGTGTATTGGACTTGAAACATTGAAATGCGCATCAGAGTGTTTCTCTGTTGAAGTGGACGGAGATAATTTTACTTCCTGGTGGGGCTAGCCCCACCGGGACCACCATGGACATATATGGTACGTTCCACTACAGCGTAATTTCGTTTTTCACAGTTCATTGGCTGTAGGGTGAGGCACGTGATGAGTCATGACTCGAGTGACCTCCCACCTCACCTCACGTGCCGCGCGCAAGAAGTCCGGCAGCGATGAAGAGAAGGAGAAGGATAACTTTGCTAACAAACATGCCGGAGGCACATAAACGAAAACGAATCGACGACATGAATGTGGTAGATCATCTATTGGAGCACAGAAAAAACAAATAGCCCAGCATACTGAATAGTGTTAAAGTATTCAACGTGTTAAAGTATTCAAGTATTCATCGTCATGAAAAAAAACATAAGGGGTAAAACTGTTGTTTTTTTATTGGTCGTCATGAAAAAATCATAAGTCGTCATGAAAAAAAACATAAGGGGTAACACTTGTTTTTTATTGGTCGTCATGAAAAAAAAACGTAAGGGGTAACACTGTTGTTTTTTATTGGTCGTCATGAAAAAAAACATGAGGGGTAACACTGTTGTTTTTTATTGGTCGTCAAGAAAAAAAACATAAGGGGTAACACTGTTGTTTTTTATTGGTCGTCAAGAAAAAAAACATAAGGGGTAACACTGTTGTTTTTTATTGGTCGTCATGATAAAAACAAAAAGGGGTAACACTGTTGTTTTTTATTGGTCGTCATGAAAAAAAACATAAAGGGTAACACTGTTGCCTTTGTCAAATAAAATATAAGAGGTAACACTCGTTTTTTATTGTTCGTCATTAAAAAAAAACGTAAGGGAAATAATAGAAATACACACATACATATTAATGTCATGTATATCCTCTTTATTGATGATTGATTTTTGTGTTTTCATAAGGGGTAACACTGTTGTTTTCTATTGGTCGTCATGAAAAAAAACATAAAGGGTAACACTGTTGTTTTTTATTCGTCGTCATGAAAAAAAACATCAGGGGTAACACTGTCGTTTTTTATAGGTCATGAAAAAACACTTGTTTTTTAATGGTCGTCATGAAAAAAAACATAAGGGGTAACACTGTCTTTTTTTATTGGTCGTCATGAAAAAAAACATAAGTGGTAACACTGTTGTTTTTTATTGGTCGTCATGAAAAAAACATAAGGGGTAACAATGTTGTTTTTTATTGGTCGTCATCAAAAAAATACATAAAGGGGAACACTGTTGTTTTTTATTGGTCGTCATCAAAAAAAACATAAGGGGTAACACTGTTGTTTTTTATTCGTCGTCATGAAAAAAAACATAAGGGGTAACACTGTTGTTTTTTATTGGTCGTCATGAAAAAAAACATAAGGGGTAACGCTGATGTTTTTTATTCGTCGTCATGAAAAAAAACATAAGGGGTGACACAGTCGTTTTTCATTGGTCGTCATGAAAAAAAACATAAGGGGTAACACTGTCGTTTTTCATTGGTCGTCATGAAAAAAAGCATAAGGGGTAACACTGTTGTTTTTTATTGGTCGTCATGAAAAAAAACATAAGGGGTAACACTGTTGTTTTTTATCGGTCGCCATGAAAAAAAACATAAAGGGTAACACTGTTGTTTTTTATTGGTCGTCATGAAAAAAAACATAAAAGGTAACACTGTTTTTTTTTATTGGTCGTCATGAAAAAAAACATAAGGGGTAACACTGTTGTTTTTTATTCGTCGTCATGAAAAAAAACATCAGGGGTAACATTGTTGTTTTTTATTGGTCGTCATGAAAAAAAACATAAGGGGTAACACTTGTTTTTTATTGGTCGTCATGAAAAAAAACATAAGGGGTAACACTGCCGTTTTTTATTGGTCATGAAAAATCACTGTTGTTTTTTATTGGTCATCATGAAAAAAAAACACAAGGGGTAACACTGTTGTTTTTTATTGGTCGTCATGAAAAAAAACATAAGGGGTAACACCGTTGTTTTTTATTCGTCGTCATGAAAAAAACCATAAGGGGTAACACTGTCGTTTTTTATTGGTCATGAAAAAAAACATAAGGGGTAACACTGTTGTTTTTTATTGGTCATCATGAAAAAAAACATAAGGGGTAACACTGTCGTTTTTCATTGGTCGTCATGAAAAAAAACATAAGGGGTAACACTGTTGTTTTCTATTGGTCGTCATGAAAAAAAACATAAGGGGTAACACTGTTGTTTTTTATTGGTCGTCATGAAAAAAAACATAAGGGGTAACACTGTTGTTTTTTATTCGTCGTCATGAAAAAAACCATAAGGGGTAACACTGTCGTTTTTTATCGGTCATGAAAAAAAACATAAGGGGTAACACTGTCGTTTTTTATTGGTCATGAAAAAACACTGTTGTTTTTTATTGGTCGTCATGAAAAAAAACATAAGGGGTAACACTGTCGTTTTTTATTGGTCGTCATGAAAAAAAACATAAGGGGTAACACTGTTGTTTTTTATTGGTCATCATGAAAAAAAAAACAGAAGGGGTAACACTGTCGTTTTTCATTGGTCGTCATGGAAAAAAAACATAAGGGGTAACACTGTTGTTTTTTATTGGTCGTCATGAAAAAAACCATAAGGTGTAACACTGTTGTTTTTTATTGGTCGTCATGAAAAAAAACATAAAGGGTAACACTGTCGTTTTTTATTGGACGTCATGAAAAAAAACATAAGGGGTAACACTGTTGTTTTTTATTGGTCATCATGAAAAAAAACATAAAGGGTAACACTGTTGTCTTTGTCAAATAAAATATAAGGGGTAACACTGTCGTTTTTTATTGGTCGTCATGAAAAATAACATAAGGGAAATAATAGAAATACAAACATACATTTTAACGTCATGTATATCGTCCTTATTGATGATTGATTATTGTGTATTGTCTTCGCCTCAGTGGTGCACTGGAGTGCACTCTGCCTAATGCCCTGGAGTCCGGGGTTCAAGTCCGGTTGACGTCTTCTGTCGGAAGACTCTGATCTCTATTTCATACGAATTATAAAGTCAAGTATAACCTTTGTTATGTTTTTATCAGGTGTCTTGTTGGTGCATTGTTAAGTTCGGAGGTTATCACTCTAAACAGCTCATGTTCGCATCCCTGCAAAAACGTTGACAGGTGTGCCGCTGTAGTTATTTATGGTCAACATGGAAAAAACATTAGGGGTAACTGTCCGTTTTTATCGGCCGTCATCAATTAAATATCAGGGGTAACACTGTCGATATTTATCAAATAAAAGATAGGGGGTGGCACTGTTGTTTTTCTTTGGTCCTCATGAAAAAAACATAAGGGGTAACACTGTTGTTTTCTATTGGTCGTCATGAAAAAAAACATAAGGGGTAACACTGTTGTTTTTTATTGGTCGTCATGAAAAAAAACATAAGGGGTAACACTGTTGTTTTTTATTCGTCGTCATGAAAAAAACCATAAGGGGTAACACTGTCGTTTTTTATCGGTCATGAAAAAAAACATAAGGGGTAACACTGTCGTTTTTTATTGGTCATGAAAAAACACTGTTGTTTTTTATTGGTCGTCATGAAAAAAAACATAAGGGGTAACACTGTCGTTTTTTATTGGTCGTCATGAAAAAAAACATAAGGGGTAACACTGTTGTTTTTTATTGGTCATCATGAAAAAAAAAACAGAAGGGGTAACACTGTCGTTTTTCATTGGTCGTCATGGAAAAAAAACATAAGGGGTAACACTGTTGTTTTTTATTGGTCGTCATGAAAAAAACCATAAGGTGTAACACTGTTGTTTTTTATTGGTTGTCATGAAAAAAAACATAAAGGGTAACACTGTCGTTTTTTATTGGACGTCATGAAAAAAAACATAAGGGGTAACACTGTTGTTTTTTATTGGTCATCATGAAAAAAAACATAAAGGGTAACACTGTTGTCTTTGTCAAATAAAATATAAGGGGTAACACTGTCGTTTTTTATTGGTCGTCATGAAAAATAACATAAGGGAAATAATAGAAATACAAACATACATTTTAACGTCATGTATATCGTCCTTATTGATGATTGATTATTGTGTATTGTCTTCGCCTCAGTGGTGCACTGGAGTGCACTCTGCCTAATGCCCTGGAGTCCGGGGTTCAAGTCCGGTTGACGTCTTCTGTCGGAAGACTCTGATCTCTATTTCATACGAATTATAAAGTCAAGTATAACCTTTGTTATGTTTTTATCAGGTGTCTTGTTGGTGCATTGTTAAGTTCGGAGGTTATCACTCTAAACAGCTCATGTTCGCATCCCTGCAAAAACGTTGACAGGTGTGCCGCTGTAGTTATTTATGGTCAACATGGAAAAAACATTAGGGGTAACTGTCCGTTTTTATCGGCCGTCATCAATTAAATATCAGGGGTAACACTGTCGATATTTATCAAATAAAAGATAGGGGGTGGCACTGTTGTTTTTCTTTGGTCCTCATGAAAAAAACATAAGGGGTAACACTGTTGTTTTTAATTGGTCGTCATCAAAAAAAACTTAAGGGGTAACACTGTTGTTTTTTATTCGTCGCCATGAAAAAAAAAACAGAAGGGGTAACACTGTCGTTTTTCATTGGTCGTCATGGAAAAAAAACATAAGGGGTAACACTGTTGTTTT
Organism: Gadus macrocephalus; assembly: GCF_031168955.1. Taxonomy (NCBI): domain Eukaryota; kingdom Metazoa; phylum Chordata; class Actinopteri; order Gadiformes; family Gadidae; genus Gadus; species Gadus macrocephalus. The sequence goes on from NC_082386.1 coordinate 11,692,244, forward strand.
TTATTGGTCGTCATGAAAAAAACCATAAGGTGTAACACTGTTGTTTTTTATTGGTCGTCATGAAAAAAAACATAAAGGGTAACACTGTCGTTTTTTATTGGACGTCATGAAAAAAAACATAAGGGGTAACACTGTTGTTTTTTATTGGTCATCATGAAAAAAAACATAAAGGGTAACACTGTTGTCTTTGTCAAATAAAATATAAGGGGTAACACTGTCGTTTTTTATTGGTCGTCATGAAAAATAACATAAGGGAAATAATAGAAATACAAACATACATTTTAACGTCATGTATATCGTCTTTATTGATGATTGATTATTGTGTATTGTCTGCGCCTCAGTGGTGCACTGGAGTGCACTCTGCCTAATGCCCTGGAGTCCGGGGTTCAAGTCCGGTTGACGTCTTCTGTCGGAAGACTCTGATCTCTATTTCATACGAATTATAAAGTCAAGTATAACCTTTGTTATGTTTTTATCAGGTGTCTTGTTGGTGCATTGTTAAGTTCGGAGCTTATCACTCTAAACTGCTCATGTTCGCATCCCTGCAAATACGTTGACAGCTGTGCCGCTGTAGTTATTTATGGTCGACATGGAAAAAACATTAGGGGTAACTGTCCGTTTTTATCGGCCGTCATCAATTAAATATCAGGGGTAACACTGTCGATATTTATCAAATAAAAGATAGGGGGTGGCACTGTTGTTTTTCTTTGGTCCTCATGAAAAAAACATAAGGGGTAACACTGTTGTTTTTAATTGGTCGTCATCAAAAAAAACTTAAGGGGTAACACTGTTGTTTTTTATTCGTCGCCATGAAAAAAACCATAAGGGGTAACACTGTCGTTTTTTATTGGTCATGAAAAAAAACATAAGGGGTAACACTGTTGTTTTTTATTGGTCATCATGAAAAAAAACATAAGGGGTAACACTGTCGTTTTTCATTGGTCGTCATGAAAAAAAACATAAGGGGTAACACTGTTGTTTTCTATTGGTCGTCATGAAAAAAAACATAAGGGGTAACACTGTCGTTTTTTATTGGTCATGAAAAAAAACATAAGGGGTAACACTGTCGTTTTTTATTGGTCATGAAAAAACACTGTTGTTTTTTATTGGTCGTCATGAAAAAAAACATAAGGGGTAACACTGTCGTTTTTTATTGGTCGTCATGAAAAAAAACATAAGGGGTAACACCGTTGTTTTTTATTGGTCATCATGAAAAAAAACAGAAGGGGTAACACTGTCATTTTTCATTGGTCGTCATGAAAAAAAACATGAGGGGTAACACTGTTGTTTTTCATTGGTCGTCATGAAAAAAAACATAAGGGGTAACACTGTCGTTTTTCATTGGTCGTCATGAAAAAAAACATAAGGGGTAACACTGTCGTTTTTCATTGGTCGTCATGAAAAAAAACATAAGGGGTAACACTGTCGTTTTTCATTGGTCGTCATGAAAAAAAACATAAGGGGTAACACTGTTGTTTTTTATTCGTCGTCATGAAAAAAACCATAAGGGGTAACACTGTCGTTTTTTATTGGTCATGAAAAAAACCTTAAGGGGTAACACTGTCGTTTTTTATTGGTCATGAAAAAACACTGTTGTTTTTTATTGGTCGTCATGAAAAGAAACATAAGGGGTAACACTGTCGTTTTTTATTGGTCATCATGAAAAAAAACATAAGGGGTAACACTGTTGTTTTTTATTGGTCATCATGAAAAAAAACATAAAGGGTAACGCTGTTGTTTTTGTCAAATAAAATATAAGGGGTAACACTGTCGTTTTTTATTGGTCGTCATGAAAAATAACATAAGGGAAATAATAGAAATACAAACATACATTTTAACGTCATGTATATCGTCTTTAATGATGATTGATTATTGTGTATTGTCTTCGCCTCAGTGGTGCACTGGAGTGCACTCTGCCTAATGCCCTGGAGACCGGGGTTCAAGTCCGGTTGATGTCTTCTGTCGGAAGACTCTTATCTCTATTTCATACGAATTATAAAGTCAAGTATAACCATTGTTATGAATTTATCAGGTGTCTTGTTGGTGCATTGTTAAGTTCGGAGGTTATCACTCTAAAAAAAACATAAGGGGTAACACTGTCGTTTTTATTGGTCGTCATGGAAAAAAACATAAGGGGTAACACTGTTGTTTTTTATTGGTCGTCATGAAAAAAAACATAAGGGGTAACACTGTTGTTTTTTATTGGTCGTCAAGAAAAAAAAACACATGGGGTAACACTGTTGTTTTTTATGGGTCGTCATGAAAAAAAACATAAGGGGTAACACTGTCGTTTTTTATTGGTCATCATGAAAAAAAACATAATGGGTAACACTGTCGTTTTTCATTGGTCGTCATGAAAAAAAACATAAGGGGTGACACTACTGTTTTTTATTGGTCGTCATCAAAAAAAACATGAGGGGTAACACTGTCGTTTTTTATTGGTCGTCATGAAAAAAAACATAAAGGGTAACACTGTTGTCTTTGTCAAATAAAATATAAGGGGTAACACTGTCGTTTTTTATTGGTCGTCATGAAAAAAAACATAAGGGAAATAATAGAAATACAAACATACATTTTAACGTCATGTATATTGTCTTTATTGATGATTGATCATTGTCTTCGCCTCAGTGGTGCACTGGAGTGCACTCTGCCTAATCCCCTGGAGACCGGGGTTCAAGTCCGGTTGATGTCTTCTGTCGGAAGACTCTTATCTCTATTTCATACGAATTATAAAGTCAAGTATAACCATTGTTATGAATTTATCAGGTGTCTTGTTGGTGCATTGTTAAGTTCGGAGGTTATCACTCTAAAAAAAACATAAGGGGTAACACTGTCGTTTTTATTGGTCGTCATGGAAAAAAAACATAAGGGGTTACACTGGCGTTTTTTATTGGTCGTCATGAAAAAAAACATAAGGGGTAACACTGTTGTTTTTTATTGGTCGTCATGAAAAAAAACATAAGGGGTAACACTGTTGTTTTTTATTGGTCGTGAAAAAAACCATAAGGGGTAACACTGTCGTTTTTTATTGGTCATGAAAAAACACTGTTGTTTTTTATTGGTCGTCATGAAAAGAAACATAAGGGGTAACACTGTCATTTTTCATTGGTCGTCATGAAAAAAAACATGAGGGGTAACACTGTTGTTTTTTATTGGTCATCATGAAAAAAAACATAAGGGGTAACACTGTCGTTTTTCATTGGTCGTCATGAAAAAAAACATAAGGGGTAACACTGTTGTTTTTTATTGGTCGTCATCAAAAAAAACATAAGGGGTAACACTGTCGTTTTTTATTGGACGTCATGAAAAAAAACATAAGGGGTAACACTGTCGTTTTTTATTGGTCATGAAAAAACACTGTTGTTTTTTATTGGTCGTCATGAAAAGAAACATAAGGGGTAACACTGTCGTTTTTTATTGGACGTCATGAAGAAAAACATAAGGGGTAACACTGTTGTTTTTTATTGGTCATCATGAAAAAAAACATAAAGGGTAACACTGTTGTTTTTGTCAAATAAAATATAAGGGGTAACACTGTTGTTTTTTATTGGTCATCATGAAAAAAAACATAAAGGGTAACACTGTTGTCTTTGTCAAATAAAATATAAGGGGTAACACTGTCGTTTTTTATTGGTCGTCATGAAAAATAACATAAGGGAAATAATAGAAATACAAACATACATTTTAACGTCATGTATATCGTCTTTATTGATGATTGATTATTGTGTATTGTCTTCGCCTCAGTGGTGCACTGGAGTGCACTCTGCCAAACGCCCTGGAGACCGGGGTTCAAGTCCAGTTGATGATTTCTGTCGGTAGTCTCTTATCTCTATTTCATACGAATTATAAAGTCTAGTATAACCTTTGTTATGATTTTATCAGGTGTCTTGTTGGTGCATTGTTAAGTTCGGAGGTTATAACTCTAAACAGCTCATGTTCGCATCCCTGCAAAAACGTCGACAGGTGTGCCGCTGTAGTTATTTATTGGAACATGGAAACAACATTAGGGGTAACTGTCCGTTTTTATCGGCCGTCATCAATTAAATATAAGGGGTAACACTGTCGATATTTATCAAATAAAAGATAGGGGGTGGCACTGTTGTTTTTCTTTGGTCCTCATGAAAAAAAACATAAGGGGTAACACTGTTGTTTTTTATTGGTCGTCATGAAAAAAAACATAAGGGGTAACACTGTTGTTTTTTATTGGTCGTCATGAAAAAAAACATAAGGGGTAACTCTGTCTTTTTTTATTGGTCATGAAAAAACACTGTTGTTTTTTATTGGTCGTCATGAAAAAAAACATAAGGGGTAACACTGTTGTTTTTTATTGGTCGTCATGAAAAAAAACATAAGGGGTAACACTGTTGTTTTTTATTGGTCGTCATGAAAAAAAACATAAGGGGTAACACTGTCGTTTTTTATTGGTCGTCATGAAAAAAAACATAAGGGGTAACACTGTTGTTTTTTATTCGTCGTCATGAAAAAAAACATAAGGGGTAACACTGTTGTTTTTTATTGGTCATCATGAAAAAAAACATAAGGGGTAACACTGTCGTTTTTCATTGGTCGTCATGAAAAAAAACATAAGGGGTAACACTGTCGTTTTTTATTGGTCATCATGAAAAAAAACATAATGGGTAACACTGTCGTTTTTCATTGGTCGTCATGAAAAAAAACATAAGGGGTGACACTACTGTTTTTTATTGGTCGTCATCAAAAAAAACATAAGGGGTAACACTGTCGTTTTTTATTGGTCGTCATGAAAAAAAACATAAAGGGTAACACTGTTGTCTTTGTCAAATAAAATATAAGGGGTAACACTGTCGTTTTTTATTGGTCGTCATGAAAAAAAACATAAGGGAAATAATAGAAATACAAACATACATTTTAACGTCATGTATATTGTCTTTATTGATGATTGATCATTGTGTATTGTCTTCGCCTCAGTGGTGCACTGGAGTGCACTCTGCCTAATCCCCTGGAGACCGGGGTTCAAGTCCGGTTGATGTCTTCTGTCGGAAGACTCTTATCTCTATTTCATACGAATTATAAAGTCAAGTATAACCATTGTTATGAATTTATCAGGTGTCTTGTTGGTGCATTGTTAAGTTCGGAGGTTATCACTCTAAAAAAAACATAAGGGGTAACACTGTCGTTTTTATTGGTCGTCATGGAAAAAAACATAAGGGGTAACACTGTTGTTTTTTATTGGTCGTCAAGAAAAAAAACCACATGGGGTAACACTGTTGTTTTTTATGGGTCGTCATGAAAAAAAACATAAGGGGTAACACTGTCGTTTTTTATTGGTCATCATGAAAAAAAACATAATGGGTAACACTGTCGTTTTTCATTGGTCGTCATGAAAAAAAACATAAGGGGTGACACTACTGTTTTTTATTGGTCGTCATCAAAAAAAACATGAGGGGTAACACTGTCGTTTTTTATTGGTCGTCATGAAAAAAAACATAAAGGGTAACACTGTTGTCTTTGTCAAATAAAATATAAGGGGTAACACTGTCGTTTTTTATTGGTCGTCATGAAAAAAAACATAAGGGAAATAATAGAAATACAAACATACATTTTAACGTCATGTATATTGTCTTTATTGATGATTGATCATTGTCTTCGCCTCAGTGGTGCACTGGAGTGCACTCTGCCTAATCCCCTGGAGACCGGGGTTCAAGTCCGGTTGATGTCTTCTGTCGGAAGACTCTTATCTCTATTTCATACGAATTATAAAGTCAAGTATAACCATTGTTATGAATTTATCAGGTGTCTTGTTGGTGCATTGTTAAGTTCGGAGGTTATCACTCTAAAAAAAACATAAGGGGTAACACTGTTGTTTTTTATTGGTCGTCATGAAAAAAAACATAAGGGGTAACACTGTCGTTTTTCATTGGTCGTCATTAAAAAAAACATAAGGGGTAACACTGTTGTTTTCTATTGGTCGTCATGAAAAAAAACATAAGGGGTAACACTGTTGTTTTTTATTGGTCGTCATCAAAAAAAACATAAAGGGGTAACACTGTTGTTTTCTATTGGTCGTCATGAAAAAAAACATAAGGGGTAACACTGTTGTTTTTTATTGGTCATCATGAAAAAAAACATAATGGGTAACACTGTCGTTTTTCATTGGTCGTCATGAAAAAAAACATAAGGGGTGACACTATTGTTTTTTATTGGTCGTCATCAAAAAAAACATAAGGGGTAACACTGTCGTTTTTTATTGGTCGTCATGAAAAAAAACATAAAGGGTAACACTGTTGTCTTTGTCAAATAAAATATAAGGGGTAACACTGTCGTTTTTTATTGGTCGTCATGAAAAAAAACATAAGGGAAATAATAGAAATACAAACATACATTTTAACGTCATGTATATTGTCTTTATTGATGATTGATCATTGTGTATTGTCTTCACCTCAGTGGTGCACTGGAGTGCACTCTGCCTAATCCCCTGGAGACCGGGGTTCAAGTCCGGTTGATGTCTTCTGTCGGAAGACTCTTATCTCTATTTCATACGAATTATAAAGTCAAGTATAACCTTTGTTATGAATTTATCAGGTGTCTTGTTGGTGCATTGTTAAGTTCGGAGGTTATCACTCTAAAAAAAACATAAGGGGTAACACTGTCGTTTTTATTGGTCGTCATGGAATAAAAACATAGGGGGTTACACTGTCGTTTTTTATTGGTCGTCATGAAAAAAAACATAAGGGGTAACACTGTTGTTTTTTATTGGTCGTCATGAAAAAAAACATAAGGGGTAACACTGTTGTTTTTTATTGGTCGTCATGAAAAAAAACATAAGGGGTAACACTTATCGTTTTTTATTGGTCATGAAAAAACACTGTTGTTTTTTATTGGTCGTCAAGAAAAAAAAACACATGGGGTAACACTGTTGTTTTTTATTGGTCGTCATGAAAAAAAACATAAGGGGTAACACTGTTGTTTTTTATTCAACGTCATGAAAAAAACCATAAGGGGTAACACTGTCGTTTTTTATTGGTCATGAAAAAACACTTGTTTTTTATTGGTCGTCATGAAAAAAAACATAAGGGGTAACACTGTCGTTTTTTATTGGTCGTCTTGAAAAAAAACATAAGGGGTAACACTGTTGTTTTTTATTTGTCGTCATGAAAAAAAGTCTGGTTGATGTCTTCTGTCGGAAGACTTATCTCTATTTCATACGAATTATAAAGTCAAGTATAACCTTTGTGATGAATTTATCAGGTGTCTTGTTGGTGCATTGTTAAGTTCGGAGGTTATCACTCTAAACAGCTTATGTTCGCATCCCTGCAAAAACGTCGACAGGTGTGCCGCTGTAGTTAATTATTGGTCAACATGGAAAAAACATAAGGGGTAACACTGTTGTTTTTTATTGGTCGTCATGAAAAAAAACATAAGGGGTAACACTGTCGTTTTTCATTGGTCGTCATTAAAAAAAACATAAGGGGTAACACTGTTGTTTTCTATTGGTCGTCATGAAAAAAAACATAAGGGGTAACACTGTTGTTTTTTATTGGTCGTCATCAAAAAAAACATAAAGGGGTAACACTGTTGTTTTCTATTGGTCGTCATGAAAAAAAACATAAGGGGTAACACTGTCGTTTTTCATTGGTCGTCATGAAAAAAAACATAAGGGGTAACACTGTTGTTTTTTATTGGTCATCATGAAAAAAAACATAATGGGTAACACTGTCGTTTTTCATTGGTCGTCATGAAAAAAAACATAAAGGGTAACACTGTTGTCTTTGTCAAATAAAATATAAGGGGTAACACTGTCGTTTTTTATTGGTCGTCATGAAAAAAAACATAAGGGAAATAATAGAAATACAAACATACATTTTAACGTCATGTATATTGTCTTTATTGATGATTGATCATTGTGTATTGTCTTCGCCTCAGTGGTGCACTGGAGTGCACTCTGCCTAATCCCCTGGAGACCGGGGTTCAAGTCCGGTTGATGTCTTCTGTCGGAAGACTCTTATCTCTATTTCATACGAATTATAAAGTCAAGTATAACCTTTGTTATGAATTTATCAGGTGTCTTGTTGGTGCATTGTTAAATTCGGAGGTTATCACTCTAAAAAAAACATAAGGGGTAACACTGTCGTTTTTATTGGTCGTCATGGAAAAAAAACATAGGGGGTTACACTGTCGTTTTTTATTGGTCGTCATGAAAAAAAACATAAGGGGTAACACTGTTGTTTTTTATTGGTCGTCATGAAAAAAAACATAAGGGGTAACACTGTTGTTTTTTATTGGTCGTCATGAAAAAAAACATAAGGGGTAACACTTATCGTTTTTTATTGGTCATGAAAAAACACTGTTGTTTTTTATTGGTCGTCAAGAAAAAAAACCACATGGGGTAACACTGTTGTTTTTTATTGGTCGTCATGAAAAAAAACATAAGGGGTAACACTGTTGTTTTTTATTGAACGTCATGAAAAAAACCATAAGGGGTAACACTGTCGTTTTTTATTGGTCATGAAAAAACACTTGTTTTTTATTGGTCGTCATGAAAAAAAACATAAGGGGTAACACTGTCGTTTTTTATTGGTCGTCTTGAAAAAAAACATAAGGGGTAACACTGTTGTTTTTTATTTGTCGTCATGAAAAAAAGTCTGGTTGATGTCTTCTGTCGGAAGACTCTTATCTCTATTTCATACGAATTATAAAGTCAAGTATAACCTTTGTGATGAATTTATCAGGTGTCTTGTTGGTGCATTGTTAAGTTCGGAGGTTATCACTCTAAACAGCTTATGTTCGCATCCCTGCAAAAACGTCGACAGGTGTGCCGCTGTAGTTAATTATTGGTCAACATGGAAAAAACATTCGGGGTAACTCCTTTTTTATCGGCCGTCATGAATTAAATATAAGGGGTAACACTGTCGATATTTATCAAATAAAAGATAGGGGGTGGCACTGTTGTTTTTCTTTGGTCCTCATGAAAAAAAACATAAGGGGTAACACTGTCGTTTTTATTGGTCGTCATGGAAAAATACATAAGGGGTAACACTGTTGTTTTTTATTGGTTGTCATGAAAAAAAACATAAGGGGAACACTGTTGTTTTTTATTGCTCGTCATGAAAAAAAACATAAGAGGTAACACTGTTGTTTTTTATTGGCCTTCATCAAAAAAAACATAAATGGTAACACTGTTGTTTTTTATTGGTCGTCATCAAAAAAGACATAAGGGGTAACACTGTCGTTTTTTATTGGTCGTCATGAAAAAAAACATAAGGGGTAACACTTATCGTTTTTTATTGGTCATGAAAAAACACTGTTGTTTTTTATTGGTCGTCAAGAAAAAAAAACACATGGGGTAACACTGTTGTTTTTTATTGGTCGTCATGAAAAAAAACATAAGGGGTAACACTGTTGTTTTTTATTCAACGTCATGAAAAAAACCATAAGGGGTAACACTGTCGTTTTTTATTGGTCATGAAAAAACACTTGTTTTTTATTGGTCGTCATGAAAAAAAACATAAGGGGTAACACTGTCGTTTTTTATTGGTCGTCTTGAAAAAAAACATAAGGGGTAACACTGTTGTTTTTTATTTGTCGTCATGAAAAAAAGTCTGGTTGATGTCTTCTGTCGGAAGACTTATCTCTATTTCATACGAATTATAAAGTCAAGTATAACCTTTGTGATGAATTTATCAGGTGTCTTGTTGGTGCATTGTTAAGTTCGGAGGTTATCACTCTAAACAGCTTATGTTCGCATCCCTGCAAAAACGTCGACAGGTGTGCCGCTGTAGTTAATTATTGGTCAACATGGAAAAAACATAAGGGGTAACACTGTTGTTTTTTATTGGTCGTCATGAAAAAAAACATAAGGGGTAACACTGTCGTTTTTCATTGGTCGTCATTAAAAAAAACATAAGGGGTAACACTGTTGTTTTCTATTGGTCGTCATGAAAAAAAACATAAGGGGTAACACTGTTGTTTTTTATTGGTCGTCATCAAAAAAAACATAAAGGGGTAACACTGTTGTTTTCTATTGGTCGTCATGAAAAAAAACATAAGGGGTAACACTGTTGTTTTTTATTGGTCGTCATGAAAAAAAACATAAGGGGTAACACTGTTGTTTTTTATTCGTCGTCATGAAAAAAACCATAAGGGGTAACACTGTCGTTTTTTATTGGTCATGAAAAAAAACATAAGGGGTAACACTGTCGTTTTTTATTGGTCATGAAAAAACACTGTTGTTTTTTATTGGTCGTCATGAAAAAAAACATAAGGGGTAACACTGTCGTTTTTCATTGGTCGTCATGAAAAAAAACATAAGGGGTAACACTGTTGTTTTTTATTGGTCATCATGAAAAAAAACATAATGGGTAACACTGTCGTTTTTCATTGGTCGTCATGAAAAAAAACATAAGGGGTGACACTATTGTTTTTTATTGGTCGTCATCAAAAAAAACATAAGGGGTAACACTGTCGTTTTTTATTGGTCGTCATGAAAAAAAACATAAAGGGTAACACTGTTGTCTTTGTCAAATAAAATATAAGGGGTAACACTGTCGTTTTTTATTGGTCGTCATGAAAAAAAACATAAGGGAAATAATAGAAATACAAACATACATTTTAACGTCATGTATATTGTCTTTATTGATGATTGATCATTGTGTATTGTCTTCGCCTCAGTGGTGCACTGGAGTGCACTCTGCCTAATCCCCTGGAGACCGGGGTTCAAGTCCGGTTGATGTCTTCTGTCGGAAGACTCTTATCTCTATTTCATACGAATTATAAAGTCAAGTATAACCTTTGTTATGAATTTATCAGGTGTCTTGTTGGTGCATTGTTAAATTCGGAGGTTATCACTCTAAAAAAAACATAAGGGGTAACACTGTCGTTTTTATTGGTCGTCATGGAAAAAAAACATAGGGGGTTACACTGTCGTTTTTTATTGGTCGTCATGAAAAAAAACATATGGGGTAACACTGTTGTTTTTTATTGGTCGTCATGAAAAAAAACATAAGGGGTAACACTGTTGTTTTTTATTGGTCGTCATGAAAAAAAACATAAGGGGTAACACTTATCGTTTTTTATTGGTCATGAAAAAACACTGTTGTTTTTTATTGGTCGTCAAGAAAAAAAACCACATGGGGTAACACTGTTGTTTTTTATTGGTCGTCATGAAAAAAAACATAAGGGGTAACACTGTTGTTTTTTATTGAACGTCATGAAAAAAACCATAAGGGGTAACACTGTCGTTTTTTATTGGTCATGAAAAAACACTTGTTTTTTATTGGTCGTCATGAAAAAAAACATAAGGGGTAACACTGTCGTTTTTTATTGGTCGTCTTGAAAAAAAACATAAGGGGTAACACTGTTGTTTTTTATTTGTCGTCATGAAAAAAAGTCTGGTTGATGTCTTCTGTCGGAAGACTCTTATCTCTATTTCATACGAATTATAAAGTCAAGTATAAACTTTGTGATGAATTTATCAGGTGTCTTGTTGGTGCATTGTTAAGTTCGGAGGTTATCACTCTAAACAGCTTATGTTCGCATCCCTGCAAAAACGTCGACAGGTGTGCCGCTGTAGTTAATTATTGGTCAACATGGAAAAAACATTCGGGGTAACTCCTTTTTTATCGGCCGTCATGAATTAAATATAAGGGGTAACACTGTCGATATTTATCAAATAAAAGATAGGGGGTGGCACTGTTGTTTTTCTTTGGTCCTCATGAAAAAAAACATAAGGGGTAACACTGTCGTTTTTATTGGTCGTCATGGAAAAAAACATAAGGGGTAACACTGTCGTTTTTTATTGGTTGTCATGAAAAAAAACATAAGGGGAACACTGTTGTTTTTTATTGCTCGTCATGAAAAAAAACATAAGGGGTAACACTGTTGTTTTTTATTGGCCTTCATCAAAAAAAACATAAAGGGTAACACTGTTGTTTTTTATTGGTCGTCATCAAAAAAGACATAAGGGGTAACACTGTCGTTTTTTATTGGTCGTCATGAAAAAAAACATAAGGGGTAACACTGTCGTTTTTTATTGGTCATGAAAAAACACTGTTGTCAAAATTGGTCAAAAAAAACATAAAGGGTAACACTGTTGTTTTTTATTCGTCGTCATGAAAAAAAACATCATGGGTAACACTGTCGTTTTTTATTGGTCATGAAAAAACCCTTGTTTTTTATTGGTTGTCATGAAAAAAAACATAAGGGGTAACACTGTCGTTTTTTATTGGTCGTCATGAAAAAAAACATAAGGGGTAACACTGTCGTTTTTTATTGGTCATGAAAAAACACTGTTGTTTTTCTTTGGTCGTCATGAATAAAAACATAAGGGGTAACACTGTTGTTTTTTATTTGTCGTCATGAATAAAAACATAGGGGGTTACACTGTCGTTTTTCTTTGGTCATCATGAAAAATACCATAAGGGGTAACACTGTCGTTTTTTATTGGTCATGAAAAAAAACATAAGGGGTAACACTGTTGTTTTTTATTGGTCATCATGAAAAAAAACATAAGGGGTAACACTGTTGTTTTTTATTCGTCGTCATGAAAAAAAACATCAGGCGTAACACTGTCGTTTTTTATTGGTCATGAAAAAACACTGTTGTTTTTCTTTGGTCGTCATGAATAAAAACATTAGGGGTAACACTGTTGTTTTTTATTGGTCGTCATCAAAAAAGACATAAGGGGTAACACTGTCGTTTTTTATTGGTCGTCATGAAAAAAAACATAAGGGGTAACACTGTCGTTTTTTATTGGTCATGAAAAAACACTGTTGTCAAAATTGGTCAAAAAAAACATAAAGGGTAACACTGTTGTTTTTTATTCGTCGTCATGAAAAAAAACATCATGGGTAACACTGTCGTTTTTTATTGGTCATGAAAAAACCCTTGTTTTTTATTGGTTGTCATGAAAAAAAACATAAGGGGTAACACTGTCGTTTTTTATTGGTCGTCATGAAAAAAAACATAAGGGGTAACACTGTCGTTTTTTATTGGTCATGAAAAAACACTGTTGTTTTTCTTTGGTCGTCATGAATAAAAACATAAGGGGTAACACTGTTGTTTTTTATTTGTCGTCATGAATAAAAACATAGGGGGTTACACTGTCGTTTTTCTTTGGTCATCATGAAAAATACCATAAGGGGTAACACTGTCGTTTTTTATTGGTCATGAAAAAAAACATAAGGGGTAACACTGTTGTTTTTTATTGGTCATCATGAAAAAAAACATAAGGGGTAACACTGTTGTTTTTTATTCGTCGTCATGAAAAAAAACATCAGGCGTAACACTGTCGTTTTTTATTGGTCATGAAAAAACACTGTTGTTTTTCTTTGGTCGTCATGAATAAAAACATTAGGGGTAACACTGTTGTTTTTTATTTGTCGTCATGAAAAAAAACATAAGGGGTAACACTGTTGTTTTTTATTGGTCGTCATGAAAAAAAACATAAGGGGTAACACTGTCAATATTTATCAATTAAAACATAAGGGATAACACTGTCGTTTTTATCAAATGAAACATGAGGGGTGACACTGTCGTTTTTCTTTGGTCGTCATGAAAAAAAAACGTAAGGGGTAACACTGTTGTTTTCTTATTGGTCGTCATGAATAAAAACATAAGGGGTAACACTGTTGTTTTTTATTGGTCGTCATGAATAAAAACATTAGGGGTAACACTGTTGTTTTTCTTTGGTCGTCATGAATAAAAACATAAGGGGTAACACTGTTGTTTTTTATTGGTCGTCATGAATAAAAACATTAGGGGTAACACTGTTGTTTTTCTTTGGTCGTCATGAATAAAAACATAAGGGGTAACACTGTTGTTTTTTATTGGTCATCATGAATAAAAACATAAGGGGTAACACTGTAGTTTTTTATTGGTCGTCATGAATAAAAACATAAAGGGTAACACTGTTGTTTTTTATTGGTCATCATGAAAAAAAACAGCCCCTGGGAAGGGGGGGATGGAGGGGTTCTGCAGACACATTGGGGTACCTGTTGGGGGTACCCCCTTCTTGGTGGCCGTGTGAGCGGGGACTCGAACCTGAGTCTACAGAGTGTTAGCCAACACTCTTACCGCTGCACCACCAAGACGCCGACTAGAATTTACCCGGAAGATCTACTTCCCTTTACAATTCATCAGATTTGGAAATAATAGACTTGATGTAACACAATGCCATTATCATTCCCAGGACTTAAACCCCAGTCTCCGGATTGAAAATCACAAGCTCTCCCTGCGGCACCAGATAGTGAGGTCAGAAGTTCAGAAGTTCAGAGGTTCAGAAGATCAGAGTTTCAGAAGATCAGAGGATATATATGACCTAACATTTTTAAATACATGACATAATTACAATATAGGTTTAAAGAACATGTCTGCTGCTTCTATTGTTTGTGTCCTTGTGTTTATTGTGTTCATGTAAGGGACTGTTCTTCTATTGTTTGAGTCCTTGTGTTTATTGTGTTCATGTGAGGGACTGTTCTTCTATTGTTTGAGTCATTGTGTTTATTTTGTTTATGTAAGGGACTGTTCTTCTATTGTTTGAGTCCTTGAGTTTATTTTTTCCCCTAAAAAATAGGTGAGCATTTTTCTCCAACTGTAAACAAATGCGTGATAAACATAAACTCCCTTTGACGATACTATTCCAAACATAATTTTCTTGATCTGAAGCGATCATGTCTCTCTGGGTGGCGTTCATGTTTGATGGGTTCACTGGGGGAACGTCAGTTCAATCCAATCTGTTTTCAGATCCAGGCCTTTGGCGGCTTGACTGAGAGACCAACAGTTATGAGTCTGAAATGACTTCTATTCTCTATTTCCCAGGCAATGATATGAACCCAATATGAACACCACCAACACATACACGCACCCAACCACACATACACACACAGGACCCCCCCCCCCCACACACACACACGCACACACAATGAAAATGGAGGTTGAGGTTTCTCGATCTTATCAAAACGGACAACCAATAGAGTTGAATGTTTAATACAATGCATTGCTCATTTGATAATTACAAATAATAACCCAATAATAACAAATAATTAAAAGCTATTGGACATATCAACTATCCCCAATTAACTTGCCAAGTTGCTCATTATTTAATTTGGATCAGGTATGGTAAAAAAAAAAATACATTTTCAGTTTGGAAAGTTTTCTTGTAGTTTTCTTGATTACAAGTTTTCTTTTTCAAAGAAATTGTGTAACCCTAATCAAAATATTTATACCTTTCTCAAATCATCTACATCCTACATGGAAGTAGGATGAAAAGCTAAGCATGAAAGTATTGACTGTATTTGTTATGTATTTTTTATTGTAAATAATTGATAAATTAAAAGAATAAAAAATAAGTTTTTCTTCAAATGTATTTTAGTCGAGAACAGCATTTCAGCAGTTGCATAATCGTTGAAATCTTTATATTATTATTTGAATTTATTTAAATTATATTATAAAGAAATGTTTTTATTACCTGACAATAATGCCTCTTAAAAGACAAACCCCCCACATGAATACATAGTTGGTTTCAACCAAAGAGCCGGGAGTCTGCGTTTCCAATCCCTGGTTCCTGGAAAAACCCTTGTTATTAAACATCTGTGATTCATTTTAAAAAGCACCTTTCATGTGTCCCATGTCCCCCCATGTATTCAGGTGATGAGGGTTCTCCTGAACATCCATACAGCTGTTCCCTGCGTCAGCAAAGTGGAGGAACAAACCAAACATACCTGTGGGAGTGGTGTCTGGATGGTGGCTGGCCTAAGCAGCCTCACCTGGCCCGAGTCCGACTGATTGGACTCTGGGTGAGGTTGCACACCTGTGGTCACTTGCAGGATTGCAGTTGAGTAGGTCTACTATGGCCATTTGATAGAATTACTGCAAAACCCTTTTCCTCCAGAGGGTGGCAATCAAGTACAAACTGGGATATCATATTCTACCGTGTGACTCCGTTTATAAAGCCAACACATGAGAGCAAACGGAGCAATACCAATCAATGTCATCCCTTGAGTGAACTACCAAAAATACAGTTCCATTTGAAATAGGAGCATATTTGTGTTTGACCCTTTATACATGAATATTTCCAAAATGAAAGACCGCAGGAGGGTTGTGGTGTAATGGACTCTGCCCTTACCTCCCTGCACCCAGCACATTGTCCTTGTAAATGGCATTTTGTTCAGGGCGCGTTAGCCAAGCCAATGATCCGTCTATAAAAGCTGCTTGTTCCCTGCAGACCCAATGTTTTATATAGGTCCTTACTGCGTTACTTATCTGGAAGACAGATCTTCAGTAAGGTGAGGCCTTGTTCGCCAAAGTAGTAACTGTCTTTTAAAAAATACCGTGAACAAATGGTTTTAATAATAGGCCTAAATAATAAAAAAAAATCTTAGTAGGATCATGAAATGTGACATCACCGGAATACAAATTTGTCTCGAGGTGCAACTAAATACTTGGAAAACAATTCGGTCTGAATTTGAGAATTACTTCAAATATTTATCCTGAAATGTGAGACCATGTTTAAACGTAAGCTTTTCTGTTCCCCCTATATATATATATATATATATATTATATATACATATACGTATATATAAATGGTCTTACATTTCAAGATAGATATTTGACGGAATATCTATATAAATAGGCCTATATGAGAATCACTTATTCTCTTTACAACACACATTGATATATGAGGAGCCTATAGGACCCTGAGGGCTCCTGTACCCCTGAGGGCGGAGCAGTGCCATGAGTAACAGATCCAGAGGAGTCGATAAACCCAGACGCCCCCCCCACCCAGGTTAATGCTCCTCCCCCTGTCACTGGAGGACAGAAACCACAGGAGGCAGCAGCTCCAACACGTCACAGTGGCTGGCGATGCCTGGCATCGAGCGGCCTGTTGTACGCGATGAGCTGGCCTCTGAGCATTGATTTCCTTCGATGCCAGTGAACCCAATGAGCTGTGAGGAGAGTGGGTTTGGATCTGGTGTTCAGAACGAGTGCTCGTTCCCTCCCTGTAGTGGGTGTGCTGCTGGACCAGCGTATGACAGCTGGAATACAAAGGAGAAATAGGGCCGCTAAATGAACAAATTGTTGACCGCTTGGTTCTTTGATAGAGGTTTTTTATTCCCTTAACGATGAGTTTGATGTTTACGGGATGACAGTTGTCCACAGATGAACCTTTTTGACGTGTCTGCTGGTATTGGATCATAAAATGTGATTAATTAACGCAACCACTTTGCAGGGTTTAGGGTGATTGAGTAAATTTGACCATGATGTATATTTTATAGGGCCTATGTATGTATATGCCATATAAAATATAAATTCTGTTAAAATTGACTCTCAGACCAGTGTCTGAGGACATGACTCAACCAGTGCCTGCATTTGGACATGACTGTCAGTCGCATCGCATCCAGCCCACGCCTTGTCTGTTTCCCCCCTCCACCCCGCCTAAACGTCCCATTGCTCCTCCATTCCTCATCCTCCACCCTCTCCCTCCTGGGCCTCATCCATCACCGTGGCGACAGGGAGGAAAGGGCCGGAGCATGCAGGGGAAGCTATACAGGTTTAAAGCCCTAACTTTATTAGCCCCAGAGAGATCGTAAATCTACAATTTTCACCAAGCACCCTGAGTCCCCCTTGGGGAAGAGCAGGTTAAACACTGCATGCTTGCTTCTGTCCCGTGGCCTGATAGTAGCTGGCAGTAGGAAAACGTTGTCCCCTACCGAATCGCGTTCAGTACATATACACATAATGAAGCAGCGAATCAGCTCCCTTTACATAGTGCAGTGTTGTGATGGATGGGCAAGTGTAAAGCCAATAAATTCCTTTGCACAGTAGCATAGCATCTTACCATCCCTAGAGCTTTCAATACAATCACAGACGTGGATTGTCTGTCCTCCAGTTAGGAGGGCTTTTAGGTGTCAGTAGTCATAATGTGACTCCCCTCAAAAAAACAACACCTCAACAAATTTCCCCCTTCCACAATAAGATTGTAGTCTCTTCGATAAAGAAGAAATGAAATGGTAGGCAGTAAAATAATGAATGGATATCATGCATTTATCACATAGCATGGATTGTCAACATCTCTAGGTGAGTGCATTCAATTATATCACAAGCCAGACTGGGACTTTCGTTTGACGAAGAGGGATGCATCACCCTGATTGGACAAGTTACCCCGCAGGGCCTTTACAGCGATGGGTCGACAGACGACTGGATGTTGAGTACATTTTCGTGTAGAAACACCTGTTGTAAATGCTTTCTTGTCAACGGATGTAGATGTGAGATTCAGCCTCGAGGCTGAATCTCACATCGAGAACATAGGAGGACCCCTAACACCGCTCGCTCCATCACCGTGGTGTGTACGACAGTGCATGTTAAACCGTCTTCCTCTAAAAGCATGCTGGCAGGGAGGGAGTTACTCGGCGTGTCGGTGTGTAAGTGAAGCACCGCCGTCTGTTTTTAAAATAGTCTCGTCAGGTCACCATATCTTTTATTTATTCATTCAGACTGGCGTGCCTAAGGCAGAGGAGGCGTTTTATTTTTTCCCTAAAAACGACTTTAGACTGACTATTCAACCGGTTGCAGTTAGCAGCGTAACATCATCAGGCATGAAATCATAAATGACTGAAGAAAACAATAGCATTCTGATTGGATTTTTTTCCCATCTACTTACAATTTGGGAGCTCTATTATCAAAGTCATAAAAGGGAGATGGGAACAATATGCTTTGTTGCCCATAAATCCTTGCTTTTATTATCTCGGATTTTAGTCCAGGTTGCATTTTTAATGAAGAATATGTCTTTGTCAATGCTGGGCTCCGACTGATTATAATTCGTTGACCATGCTTGTCCCATTCCCAATCCAAAGACTTTCTCTGATTAAAGTCACGCAACATGGAAGCAACCTGGAGATCAAAGGTATTAAATATTTACGGTGCCTTTAAATTGTGACCTTTGCAGGCCAACAAGGGATGAGGCTACGATTGAGGGTCTATATTCAAAAGACAACCAAATCTCCCTCGCTCTCTCTCCCTCTCTTCTCTCTCCCTCTCTCTCCATATCCTTCTCTCCCTCTCTCCCTTCCTCTCTCCTCTCTCCCTCTCTCTCCCTCTCTTCCTCCCCCCTCTCTCTTCCTCTCACTCCCTCTCTCTTCCTCTTCCTCTCTCTCCCTCTCTCTCTCCCCCTCTCTCTCTCTCTCTCTCCTTCTCTCTCCCTATCCCTCTCTCTCGCTCTCTCTCTCTGTCTTTCTGTCCCTCCCTATGTCTCTCCCTCTCTCTCTCTTTCTTTCTCTCTCTCTCCCTCTCTCTCTCTCCTCTATGTCTCCATATCTCTCTCTTTCCCTCTCTCTCTCTATCTCTCTCTCCCTCCCGCCCTCTCTCTCCCTCTCCCTCTCTCTCCTTCTCCCTCCCTCTCTCTCCCTCCCTCTCTCTCCCTCTCTTTCCCTCCCACCCTATCTCTCCCTCCCTCTCCCTCTCTCTCCCTCCCTCCCTCCCTCTCTCTCTCTCTCTCCCTCCCTCTCCCAATCTCTCCCTCCCTCCCTCCCTCTCTCTCTCTCTCACCCTCCCTCCCTCTCTCCCTCTCTCCCTCCCTCTCTCTCCCTCTCTCGAAGGCACGGGCAGGGTTATCTTTAGTCCCCATTGAATATTTATACAGCCAGAACTCGGTCACTGATCTCTAAGGTGACTCTGTAGGGGGTGCTGGTGTGCAGCCATTGGCTTGGGGATGAAGTCACATGTGACGCACTGTCTCCTCAAAGTGTCCTTCCATGCCGGTTAGGGGAAGGGATTGTATTTAACGCCGCTGAAACATTCTGCTATCTCCTCCCGCCCTTCGCCCACCGCAGAGTCAGAGCGGAGCGACATGGCCGTTTAACCGTTTGATTGAGCGTGTGGCTCATCTGATCCCCTGGTTAACCCATCATGACCAACCATAACACTGCTTGATTGGAATGAATGGGATTGAATTTTCAGCCCCTTTTTGCTTCCTTTGGAGTTATTCCAATGGGGGCTTTTACTGTTTGGATACCTGGTCCATGGGCCATACATAACACAAACCTGAGCCTCCTGTTCTAATAGGGGGAACATGTAGAGGTGGAACAGAGAGGAGAGTGTTGGAGTCAGGGTGGTTCTGATCATCTAGAGATGGAACAGTGAGGAGAGTGCTCTAGAACAGAGGAACAGAAGAGGAGAGTGCTCTAGAACATCTAGAGGAGGAACAGAGAGGAGAGTTCCGGATTCTTGGTGGTTCTGATGGAAGCCGCACTGAGGACAAGTCAAGGTTGGAACACACAAGGGAGGGAAGAGACTAAGAAAATGGAAATTAGAAAACCCTAACATGAACTTATGGGCCACAGGGGAGCGGCTTGCATCACGGCGCTCCTCCACTGAACCTCGTATAACGCCGAGGAGACAGAAGGCCGAGTATAACCTAATTACCAAGGTATAATTGGAAAAGGCCGGTTTTTTTCTTCCAGTGCGTTTTTCTGCTCCACAAAATCCTGTTGTTCACTTCTGATGGCTCGTTCTTCGTTACCACAAAATGGCTCATTTAGCAGCAGGCGTTCAGTGACTGGGAGGCGGGAGAAGGAGAAGCAGAGCAGACCCTGTCTCCGCTCATGCATACAGTGAGGGAGTTGGAGTCAGCCGGTATACCATTAAAGTACAATCAACTCTCCCCCCCTGAGCGAATTGATTTCTCATTGCTCGCGTCCCAGTAGAACAGGGGGATCTTAGAAGAATAGCGTATAGGTATAGGCATCTAAAATAAACCAGCAACGATAACAATCATCTTATCATGTGATGGTTTATTTTGCTGTAGGCCTACAGCTGGAAATTACTTGTATTGTAGCCTATATTCCTTAAACTTGTTTCTTTAAAAAAATAGACTTAAGCATAGAAGAAGTGATACAAATAAACAAAACTGTTTAAAAAAAGCTTGTCTCCCGGGGAGAAAAAGTAATAAGAAAATAGCACAGTGGTTCACAAAAGGCTTGGGGGAAACTTTCTGGGCACGGGATGCTTTCATTGTTGGAAGCATAAAGCTGAGCCTGAATTGTAGGCAGAGATAAGTGCTCTGGAGAAAAGAAGAAAAGAGAAGAACAACAACAACAAACTGCAACAAAGGAACATGAGGTGTAGGGGGAGGGGGGGGGGGGGGGGGCTGGCGTCCAAGGGCGTCATAAGACCGAATGCGTGTGTGTGTGTGTGTGTGTGTGTGCACGCGCGCGCAGTGTGTGTACAAGCAGTACAATGCCAACAGGGGTGCCCGAATTCTCCACGCACTGGAAATCAATTTCACACAAAAAGCGGAGGACTTGGACGAAGGCGTATCGGGAGAGGCGCGTTCATTGGATTTGGAGCCCAGCAGTCAGCGGTTTTGGGACCGAAACCGTGAGCTGCTTTTGGTGGCGTGGCGGGGGGCGGTCTAGTCACGTGATCAGCTCTCGAACCACCGGCCAGCTGTGGAGATGAGATTGTTTTTGGGGATCGAACGCTTTATGCACTATACTTTATGTCGCAACTTGTTGGACAGCGCAGATGCAGAGCGCATGGATCGTAGGCAGGGTGCAATCTAATTTGAATGCTCAGTCTTCTGACAGAAATATGGAAAAAACAATTGCAGCTATGTAGCCCTCTGGCTGAAAATGATGGGTACTTTATATTAATTTATATTCGCAGTTTCATCCACAGTTATGCAGGCAGATTCCACATGCATTTAAAATAATGATGAATCAATTATTTGACATCAAATAATGAAGCACTGCAATAGAGAACAAATATTCGGGCTGCCAGAATTGCATGAATACGTCTATTCATGTTCACTTCAAAACTAAAAACATCATCTATTTAAACTAAAGATATATATTTTT